>NC_137463.1:23101576-23649076 GCF_964235325.1 Thermobia domestica | reverse complement strand
AAAACTAACAAAATAGTCTTAGTAAACGTGTCCGCAAACGCTTCGTAACGGAGATAGGGGCTGTCGAAAGTGTGGGAAAGTGAAGTTTAGAGGCGAATATCTCAAAAAGTATGAATCGGACAGAGAGCGGTCGAATGAATGATTATCGAAGTCAGACCTGCGCTATGCAGAAATGCATGGTTGATAACTCTGCAATGCGCGCGTAAGGGATTCCCCAAAGAAACGAAGGGATTCCCGGAAAATTGTCCAAGGATAGGGGGCTCGAGATGAACATCGATTGCGAGTCTATCCACCAGTAATTCATAAGTTGTGGTACCAGGTCGAAAGCTTGAAAAGATACAAAATGGCGGACAACGTTTACGTGCCGTGTGTGGTTGCATAACCAGCAGGAAATGAGAGAGGCAATCGAAGAAAGGTGGTGGTGCATGTTGTGAACTACTTCAGAGCACATTCCTAAGACGAGTTATCAACCATGCATTTCTGCATAGCGCAGGTCTGACTTCGATAGTCATTCATTGGACCGCCCCCTGTCCGATTCATACTTTTGAGATATTCATCTCTAAACTTCATTTTCCCACACTTTCGACAGCCCCTATCTCCGTTACGAAGCGTTTGCGGACACATGTTTACTAAGACTTTTTTTGTTAGTTTTGGCGTGTACTATCTACGGTTTAATTTATGACCATTAGTCCATTACTTATTAAACACCCTATATAAACTAAATTATATTGATAATCTTATACTTTTGTATCTTCTTTCAATGATATAAATTTCTGAGAACTCTTTGTATTTAGAAACACCCACACTGTATGTGTTTAGAAATATCCACTAAGTTCTTTCCACACAGTCTGTCTCGGAACTTTTGCTGTGTTGCACGCAAAAAGAACAATTATTGTTTTGTGATTTTTTTTTTTTTTTTATTTCTTAATCATGAACCAAGCGTAAACATTTTTACACTCCCACAGATTTATCCTTCGTTCAAGATTGTGTAACAGGGGATGAAGAGTTTTATTTATTTATTTATTTATTTATTTATTTATTTATTTATTTATTATTATTATTATTATTATTATTATTATTATTATTATTATTATTATTATTATTATTATTATTATTATTATTATTATTATTATTATTATTATTATTATTATTAAAGCATATGTTTTAAGTAAAGAAGAAGATAAAGAAAACAAATTCTGTGAAAAATCTTCCCGTTATTCATCACAAGTTTGAGTATTTCTTATATTTTCAAGAATGAATTTAATGAAGTATTCCTGTAATTTGCTTGAAAAGTACGCCGTGGCTCCAGCACCAAGCAGAGATTATTATGGTCTTACTGTTACGAACAGTACTGTTAGTTCTAATCATTTTCCTGTAGTTAATTATATCATTATTTACTTATCAATATTAGAAGCATGAAAGTGGGATCAAGATGGCTGTCAGACAGTTTAATTTTAATTTTTTAAATAATTTTACTTTTAGACATTTGTAATAGTTTGATATAATCTTTAAGATACTTAGAACAATTTACATGTCTGGCGCCACAACTCCCAATTATTTCTTAAAAATTTATAATTATTTGTTTTCGCAATTTTACTTCGAACCGGCTCATTTTGGTACCTTATACTGTAACTTCTAAGGCAATTACCACATTAAAATAATTTTAGTGATGAAGTCGGTATAGCTTTATTGGAACAACTATAACGATAAACACCTGCAGGGGTATAATAGAATAGAATAGAGACATGGATACACTTTACATTGGGTACAATAATAGCGGGAACAGCTTGACTTCATATCAGGACCAAAGAATTCTCGTGCAGACAGGGAATATGGGGGCCACTTTATAAAGTTTTGTGTTTATTGGCGATTGTTTACATAAACATTTTATTGGCGATTGTACATGGCATTTGCTTATACACTCATCCCTGGTTTTAACAGATAAAATGGATGTTAACTGTGGTCCAGGGGGGATTCAGGACGGACTTCTGGGGGGGATGATGGGTTGTAATACTGCTACTTAGAGCTACTTCTGAAAACTCCAAACACTGGTATGTTTATATATATATATATATATATATATATATATATATATATATATATATATATATATATATATATATATATATATATATAAATAAGGAAGTTTCCTCTTCTCGGGGGTAGGGCAATAGCCCCGGTTGCTCTCCCCTGGATCCGCCCCTGCTGTGGTCCGATGATGCTGATTTTCCCTTAGGTCTGATACTAAGGGTCTTATTCCGTACAGGGTTTGCATCAAAATAACGCAAAATATGCGTTTTATTTGCGATAGTCATTAAAACATTTATAATTGCTTATTCTAGCTTTTGCGTTCGTTGTGGTCCACAAAATTTTGCGAATACCGGTACGGAATGACCTACCAAGTCTGTGGTAGCTAATTTAACAAAATACATTACGAAAGGCATTACACTGTATTAAAAAAGAAAGAGGAATAATACAATAATGTACTTTTAATCAATCATAATCTTACTACCCAATCTGAATGTAAACTGTAATACATTCAATAGGTCCTATAACATTTTAAGCTGAAATCAGACCCAAGTAGCAAGAAAGCTTTCCGCCAGTTGATATGTGCTTGGCTTTTGACTTTCTACGCTTGACCTTTCAACACGTGTTTTCGTATAATCTGCCTTTTGTTGTACTTGCAAGCGATACTTCGTCGAGCGCCATAGCATCACTGGTCGTTCATTGGCTATTGACTTACCGAAAGCGTAAAACACTTGCGCCAAGCTTGAATGGAACACTGAATGCAAGGTTGCCCCCATGCAACTTTGTTACTGGAATACAGCTTGTGGCACGCTTGCACGTTTTCCAATCAAGCCGTATGCAAGCTTGCCGACTTTCAATGCAAGTTTACAGCAAGCTTTTAGCAAGTTGTTTCTGCTACTAGGGTGACTTTCAAAGTGAATGGGGGGAGGTTTCTCCAGATTTTGTTCGTTGATTACGAAATCTGTTAAAGGGAAGGAGACCCCTAAAAGCAAGAGATCAGATTACATTGTAGTAAAAGTATTCTAATGAAGTCAGATGTAGCTGGCATCACTGCCCTGTATGATGTCATAACCTGATGTTCAGATAACTCATAGTGCCCATCTAGAAATACGAAAATCTGATTATCAATTGTCGTATGTATTGCCTATTGTTCGTTTAATTGAAGTTTAATGAATACGTCCCCAACGAGGCTATTGTTCATAATAGGTAAAAATTGTCTTTAGCGGAATCGAACGGGACTTGAAAAAAATCATTAAAGATGGGTTTCGCTTAACGATCACAGTACATTTTCAAACTATGTGCACTTAATACTCAAACTTGGAGTAGTGCATCTATAACTACTGGTTGCAACAGAATAATATCCAAGGTAGAACCTGTTCCTCAGAGCTGAATCCAAATCAAAAAGCCACTGCTCAATATCCCTTATTGTTTTGTTCTACATGCCTATTAGTGCCTTGCCGTGGAAAATCAGCGCCCGGGGGGACAGTATACAACGGCGTTCTCGTACATTTTGAGTGAGGTCGACAGACCATGATTGGCGCGGAGCGTAAGAAAATTTTCAAAATTTTGAGCACTTTTTATTACTTTTTCCTTCCATTTCACATATATATGGAAATATATATATATATACAGGGGCGGATCCAGGACATGATCAAGGAAGGGGCTAAACCATATTTTGCCGTTTTATCCAGTGTAAAGCAGGATTGAAGCCCATTTTATCCAGTGTGTACCTGAGCGTCAAGGGGGGGGGGCTATAGCCCTTATAGCCCCCCTTGAATCCGCCACTATATATATATATATATATATATATATATATATATATATATATATATATATATATATATATTCCTCCCGAATTTTGTGCCCCCTTAGTTTGGCGCCCGGGGCCGTTGCCCCCCACGGCACGGTACTAATGGCTATAAAGATTGAAACCAAAAATAGTTAATAACTGAACCACTTCCAGTTTGAATAGAGGGTTAGAGGAGGAGATAGAATCTATTCTTGGGACGCTGAATCGATTGAAAAACTGCTTCTCGATATATCTTACAGTTTTTGATTTATGTAAACTAGTATTGAAGCCTGAAGTACTATTAAATTAACCAGTTCGGTTTCGGCATGGTGCTGCGGGTTGTGATGATATATGACCCCGAATCGATTGCAGAAAACCGTTTGTCATTATTTCTATTCTTGCTGTATGGCGATAAATGTTGAAATCGGAAATGGTCAATTTGAACCGCTTCCGGTTTGGATAGAGGGTTAATAGAAAAGATTAACGCTATTCCTGGCAAGCTGAATTGAGTGCAAACAACAGCATCTTGATATATCTTAACAGTTTTTGCTCTATGGAAACAATATTCAAACCGGACGTAGTCACTTCTAGTCATGGTAGAGTGTTGCGAGTTGTGGTGATATGTTCGCTTAAGACCCTGAATCGATTGCAAAAAAAAAAAAAAAAAAAAAAAAAAAAAAAAAAACTGTCTCTATCTGTTCTTGTTCTATGGTGGTAAATGCTGAAACCGGAAATGGTTACCACTTTCTGTTTGAATGCATCGTTAATGGAGGAAACGGAACCTTTTCCTGAAAAGCAGAATCGATTGAAAAAAAAAACACATCTCGATCTCTCTTACCACTTTTGCTATATGGAAATTAGTATTGAAACCGGAAGTAATAGTAAATTTGAACCACTTCCGGTTATAGTAGATTCTTGTAGATAGGCATGTTATGTTGTCTTGAGATGCTGAATCATTTGCAAAAACACGTTTGCCGTTAGCTATTACCGTTTCCGTTCTATAGTGATAAACGTTGAAATTGGAAATGGTAATTTGAACCACTTCCGGTTTGAATAGAGTTTCAACGAAGAAGATGAATCATATTCCTGGAACACTGAATCGATTGCAAGATGCAGCTTCTCCATATATATTACTGTTTTTTGCCCTACAAAGTCAGAATTGAAGCCGGAAGTAAAAGATAATTTAGAACACTTCCGGTTTGAATAGAGATTCAGTGAAAGAGATGGAACCCATTCTTGGGGCAGAGAATCGATTGCAAGAAGTAGCTGCTTGATATCTCTTACCGTTCTTTCTCTGATACCTTAAGCAGGACAACGGTACCCAGGGAAATTCTTGACTACCAGTAAACCAGCGAGAAACGTACTGGAGCTTCCAGTATACCTATACAGGATGTTTCAAAACAACACCGACAATGTGTGGGAGGTGGTTCCCGACACCAAGATAAGATAAAAAGATAGACCAACCTGGGTGCACAAATATACCTCGGGTTATAAGCTCCAAAATCATTTAAAAAAAATGTTATTTAGAGGTCCATAGCTCCAAAACTATGGGACCTATCGTAGTCGGGTCAAGACTTCACTTAGGAACTAATATGTGCGCTATCCAGAAATACATGTTTCAGAATCCTGTGGTACTCACGCAACGATTTTTATAGAGGGAGTTTGGCTACGGGCATAAAATTTAAAGTATTCACCAACTTTCTCTATAAAAAATTGTTGCGGAAGTACCGTTGGATAATGAAACTTGAGTATTACTTGGAACATACTATAGTACTCGCGCCGAGTCGTGAAGCTTGACCTAGATCTACCGATTTCACCACCCAATAGAAAGCGAGGGTTTGTTCCAGTCGTCAACTCCCACCCATCAAATTTTGTCAGTGTCTTCTCTCGCGCTACACGGAAAACATCTCCCGAGAGTACAGTGTTGTCGGATTGGCGTCAAGTTCCGTTTTGTTAATTCTTTCTTGTTGCGTTATATTTTCGTTGTTACTATTTGTGCTATTGTTACCATTTTAGAATAGTTGTTACAGTAGTTATTGTTGTGCAGTGTTATTATTGGTAATTTTTAAATGCCTTTTTTATATACTGGTTTACTATGTCTTCAAAGTTTGGCAACATTGTTGGTGAATTTCAGCTGTTTGACGTTTCCCCAAGTGTGCGCGAATTGTACCGAAGTTTTCCGATGTGTTAGAGCTCAAGCATAATATTTCTATGATTGGTTTAGAGCAGGGTGCGAAATCATTTGAAAATGGTGGGGGGGAAGAAGTTCAGCGATCCATACTAATGCTTCGTGGAGCCTCCAAAAAGTTGAAATTTTAATGTATTATTATTATTATTATTATTATTATTATTATTATTATTATTATTATTATTATTATTATTATTATTATTATTATTATTATTACTAGTAATAATAATAATAATAATAATAATAATAATAATAATAATAATAATAATAATAATAATAATAATAATAATAATAATAATAATAATAATAATAATAATAATAAACATTCAAACTAGTCGACATTATTATTTAAAAATGCTTTAATGTTATTTATTCATTTAACCAAAATTGATAACATATCTACTGCGTTTAATATACACTTCGGTGCGTATGGTCCAGGGTTAGAATCCCGTGGGACCACAGTACCCTTGTGTTTACCATCATATTGAAGACTGCATTCACGAAAATGCGGTAGAGATCTATAAGCCAGAAATAATAGTCCCTGAAAACCGATGTCCTAACCAAACATTAGAACCACTAACTTGAAGCGCTTTACCTGGCCAGCCATAGATCCCCGTGAGCAGTAGAGTCAGAGCATAGTTTTTATTATTTATGAAATTCCCCTTTCTTCGCTAAGTATTTAGTGTTTCAGTTTGGTCGCTCAGATATCCGGTCACTTATGTAAGTCTAAATAATACTATGTATTTATATTGTATTATTAGCAAGAATATATTATTATAAATAACAGATATGATTTTAATACAAATACTTGATAGACAACAAAAAACCGTGCTGCCTCAGTGGTTGAGCGCTCACCTCAGGTGCGTGGAATCCCTGGCTGGATCCTAGCTCGCGCCAAATTCTGCTTGTGGTATACAAACAATTGTGTGTGGGTTTTCTCGGGGTCCTCCCGCCTCCTTCCACTATCTTAATCCACCATTATTATCTATCTCATCATGACCGTCTTCCTTAGTTTTACTGAATATTCGTAGGACGTTAAACCTTAGAAAATGAAAGCACAAATACAACAATACGATTGATTTGCTTATTTAAATTTAGTGTCCCTTTTCAGCAGCGAAACTATGAGATGTGGACTTACAGTTCAAGGTGGAATCGTTCAAATTTTTGTAAGGCGCTTCCACCGGGAATCGAACCCGGGACCCCGTGCACCGAAGATGGTGCGCGAATGCTAGCCCGTAGACCAGCGGAGAGAGCCACAATAATACGAGTAATCAATGATTGTGTTACTGTATTTATAGACCTAAAATATAGTTTGCAATAACGTATCTTACCTTAGAGAAAAAATGTAAGATTAAACTTCACTTTCTTTCCGTGTGTAACGAGAGTTGAACATGTGACGGCCAGAAGAAGCCCACGTATGAACAGCAGTAACAGCATCCCATAATTTTAAAGGAGATCCACTAAGTTTAATTGTTAATAAAGATTGAAAGGTACTCGCCAACATACGGGTTCTTTCGAAACTTTTAATATGAACAACACTGAATCCACGTTCACAGGCAGCAGTTGATAATGGCACAGTACGAACTTTCCGCGTTAAGTCTTTAAGAACTTGAAAATCATTTACCGACTTAGAACTTGACTTGTACTCTCTCCATTCTGACACTGTAGAACCCCCGTTTGGTCTAGTGGCTAGCACGCTTGACTTCGGTTAACGTGGTCCTGGTTCGATTCGCGGTGGTATACAGTTGAATGACCAAAGTGGTCGGATTCCATTATAATCAGTAGGTCCACGTCTCCTTTAGCCTAGCAGGCATAATCGTGGGACGTTAAACTAAATCAAACCAAGCCATTCTAACACTGCAGTATCAGGATTTAATCCAAACAGCATCTTTATATAAGTCTATGTTACCGTATAAACCACTCATGTTATTACGATCTTTATTTTCAAACACTCAAAAGCACTTTAGGACATCATTAGAAAGAAACCTTTTTTCCACGTCTTCTACTAAATCCTGGATTACCTGCCCCCTTATTTGATCAAACTCACTATCATCACTCCCTGTATCAGACGCTTGTCTGCAGTGCACTAATACAAAGACTTTGGTAGACATCATCTTTCATACGCATTTCTCTCAGAGCTTGGATTAAAGATTCAATTCTTGCTCTATTTCATTGTACGAAACTGGTTCCTTTTGCATCGTTTTACTAATATTAGACAGAATGGACGCAATATTCAGAAGAAAACCGAGCAATAGAATGTTCTTTTTCTCCAACAGTTTTTTTTTTTTTTTTTTTTTTTTTTTTTTTTTTTTGTAAATACCACTCAGTTTAAAACTATCTCTGTTGAAATGGTCAGCATTTTCATACCCCAAAAGTAGGAATTGCATTATACAAGAAAAATATGTAAAGACTGCAAATAATACATGCTCCACATTTGAAATCCAACGTATGTGAAACAATCTTCTGATTTTTAGCATTCCTGCGGCATCTGTGACTGTCGAGATACTTTTAAGTTTTGCAGCTGTATGAAGTTCGCCTAACAAATATTCAAAGTTGTGAATAGCATTCACAACATAAAAAACTCTTTCAGATACAAGATCCATTTGATGTGCCATGTAGTGTACGCTAATTAGGCACTGGTCGACATTTCTTCTAATTTGGGCAGCAACACCTTGTTTTTCCCAGTAAACACTACATCCCCGTCAGAACCAAATCTAACAAGCTTTTCTTTAAGATTAAAAATATATCATATTCGGAAAACGCGTGAATAATTTTCTCTTCAAGGAATTTTGCATCGGAATTTTCTACAGGCACTAATTTATAAAAACAACAACAATGGTTATTTTCTTCGTCCACATATGTTACATATAAAAGCAAGTGCTTATCCGCAAACCTGTTTGTAGGTTCGTCAACTGTCTAAGAAATTTTGCCAATTTTGCACGCAACTGGTACCCTAGAGAATAAAGGTCTCCATCTCGTCACAACGAAACAGCCGACAAAGTTAAACACCTGATATCTTTACAACTAAACTACGTTTTTGAAAAACAGGCATGCATTCAAATTTATTGTTTGTTTAAAAATTTTCATTATAGACCTACTTATATTTTCATATTAAGGTGTCCCCCCTTACATATTTTGGTGGGGGGGAAACGCAAGTATAAAATTTTTGGTGGGGGGAAATCCCTCCCGTCCCCCCCGGGATTTCGCACCCTGGTTTAGAGCCCAAGCATCACGACTCGGCGCGAGTACTATAGTTCGAAAATGAAGTCTTAACCCAACTTGCGCATACACGTTGGTCTATTTGTTTTATCTTGGTGCCAGGAATCACCTCCCAAACGTTGCCGGTGTTGTTTTGAAACACTATATATAGGGGCAGATAGCCCCCCTAACGCTCAGGTATACACTGGATAAAATGGGTTTTAATTCTGCTTTACTCTGGATAAAGCGGCAAACTATGGTTTAGCCCCTCCCTTGATCATATCCTGGATCCACCACTAATATATATAATACTAATTATTATGCCTTATTTCCAGGTAATTTTGACCATTTGGAAGATAAGACGGCCATACGTTAAACCCGTGCAGCACAGGTATTCATTTGAAGAATACCTGGAGGAATTGGCAGTTCACTCAGAAGTACAGAGAATCTTTGGTACGCCTCAAATTCCTACGATATTCTTTTGTAGTTAAGTAGTAATTTGCATTTAATGTTGTTTTTTTTCATCAGGATTACTTCTTTCATATCAATTGAATACAAAAGATATTTCTTCTTGCATTTTAAGATAAGTATTGTGTTTCAGAAGAGTACATCGAGAAGTGTTTTTGACAAAAGAATTATTTATCATTAAATGATAAAAATATTTCAATAATGATATTAAAAGGTGATTCTTTAGAAAGAAATAGATCAAATTCATTATTCACAAGTATTTTTAGAAACTACTAGAGAAGTCTCCTTTTTCTCTTGATTGTGCTAATAAGTTCCTTATAATTTAACATAATTTGTGTGCAATCTTAGACAAAAAATGTTGATATTAATAATGCAAGTTGATTTTTTTTTTTATCTATACGCTTGAAGTTTAGTATTATACGGATACAAAATTTATTTAGCTTTGTTTTTCATTTTAATAGCAAATACGGCATAACATCTAATACTCGGAAACGGGTTCGATCAAAAGCAGTATTTCTTTCAGAAAAAAAAAAAATATTCCGTTGGGACACACTTAGTATTCGGTGGTGCACATAACGGTACTATTCTATTTATTATTATGTTATAGACGTATTATTACATACGGTAATCAAGAAAGTTCTGTCGCTTTTTCACTCACCACCTTCGAACATCGATATATTATCTAAAACGTAATTGGATAAATCGTAATACGTAATTGGATAGATCAAACATAGTCCCCATCACTATCGACGACCTTCTGTCAACGTTCTGGTGATTGTCCAAGGAACGGAACAGGTGATAACCGGACGGTACAATGTCCGGGGAGTATGGCGGATGCAATAGTGTTTCCCATTCAAGGAGTAGAATGGTGTCCCGGGTCGTCCTAGCCACGTGCTTCCCATCCTAGCTGCAGCGGCGTTTGACCGCAGTTCGAACTCGTACAGTATACACGCCCTTATTACGCTCTGTGGAGATCCCATGTTCACTCTGTCCTTACGCAAGTTCATGGTAGTATGTTGGACATACCTTGGGTATATCCACACCAACAACTGACCTTCGTCTTATCTCCATTCACATTCAACCCATAGTGTGAGGGCCAATGGAACACAGACTTCCACAAAAAGCGACAGAACTTTCTTGATCACCTTTATATTATAGAAGTATTGGTCTTCTCCGGGGGGACACTCTCATAGCTCCGGGAGAGCAATCTCCCCCCCCCAAAAAAAAGTATGAAAGAAACACTGATCAGAAGCTAAAGCTTGACCATGGAAAATACTTTTTCTTTGTTTTTGAAACTTATTAACTTCGTCGGTCTATTTGCTCATGAGACTATATACCGTGATCATGATTGGCAAACTGAAATGTTGTTGGAACCAACTCTTAGGAGTTTTTTCACCAATGCGTACATAGTTGCTCTGTTTACTTACATCTAAGCAGTGTTGCGTCGTCGAAATTAAACTATAAACGTATAAACATACTATAGCTATCTCTCATCTTGTGTGAAAGCATGCCATCTCTTAGTTTTTCAATGCGTAGAAATGTGCGAACTGATTTAACGACTCAGCTGTCTGGAAGTCAGAGGCTGATCTAATCCGGGCCGGGAGAAGGACTAGGCCCCGCAGTTTTTTAAGTGACAAAAATAATTGAAGCTATTATCAGGGCCGGCGCAAGAGGGGATCGAGGCGTGCCACCGCCCAGGGCGGCAAGTCTGATAGGCGGTAAAATTTGAAAAGGAAAAGAATACAAGGGCGACAAAATTTGAGAAAGAAAATAATAAAAGGGCGGCATGTAAAAGTACCGACCAGGGCGGCAAAACGTCTAGAGCCGGCCCTGACTATTATTTATGTATTTTTGAAAGCTTATAGTAAACTCATGATATATCTATCATACTCTGGGTTCTGGCTTTCCACCCCGTTTCTGGATATTCCGTTGTGGCATGTTATAAAAAAAAGTAGAAAGAACAGTGATGGTTCTTGTCTCATACTTTGAATCAGGCTAAATAGTCAAGCAGTGACTAAAATAACTATGCTATATACGCTGAGAAAAGCATTAAACTGACATTCATGAACAGAAGTTGGTTCTTGGTGTCATCAAAACATAGCAATTGACAATCAGAGAATTCCGTCAACGTTCTATAAGTACGAGTAAAGATCGTGTCAGTATCTATAAAAAGGAACCTGGGTTTTAAATTAGATTTTATATTCGAAATTAACGTAATAAAAGTACTTGATGAAACATGAACGATCTTTGTACATCGGTCTACAACCTCATTTAAAAAGAAGACTGAAAAAAGAGGGGAAAGGTAATGCATATCAGTTTGAAGATATCTGATAGGTGCTGACTTCTAGTCTTTTCATGGGTGCTCACGTATCGGTACTTACGGGTATACGCTTATAGGTACTATATGATTACGTATAAGTGAGTATATTGTCACCCTTGTTATACTACACGGAACGGGCACGGAGTGAGCAACGATAACTTCTAATAGTTAATAATTTTTAGGATTTAGGATTTAGATTTCTGGGCTCTCGGCATCTTATGGCCATTTAGCCCGTCACGTTTTGAGGGATGACGTCCCTCGGCGAGCACACTATTCGGGGAAAGGAAAGGAAGAAAGGAAGGGAAGCTTCCTGGGCCCTTAAGTTAGGTACCACCCTGACATTTGCCTGGTGTGAATGAGGAAAAGTCAGGAAAACCTCATTCAAGGTGGCTGGCCTGAAAAAGCTGTTACACTTTTTCGACCGAGTCCCCCCACCGGGAATCGAACTCGGGACCGCTCGCACCGAAGGCGAGAACCTTAGCGACTACGCTACGCGGGGCCACTAATAGTTAATAATCTTGCTAACAGGTGTCACTCCATGCTGCCTGCCTAAACTAATAGATGGCGTTAACGTGCAGGTAATTTGCAGATTTAAAATTCTTGTGACGATTTAATTCCAGGCAGGCAATTACAGGCAATTACTATTTAAAACTATTGTGACAATTTAATTGGAGGCAACTACTATTTAAAACTATTGTGACAATTTACTTACAGGCAATTACAAGATTCAAAACTATTGTGACAATTTAATTGCAGCCAATTACAATATTTAAAATTATTGTGACGATTTAATTGCAGGCAGTTCTAAGATTTAAAATTATTGTGACGATTTAATTGTAGGCAATTACAAGAGTTAAAACTATTGTCACGATTTAATTGCAGGCAATTATAAGATTTAAAACTATTGTGACGATTTAATTGCACCTTGAAAAACTGTATCCTTTCAATTTAATTACTTCAAAATAGGACAAAGGCCGTAACAAGACTAGCAAGCATTAATGTTTGAGTAAGTGCAAGTTAGTTAGTGGGCAAACTATAAAAATAGTTAAAAGTTAACATTTATTTAAGCGCGATTTTAACTTAAAGCATACAGTGAACCGATAACTAGTTCTTCTAAAACGATCCAAGAGAGCAGTAACTCCCAAACTGGGGGGGGGGGGTCTTTGCATGAAAAGGATGGAGATTATTATGGGAGCACAAACTACTGAAATAAAATAAACTATGAACTTATTTGTAAACTGTGAAGACTAATATCGAGCTCCAGTCTAGAAATTCAGAAATACTGGCGTTGAAAAGTGATGCACTGTTTCTATTTTGTGGGACATTGAATAAAGATTTCAGAAAAATACTCCTAAAATGCTTCGTGTGGAGTATAGTACTATATGGAGCAGAAACATAGACATTACGCAAACATTATGAAAAACGTCTGCAAGTTTTCGAAATGTGGGAGTGGAGAAGAATGGAGAGAATTAGCTTGATCGAGAGGATGTTAGAAATGGTTGGGGAGAAAAGAACGATTTAGATATTATTAAAAAGAGGAGACAAACTGTTTGGGACATTGGCTAAGAGGGAACTGTATCATGAGGGAAGTGCTACGGGTATGGTGGCAGGAAAAAGAGGGAGGGGCGAAAGAAACTACAAATAATAAACGATATCAAAACATATAAATCGTACGTAAAGACGAAGAGGTTAGCTTAGGACCATGGAGCATGGAAGCTTCTCAGTTGCGGCAAGTGACCTACCAATAATGGGAGAATACCTATGATGATGATGCATTTCCTGTCTAGCCGGCCATAAAGCTTTTATGTGTTATAGCGCCAGGAAGCTTAATTTAACTTTAGGTATCAATTTATCAAATATCAAATACAGTACACCAAAAGATACGACTTTCGCGATAAAGTTGACCCCCAAAACACCAAAATTATCTGTCGCTGCTTCTATCCCACGTCATGTGAACTTATGGTGGACAACATTATGTCCGGCAGTTTTCTTGCTGAGCTGTTTCCTTCCACATTCTCATTCCACCGATACTTTCATGATCATTCATCAGTTTTCTTTAGCCTAAAGACTATAACCATGGTTCGTATAACCACGAGAAAGTTAATTTCATTTTTACTTAGGCTGGAAAATTGGTTATCTAAAGTAATCTATAGATACACTGTTAGACTTCTTGATCCTTTAGCCTGATTTCGTATTAGTATTGTTGGTGTCTAACAAGAAATTTCTTCGTAGAGGCTAACGCTCTTGCCTCTGATGAGAGCGGTCCTGGGTTTGATTCCCGGTGGGAACACTCGGTCGGAAAGGTATAACAGCTTTTTCTCAGTGAGCTTCCTCATGGGTTCTCCCCATTCACACTAGGCAAATGGCGATATGGTGTGTAACATAACGGTCCGAAGCCGCCTCATTCCTTCCCCAATTCCCTTGGTAATGTGATTGACAAGGGACATCATTCTTCACAAGTGATGGGCTAACATGGTCATAGAGCCCAAAGCCCAGAAATCTAATTCCTAATTATAATCCTAACGTAAATAGAGACTATATCAGATATGTATATCTACTAGCGACAACTATTACAAACTAGCGATTGACTGACAAATTAAGGTGTCTTGCATATATAAATAAGCATTAAGAATAACTATATATTTTCTCCTAAATGTTCATGCAACCTGTAACTCTTCAATGTTTTTAGGGTTGCATATTAGCATTACTCACTGACTGATATGTTTTTGTTTTATAAATAAGATGATGTGTTTTCGCATCTGTGTATATTGTTATCACTGCTTTGAGACACGATGCGAATTGAACATGTGTTTTTTGACACCTTTCAAAAGTCATTTTTGGAACACCTTAGAATATTCTAGGAAATAAATACTTTACCTAAGGGGGGCTTGTTGTGTTTGTATATCAACGCTATCAACACGAAAACATTACTCTTGATTGAACATCTTCAGGGCCGTTGGCCGGCCCTAGGCAATTTACCGTCCCGTACAATGTCATCATTTGCCGCCTTCCGCTTTCTCCAGAAAGAACAAATCTTAAAAGCTACGATGTTAAGTACACTATTGCATCATGAACAATGAAGGGGAGGAAAGTGCACTTGCACTCAGAAAGGCCTAAACACTATAAATACAATCTCGTTGTGTCTGTTTTTCTTAAATAATAATCTATTATGTTAGTGAAAGATAAAGCAAACACATCTGCAGAGGAAAGATGGTAATCCTTTTTATGGAGCTCAATGTCGAGCTTCAGTCTCAATATATCAGTTTGCAATTCCAGTGCAACTAGCTCTTTTATCTTTATTTCTTAATTTTCCTTCTGTATCTTTTAATTAAAAAAAAAAAACTTGTTGCCACCTTGGAACAATAACAAGGAACTTGTTTGTGACAAAGACAAGACTAGTTTTCGTATGAAAACTGTGATAACTAACTAAATGGAACAGGTGTTCACTACTGTTCAAGAATTGTGTTTCTGTATTTGACAACAATGAAGAATTTCATTCTGGGATTTGTTTGACCATTTGCTTTAGCACTGTCCGTGTAACCTTAAACTAATGCGATCTAAACATGGCTTATGAATGTAGTATTCAAATAGATGGTCAGCTTAATAAATTTAACTATCATCATCATGAGGTGTGTTTCCAATAGGAAATATTTATTTTAAATAATATAGTTATGACAGATTCTGACGCCACGTCCAAATACACGTGTTGCGCATATGGTAGAGCTGACCCTGTCCATCGTATAGGTGTTTTGTAATTAGCAGTTATTTTATTTATTCAAAGTTACCTAAGTACCAAACATTAGAAGTGAAAATCACAAAATGAAGAAGACCAACTTTAGCAACGAATGCTCACGTAACGTTTTTTTTTTTTTTTTTTAATCTTTCTATGCATTTGTCCTTGAGTGATTAATGATTCTTATGTAAAATAGGTGGTTCATTGCCTTGTCTTATTCTTGATCTTTGACGTTATCCATCTTTTATCTCTCTTTTTTTCATCTTATCAGGTGAAGATACAACTGTTCAAGTGATGCAGATAATCAAAGGTGACAGAGAATATTTACCTCATTTGCCGCAACAAATTCTTACCAAAATTCTGCTCTACTTGGACATAAATGATGTGTTTCGAGTCGCCCGGGTCTCGAAGAAGTTATCTAAAGTAAGTGTATTTTTTTTTTCATGATCGTAATAATATTATATCAATTTTGCACCTATAAGATTCTTTTGGCTATTGACACAAATTGAGAAGTTTCTTGCATTTTAGTCGACTCATATGTTTCCGTCTTGACGTAAAAAGTGCTCTCAGCTTATTGTTAAGTCATCTGTAATTATCTTCCTTCTTATTGTACTTTTCATCATTTCTTCTATCACATCCCTAGTGAGATAATTTGTTCTCAGACAATGTCTGCCCAGTTCTTTATCATTTTAATCTTTTCTTTAAAAAACTAAGATTTTAAGCAGTTTTGAAAAAATGAAATGAAACCTTTTGAGTTTTGTGTCCCACGATTATGCCGGTTAGGCTAAAGGAGACGGTGATGATGAGAAATGAATGAAATGGTAGAATGAAGTAAGTGGGAGGAAACGGGAGAACCCCGAGAAAACCCACGAGCACGGTGTTTGCCCACCACAAAGTCCACACGGCGCGAGCTGGGATCGAACCAGGGATCCCAAGCCAACACTCTACCACTGAGCAACCGCGCACCCATTTAACCCTTGTCCGGGCAAGCTATTTTTGTAACGTAGACGGCAACTGGGGCCTTATCAACTCTATTAGCCTTACCAACTCGATATGTTCATGACTTTAACTTCCACTAAAGATAGAAGAATTCTGAATTGTATATCATCGAAATATTTATGGTTATTGAGAAATTGGTCAGAGATGGCGTAGGTCAATGAAAACTTGATTCATGACCCACCGTGACCCACTCTGACCCACCACCCACCATAGCTTACTCTGATCCACTGTGACCTACTCCAACCTGCCACCCACCATCTACCCCATCAGGATGCCGCGGTCGGCAAGAGGGATTGCCGCCGTCGACGGTGGCAGGCCGCCGGTAGGCAGCCGGCACCCGTCCGCGGCGGCACGACGATCTACTTGTTCAAAATTGCCGACCTTTTGCCGAGGCGGCAAGCGGTCGAAAATCGTAAAAAATAATGCCCTTTGCCGACTCTTTGCCGACTGTTGCCGACCGCCAGAGTCGGCAAAACAGTCGGAAAGACCTCTTTCCGACCCTCTGCCGACTCCTTATGCCGGCCTCTTTTCGACGGCGGCGCCGGCGCATTTACTGCACCTTTCCGGCTGTTTGCCGACTGCTCGGCAAGGCAACTTTCCGACGGCGGCGCCGGCGCATTTAATGCTCATTTCCGGCTGTTTGCCGACTGCTCGGCAAGTCAACTTCTCGACGGCGGCGCCGGCGCATTTAATGCTAATTACCGGCTGTTTGCCGACTGCTCGGCAAGGCAACTGTTCGACGGCGGCGCCGGCGCATTTTATGCGCCTTTCCGGCTGTTTGCCGACTGCTGGAAAGGACCTCTTTTCGACGTCGGCTTCCCGATTCTCCCACTGGCGGCATCCGACTTCTTGCCGCCGTCGAAAAGTGGCCCTTTGCCGACTGGAAATCAACGCTTCAGGAAGGCAAAATTTTCATCAGCTTTTACATTAGTCTTGCCTAAGTCTTCCTCCATGCTATGATTTCTCGACAAGGAGCACCCTTGGAAGTTCTTGAAGTATAAACTTGCATTTTTTTGTGTGTCCCAGTACAAAATTTGTTCTTTTTGCTTTTTTGCAGCACTTTCAGCCAAAAAACAAGAAATTGAATGGGACATGGAAGTATTATATACTTTCAGAACTAGCAATTGTGCCCTTCATGAGAAATCATAGCACGGAGGCAAACTTAGGCAAAGCTACTCTAAAAAGTGGTGAAAATTTTGCCTTCCTGAAGGGTTGATATCCAGTCGGCAAAGGGCTACTTTTCGACTGCGGCAAGAGGTCGAATGCCGCCTGTGGGAGAATTGAGAAGCTGACATCGAAAAGAGGTCCTTTCGAGCAGTCGGCAAACAACCGGAAAGGCGCATAAAATGCGCCAGCGCCGCCGGTGGAAAGTTGCCTTTCCGACCAGTCGACAGACAGCAGAAAAGATGCGTAGCACTGCAATGAAAATCATGGCGGATTCCCACCAGTAATAAAAATGAAATGAAATCTTTAATTTTACGTCCCACGGATATGCCGGTTAGGCTAAAGGAGACGGTGATGATGAATAATGAATGAAATGGTGGAATGAAGAAAGTGGGAGGAAACGGGAGAACCCCGAGAAAACCCACGCATACGGTGTTTGTCAACCACAAGGTTCACTTGGCGGGAGTAGGGTTTGAACCCGAGACCCCTAACACCAGAGGTGAACGCTCTACCACTGAGCCACCGCGCCCCCCCACCAGTAATATTGCACTCGGTACATACGCAGTACATTTCTACAATTCTCAGTACGATTTAAGTGCTATATAGAGGAAAAGTATCTGGGAATGACTTACAAATGCTTAAAAGCGAACCAAAAATAACAACTGAGCAGCTAATAATGAACGTTAAGAATAATTCAATTAACATGTCTGTGCGCCTAATGTGAAAAACTTATAACAGTCAGTACATTTTCCCCCTGAAAGCACATCTTTCACTATCACGACCACTAGGAACAACACTGTTCTATGCAATCAAAATTTGCTAGTTGCAAACGCTTTCTTCAAAAAAAAAAAAAAAAAAAAAAAGCCGCAGCAATCCGTCGGAAATACGGTCTTTTTAGGTTGTCGTTTTCCCATCAACTATTGGAAAAGGATTTTAAACGTCAATGATTTTCTAAATTTTTTTAAAGTACAGGGGTCACACTCCCAATGGAAAATGAGATTTAAATAAAAATTAATGAAGTAAAAATTATAAATAAAAATACTGTAATAAAAGGTATGTGGTGGCGGAGAGATTCAAACCGAGCCTACACGCAAAAAAAAAAAAAAAAAAAAGGTGAAAGTAAACAAGAAAAAGGTGGAGAGTAACCATGCTAGTTTGTCAATATATGGAAAACAGAGACGTGTATCCAAGCAGCCAAGCCAAAATGTCTCTGCATTTGTTGTAACTTTAGTACTTAAAAAAAAAAAAAAAAAAAAAAAAAAAAAAAAAAAAAAAAAAAAAAAAGCGATCACTTGTCTGCTTACACCCATGACTATATTCGTAGAAACCAAACACTGAAATGCACTAAATACAAGTTCTAACGACTAAGTTGTCAGTTCTAACTCTATGCCTTAAATATTTATTTAAATACACTTTATAAGTGGAAATCATATTAAGATAAAATAACAATTAAGTAGGTAACTAATTGTTCATTTAATACGTTCCTATATGATTTATACATTAATTGTATACAATGAAACAGAAAAATGTGAGAAAATAATTTATATCGTAAATGGAACAGCCACATGCACAGTATACTCATAGTGCATACCCATTATATAGAGAAAAAAGGTTAATGAAGTCATTTACATAAAAAATGAAGTGTTTTAACATAATACTTTGCAAAGATCCTTTGTTTTAAAGGAATTCTTTAAGAGAATAAATGAAGGGAAGATCACAATTTTTTCTGGTCTATATTAGCACTAAAAACACACTAAATTGTATTAACAAAATACAATGCACATCGTATTAACTTATATACATTAGCCTATGTAATGAATCTTACCATCATTTAGAAGTTATATGTAATATACCTTCGGATGTACTACTACTTTTTTTTTTTTAAACAGAAATTTGTAGCATTCCATAACATTGAGTTTTAACACGGATAGCCTTCATACAGTATGTAAAATCAGAAAAGCAAATATATATGAAGTGATTACAATGTTCAAAAAAGCACTATATTATTCTAAAGAATTCCTGCTATCCATATTTTGTCTTGAATAACTCAGCCATTTTTCTTTTTTAGCCCATTGATATATACCAGGAAATCTTCCTCTGTTTCTTTGAGATTTTAAGGGTTTTACTTTTTATTATTTTTCTTCAGGTCTATTTAAATGTCTCTTACTTTGTGGAAATAAAATTCTGTGTTGTATGTTTTTAATATTCATAAATGACATCTAATTAAAATAATAATATACTTATATATACTAAAAGATCATTTTGACAAAGCAAGGGACATTTAAATAGATATTCAGAAGAAATCAGTAAAATCAGAACATCAAAAATTTTATTCATTTCAAAGAAAAGGAAGAATACTTCCCCTACAAATCAATGGGATAGAAAAGAAAGGAGGCGATGGTACTGAACCTCACCGTTAAGGAGCTTGTACTCTGAGAAATATAATTACACTTTCTCTCTTAACTGATTCCACGCAAAAAAAAAAAAAAAAAAAAAAAGTTAAGAACAATATCAAACAACAGTTGTCTTTATAATTGAAGAAAACTTCAAACCTATGAAATAGTAATGTAGAATTTAAATAGCTCAGAATCAGGATTGTGAGAATATAGAGAGATACAGAAAATTTTACAACACTGCATAGAAAAGATGAAGTAATAATAAAAAAAGAATTTAACGACAAAAACTGGGATAGGGAGACTAAGGTAATATTGGCAAAACAAAAATCAATTTCAAAGCCGTAATTCTCAATATTTGCTTCAAAGGTAAGTGATGACCATAATTCCCGTGTGATTTGAAATAAACCGCATTAAAATGGGAAATGTTTTACAAATGTTATGATTGAATGAAATTCACCCGTTCTAAAAGGAAAAAAAAAAATAAACTGTAGTCCCACATATATCCTACCACTCTTCACAAATATCTTTAAGGATGTTAGTACATATGATTTCTGTCAATACTCTCCGTTAGTGGCGTAGGGAAGGGGGGCCCAGAGAGGCCGGGCCCCCAAAGAGGTCCGACAATGTAGTTTGATGTTTGTAATTTTTTAGATATTTTTGTGTTTATATATTTTTTGTTTGGAATTGTTCCATATGTACCTATAACAGCACTTGCCCCACCAAACACACATCCTGGCTACGCTACTGCTCTCTGTGGGTCTTCTTCCATTGCAACACTTCTGTATTTCTTGAGCAACATTTCCCCTTGCTTCCAGAAATAAATGAACTATCTAAAATAGAACAAATATAATGCTTTGTAAAATATACTCTTCAATGTGTACGGCGTTGGCACATCACGTATATTTATTACAATCGAAAATATACTTCATCACACCAAAACCAAACCAAACTACACAGTGTAATAGACCTTGTTGCAATGAACCGGCTTCAACGCTATATGTTAGACGCTATATGTTACAAGAAAACCTGTAAGAGTAATGAAAACTATAGTCACTGATGAAGAATTCAATTACGTCGAAACAGTTAACTTTTACTTAATCTTTATTACAACAGTACGGTCGCCACCCCAAATGAGAATCAGAAAAGAAAAGAAATCCTGCCGTATATCCAATGGTAGGAATTTGAGTTTCTTGAGAAATCTTTGAAACATTAACCTTGAAGCTGCAAGTTAAACAATAAATCCCTAAGTCCCTCACCAGACAAAAAGATGTATTAAAATAGAATATTATATTTAGTGAAGATAGCATTATATTACTTTGAAATAGAACTTCGATACGCGTCAGGGTTTTGCGACACTATTGTATTGGCAATTGAGAATTTTGTATTCGGCTGAATACAAAATATTACATCTTAAAATAAAACCTTGTAAGTGGAACAAATAAAATGCACATATACTTAAATAAACTACAGGTAAAATCGATCAGGTGGGCAAAAATGATAAAAGTTTCAAAACAAATAAATTTTATGTTCTCCTAGGAGTCAATTTGAGTAACATATCTAAAACACAAACCATCTGTAATAAGAATTCAATCGAAGGAACATAACTTTGAGAAACGCTATAAAAAAAAATCACAAAACTATAACTTTACATTTGTTCGTTTGTCTGCCGAGCTCCTTTATGGCTGAGCGGTTAGTGTACGCGTCTTAGGCGTGGGTGACCCGGGTTTGCTTCCCGGAGAGAGCTCACGTGGTTCGGATTCCACCTTAATCAGTAGGTCCCGTCTTATATAGCCTCGCTGCTGAAAGGGACGTTAAACACAAAATCAACTCAACTTTCGGCCTTTTAAGTTAAAAATTTCAGAGTACAAGCACAAGACACTCTAAATTCACTGTTTAGATTTTGGCGGCATACCAACGTAATATATCAAAATGGCGGCCATTTTGTCAAATGAACGAGTATCTACGCTACGAAGCGCAATTTTCAGTCTTTTAAGTTGAAATTTTGACGGTAGAAGCACAAGATATGCTAAATTTGCTGAGTAGATTTTCTCGGCGGTCCAATGTAAAAAAAAAAATAATCAAAATGGCGGCCATTTTTTCAAAACGGCAGTGAGTAGAAAATTGTTGCAAGTTGTGACAATGACAATATTGAAATATAAATCACATTTTAACACTTTTACCCCAAAGACATTGAAATATTTCGGAAAAAAACGATTAAACCCAAAAAAAAAAAACAATTAAACTCGAAAAACACCCGAAAAAATGGGCCCAGGTGGGTTTGGTTTTTTCAAAAAAGCCCGGGTTTTTTCAAACCCTCGTTCATGATGAGCTTTTCTCCTCAAAAAAGTTTTAATAGTAGTCGCTAATGGTTTTCTACAGATGTTAATGTTAAATTGTTAAATTTTTTCAAACTTCCGATGTCCAAGTTTTTGTACCTACACATCGTGAAACAGTGTCAGGAGAAAGGGTTAACACTCGGAAAATGAAAATGAAATATTTGAGTTTTACGTCCCACGGTTATGCCGGTTAGGCTAAAGGAGACGGTGATGATGAGAGATGAATGAAAATGGTGGAATGAAGAAAGTGGGAGGAAAAGGAGAATCCCGAGAAAACCCACGCACACGGTGTTTGTCCACCACAAAGTTCACTTGACAGGAGCAGGGTTTGAACCAGGAATCCCATGCACCAGAGATGAACGCTCTACCACTGAGCCACCGCGGCCAGCAAAAAATCAAAATAAGACAGTCTGGTGCAGGTGTAGTTTTGGTGCACTACATTTTGGAAAATTTGCAGGTAAATTTCAATACTTTCCATGAAAAGACATGTTTATAAGGAACGAATTTCTACAGGTAACTTAATTACATACAATGTAATACAACTGTATCTTACGTTTACTAATGTTAAACCATTACAAGTGCTTTACGACGAATAAAACAAATGAGTGCATATGAAAAATGGCTCTATTAGATGTTATTTTCCACGGGCGGCTTATTTCTGCACCGTGTACACCGGCATCATATTTCTGCACAGCGTGCAGAACCTGTATTTTGTTTGCAAGTGGACAGTTACTAGTATGAAACAACAACAAGTGTTGTTGAAACTTGTATTATTCTCAAAACGCACTTCCTTCCACTACCCTCACTTCTCCGCATACACACTATCGCAGACGTGCCTGCTCCCTTCGGACGTATTCCCGCGCGGGCTCACCAGCTTCGCCCTATCTGACTCGGTTCGATAGCATTCGTGCTATTTAGTGGCCACCCAGCACAGATTGTTTTGTACTTTTTTGTGCTGTTTTTATGCTAGACATCTGGAAGCCTTATTTATACGCAAATCGTAAAAGAATTATAATTTTTCAACAATTACTTCTAGAGGTCCCCTTGAATTTTATTTATGCCAAGTAAAATATATTCCGCCCATTTGAAACCGACTAGGGGACAATAAAAAAGAAACTGGTGAAAGAATTATAATTTTTCATTTTTTTTTTTTTTTTTTTTAGTATTGCGCCACAAGTAAACCTGTACACAAGAGCGTTTAACCACTACCTCATTTCTCCTGGTTTTTTTTTTTTTTAATTGGAAGTTTTCGCTCACATGTGAAACAAGTCCTGCAGTATATAATCTAGTGGATCTTATTAGGTTACTAAAGATACACTAAATACTAGAGAATACTAAAGGAACACAAACCTTGTCATGGCACAAACATTATGAGAAATTGTCCACGTTTCTCTAAGATAATTTAGCACCAGGTGCTAGTTGGCCACTAAAGAGCACGAATTCTATATAACTGAGTCAGATCAGGGCAACGCTGATGGGCCCGCGCGGTAGCGCGGGGGGGTGTCCGAAGGGAACAAGTGCGTCAGCGACGGTGGGTATACGCGTAAGCGAGGGTAGTGAAAACATATGGGCTTTGGTAATCATACATTTTTCAATATCACTTTTTATGGTTTCATACTAGTAACGCTTCAGTTGTAAACATAAAATACAGCTTTCGTACACTGTGCAGAAATACATTGGCGTTGAGTTAGAAGACACTTATCTTAAAAACTAAGACATGTACACTTTTGCAATTTCAAGAAGAAAATAATGTACTACAGTTTCTTAACTGTCCCTCGTTTTGTAAATAAAAATTAAGTGAAACCTTTAAGTTTTTTGTCCAACGGTTATGCCGGTTAGGCTAAAGAAGACGGTGATGATGAGTAATGAATGGAATGGAGAAAGTGTAAATAAACGGGAGAACCCCGAGGAAACCCACGCAGACAGTGTTTGTCCATCACAAAGTTCACATGGCGATGGCTGGGATCGAAGCCGGGACCCCAAGTACCAGAGGTGAACGTTCTACCACTGAGCCAGCGCGGACCCTACAATTGTAAGCGAGTTCTTTATATACCGGTAACTCTTTACTTTGGGCAAGGCAATGATATCCTGTCAGTACATAGTATTGCCGAACGAGCGTAAGCGAGTGAAGGCGGGTTAGAGCCCAGCAGGGCACTTTGTTTTCTGTCTTTCCTTCTTGGGAACTGTAACTATAATTGCGGGAACCAGTTCAGATGACTTGGTTATTGTCACTGCCTTGCCTAAAGTAATGACTTGCCGATATACCTTAGGGGGTTCGTGAAGGTAAGCAGCAAGGCAACAAATAGAATCGAAGTTAATACACAGGTTGGGCTAGGTAGTACCATTTAAATTACTTTCTTTGATACCCGCCCCCAAAAAATTTTATATGCCAGAGACGCCAGTGCGCGGGAACATACTATAACCGAATCTTTTTCATGCGCAGCAACAATTAACATATGTAACACAACATATAAAATTCATGACAATTTGAAATGTATATGCATAATATTAAATTAACTCACCCCATGTATATGCATAATAAGTGCAATAATATATGCAAATGTATATGAATAATATTAAATTAACTCACCACTCTCTCACTTCATGTTTTCGTGGTATTTGCTTAACCAGCAACTGCGTACAGTTCCAATGAATGAATATTTTTATGATAAACATTATTTTCCCTATTTGTAAACTTATCTCAACGAATTTTTTTAAAGGACTTTACCCACACTGCATCACAATGTGACAAATAAAGAACGCGAACCGAACATACAGGCAGCGCAACCAGACTACGATTTCTGCAATCAGGCTCTTCAGCGGCAAAGGCGGCTCGGCGCCTGTCCGAGCATCTTTTCAAGGTCGGTCCATCCGCTGTTTGCCGACTTTCTTTCGGCTCCTTTACTTGTCGGCACGCCGCCAACGTTTCGGCGTCTTTCCGACAATATTTGCCGCGGTCGCCGTCCGCTGTTTGCCGTCTCCTTGCAAAATGTTTGTCAAGGATCCTCTCGTACTTGTAATTTATTTTAAGTATTTACTTCTCATATACCCTTTACGTGCAGTCCCTTTACTACATTTCTTTTCATGCATTTACCTTTTTCGTGGTCGGCACGCCGTCAACGTTTCGACGTCTATACAACCATCCTTTGACGCTGTCGTTCCGTCCGCTGTATGCCGACTTTCTGCCGACTCCGTTTTCACAAGACATATTTTATGGAATTAGTGCCCACCCACAAGAAAAACCTTCGGACAGTTTCAATTTTTACTTCATCATTAAAGAAGATACAGGCTCTATTCATTTTCCAAAATTCGACTCTTTGCCGCTGGTACGCGTTATTGCAACTTTCGCCGACGTCGTGCCGACGTCGCTTTTCAAGAAATTGCCGGCAGTCTCTTTTTGCAGTCGTCGTCCGACTGTCTGCCGACTGCTTCGAGAAAGCTTTATACGAGGGAAATATAAGCCCTAATTCGTATTTTAAAGTAACAAATTACCTTCTAACTCTCTTTGTTTTCTATTGGTGAACGAATCTCTTTTTGCTCGTCGCGGTCGAAAATCGAGCGGAAAGACGCCGGTGTCCGGCGCCGGCAATCCGACCGCGGCATCTGGTCGGCATGCACAAATTGTCCGACTATAGGCGGCAGGATCCTGATGGGGTATCATCATCAACTCTGACCAATGATCCACTCCCTCCTCTCAACTGAATAAAGAGTTTACACTTGTACACTTGTAATAAAATAAGGTTGTGAAATTGTCACTAATCGGAGTTTGAATTTCTACGGTCAATCGCTCAAGCACCGCTCTGTCACAATACTGGTGGATCTGACCTTTACGACATAAAATGGTAAAGTGTTTGTCATGGGACATCTTACGATGAATTTTATTTTATTTATCATATATATAATTGTTTAATTGTTGAATTACAAATACTTTTCAGTGGAAAATAGGGTGAAATTTGAGTCTCAAATCAAGATAAAGCAGGCCAACGAAAAAGGAAAAAAAAAAAAAAAACCTGTAAAATTCGACTGTGTCTCGAAAGCAAGGTAGTAAGTCCTATTGCTATTATTACAATTACAAATGTCAATATCCAACAGTGCCTGATGGTTTTCACTTACATATAGGGTAAAGTGAGGTACAGTGAGACATTTCTTCCGTAAGTAATAACTCGTGTATTATATGAGATATTAAAATGAAACAAAAACTGAACAGAAGGTTGTAGTTTGGGCTATCATACAATATTGGTTATTTTATCTTAATGTTAATCATCTCTGGTTTACTTACTTATAAACAAAATATGACAATTTATCTCACTGCACCCCACTATTGGGGTAGAGTGAGATATACACGCACTTAAATGTTTCGTTCTCTGTTACGAAGTTCAACGTATATCCAAAAGATGAAAATCAACAGAAAATGATAAGTATCACATTTGACATTTAGTTTTACAATGTATTAGCGGTTGTGGTAACTTCAGTTTGATGTCATTTGCGTTTACAGCTGCAATATCCTGAACAACTGGAAAAATAAATTTTCCGTACATTTTTTTTTTTTTTTTCGCAGAATGCTAACTATATAGTTATTGATATCACCATTCAGCTTCAGAACCTTCACAATATAATAAATGTCCTTTTTACAGTGAAATTCTACCAGAACATAATCATCCTCATTTATGTTTCCATCGTAGTATAACATCATCTGGGCCAATTTCAAGCAATAATTCAATTTCTTCACCTGATGAGGGCAATTCGACCAATTCTCCCTCTACGTCTGGATCGACTTCGTAGTCAAATAGGCATCTCTTTTAATTTTGTACTTGTTTCCTCTTTGTTGTTTTCTTGATGTTTCTTTCCTCAGCCAATAATTTCTTCTCTGGACACATATCTATTTTGTTTGAAGGAAGTGTCTCACTGTGCCCCAATAGCATCAATCGTATTTCCTCGGAACCACAAAAAAGTTTAACTATTAACAATATTGTGATAAATATCGACAAATAATAAAGTATCTCATGGTCTGAAATTAATCTCCAATTATTTGATTTACTTTGATTTCTTCAGACACTAAAGGAAATACAGAAAATTTAATTTTGCTTAATTGAAAATCACTGAACTCTCTCACAGCCTGTATCCTTCGCGTCAGCCATTTGCCAACTAAGGTGACAGAGGAAGGTCAACAGCAGCATGTCTGTACATCCATCATTTTCAGCTTCATGCGACAAATAATCAAGAAAAGCTCTTATCTCACTGTATCCCACTTTCCCCTACTCATGTCAGGTAAGTAAATAGAAACAAATGAAAAGAAAAAAAAATTGAGGTCTTGAAAGTAAACGTAGACAAATTCACCAGTGTTCAGAAGATGCTGTCTACAATGCATTGAGCGGAGTGGATTGGTTGGACGTTGTAGGTCAGTGGGGCAGAGTGAATAATGGTGTTTCGGTGGGTCAGAGTGGGTCACGGCGTGTCACAATCTGTAGACCCACGACCCACTGACCCACTCAATATCTGGTGGTGGTATGTGAAGATGATCCTTACCCGTAGGTGGGTCTCTCCGATATTTGATACGCAAATACCGTTGAACGTTAATCACTGACTTATTTACATGATAATCAAGCACACAAAAAGATCTCTGTTTCCCAGTCAACGCCATTTTCCTTAACTATTCGCTGGTGACTTAGCGGTAGAAAGTGGAAACACTGTGTGGAAACTAAAATTTTGAAAGTTAACGCATTTCTCACAATTACATGTTTATAAGATTTCACAGAATAAATTTATGAAATCACGTCCATCCTTTTGATTTGCCCTGTATATTTATCCTCTCTGTCCGTGTGTCCGTCCATCCGAGAGGCAAAAATAAATTCAAGAACTATGCTGGATAAATCACCATCAATTTCGACCAAAATATAGAGTGTGAAAAGTTAAAAATCGAGTTCATTGGCGTAGGAGGAAGTTGGAAATGGCAAAAAAAAAAAAAAAAAAAAAAAAAAAAATCAACCATTTCCGGGTTCAACGTTAATGACTATAGAGCAGAAACGGTAATAGATAGCGAGTAACGGCTTCCTGCAATCGATTAACGGTCTTTAGGAAAAATTCCTCTATATCTTTAACTCTCTACAAAACCGGAAGTGGTAGAAATCCACTACAACTTCCGGTTTCAATGTTGATCTATACAGAGCAAAAACAATCAGAAGTAGCGAGAAGCCTTTTTTAAATCTATTTGCGTTCTAAGAATGGGTGCCATCTTATCTGTTAACCGTCTATTCAAACCGGAAGTGATAAATATCAATCACTTCCGGTTGTAACGTTGATCGTTATAGAGTTGAAAAGGTAGTAGATAACAAGAAGTATTTGTTTGCAATCATTTAACCGTTCTAAGAATACATTCCAATTAAACTCTCATCTCTCTGCTAAAACCGGAAGTGGTTGAAATGTACTGCTATTGCCGGTTTTAACATCAAGAAACAATCACGACATGCAAACCAAACTCCTTCACAGGGTGTACACTTGACGTGACACTGCTATTTGTTAAAGTTCCTCATCCAATCTTTGGCCTTTCTCCTTCGCTTTTTATTCCATGGTGCGAGAGGTCCCGAGTTCGATTCCCGGTGGGAAGATTCGGTTCGAGAAGTTAAAAGCTTTTTGAGGACAGCCATTCTGAAAGAGGCTTTCCTGGGTTTTCCCCATTCTTGTGAGACAAATGTCGGGATAGTAGCTAACATACACGTCTCAGGCCGCTTCCTTCTTTCCCAATCCTTTCTCCCTTCCTTTTCCTCGGATATTATGATCTCCGTGGGACGTCATCCCTCATACGTAATAGGCTAACATGGTCATAGATGCAAAATGCTCGAAAACCTAAATCCTAATCCTTTCCATTCCACCATCTTTTCTTCAGTCTTCGCGATATTTATACTCTAGAAGCACACTATGTAAGTCCTACCGTTGGTTAATGGTCGGCTAGTTGAGAAAAAGCCGTTGTTGTAAAAATAAAGACGAATAGATGGTCTCAATGTAGTTTAAAGTGTATGTTGGTCAACCAATAATTCACCATCATTTACCCAACAGTTTCCACCTCACACTCTCTATCTCAATCAAACTTCTTAACGATATATTATAGTTGGCAAATGGTTAACAAAGCGGCCAGTTCCAACGAAGGGCCAACGTTGCCACGCGGCTAGTCTACCTTTACCCACTGATAGGCCTATTGTATGGGATGCCAGAGTACTTTAATACTTTCATAATTTTACTTCTGTTTCGTATCGTCCATACTTCTGCCTCACATAGAGACTACCGGAGACACGCACATAGGCAGAGCCACATTTAACAATTCTGCCTCCTCCAGCCATTAAAAAAAAATGCCGCTTCCTCAATGTAAATAAATACTGGTGAAGAAATTTTTACAGTGAAGTGAATAATCAATATAAATTGGTTTATAAACGTTCAAAACTGTAAGTTGGGGTTTGTCAGCCTGGAGGTTGGGATCTCTAGGGAGTCGCAAAAGAAATACATGGCAGTTGCTAAAATATAAAAGATAAATCTGATAGCGGAAACGATTTTTTTTAAAGTCTATTTTTTATTTTGATAGAGATATTTTTATCTCCACATTTATTCACAGCAAAGAGTATCAAAGAGAACTTTAAAGAAATAAAGAATTGAATTTCGAGGTGGAGGAAAAATAACTGGGGATCAAAATTTATGCATAAAAGGATATAATATATATCCAGGACGCCGGATATTAGTATCAAATTCAAAATTTTGGTGGGCCACTGAGATGAATAGTAACATATCCCGTCGCCGTTCAATTTTTAGTCTCCATCGTCATGGGGATTGATTGATTGATTTTGAGTTTTACGTCCCGTTCAGCAGCGAGGCTATATGAGACGTGGACCTACTGATTAACGTGGAATCCGAACCACATGAGCTCCCGCCGGGAATCGAACCCGGGTCTCTCGTCATGGGGAGTAGGGAGGGAGAAAACAACATATCCAAAGTTATTAATATCAGTGTCAAATTTATAGCCGTTAGGGTCGCTGACGTGAATAGTAGTGACGTGAATAGTAGTGACGTGAATAGTAGTAATAGTGACGCTTCAGACGCTGTTCAAGTTAAGCTTTAGCCCCCATCGTTTTAGGGATTAGGGGGGGGAACAACATATAGAAAATTACTGATATTATTGTCAAATTCACAGTTTTCGGTGTCGCTGAAATGAGTAGCTACACTATTGACGCCGTTCAAGTCCAACTTTACCCCCCATCGTCATAGGGATTGGGGGGGAAGACATATCCAAAATGACTGATATTACAGGTAGTGTTAAATTCATAGTTTTGAGGGTCTCTGAGATGAATAGTAACACCTTCGATGCCATTCAAGTGCAGGTATAACTGTCATTACCATAGAGGGGATTGGGTGAAATAACATGTCGAAAATGATTAGTGTCGAATCCGTAGTTTTCGAGATCACTAAGCTGAATGGCGACCATGCCGATCGCATTTGAGCCCAAGCTTAGGCAAGAAAGGCATGGCAACTGACAGGAGCAACGAAAAGGCGTTGCTATTCATTGTTTATTTATCTCACTCATTCTGACAGGATCAACATCTTAGGGGTTGCTTTTCGTTATTTAGTATTTATTTATTTTACTCATTTCTTTATCAACAAATCTGATATATTGCATAAACCTTATCCTCCCCGTGCGAAGAACAGGTATTTCATCTGGTATTTAATAAAAACAAAATAATTATTCGTCTATAATCAGCTTTTCGCATAGAAAAGAGTCGCCTAAAGCCATCAAATTTTGTATAGAGATGAGTCTTCAGCAGATTTAATAGCATACAAAGCCCTTTTTTATTATTATTATTTTCAGCTCGTGGGATCGGATTTAGGAGGATGAAAATGCAATAAAACCTATCTTTAGCGAAATCGGACGGGACTCGCAAAAATTTATGTTAAAGATAGACTTCCAGTTAACGAAGATAGACTTTTGGGGAAAAAAATTCACGCATATAGTGGACATAATGAGATAAAATGAAAAATCTTTGAGTTTTACGTCCCACGGATATGCCGGTTAGGCTAAAAGGGACGGTGATGATGAGTGATGAAAGAAATGGTGGAATGAAGAAAGTGGAAGAACCCCGAGAAAACCCACGCACACGGTGTTTGTCCACCACAAAGTTCACTTGGCGGAGGCTCGGATTGAACCAGAGGTGAACGCTCTACCACTGAGCCACCGCGGATTTTGGTGTGTAGTTGGTCGGAGTGGGTCATGGTGGGTCAGAATATGCCACGGTGTGTCGTGGGTCAAGTTTTTATTGACCCACGCCATCTCTATCTTGAAGGACTCCTGAGACACTTTGTATTATCCAGAATGTGTACCCTCCATCCCAATCCCCCCTCGAGTAGAAAATCGAAAAGAATAGTTTCGTATATGATAAGATATGGTTAAAGAACAATTTGTGTAAAAATTTATGGTTCTAGGTGATTCACTTGTATGCGAAAATCCAATGAAATACAGATATACATATTTTTATATATTAGTAAGGAACTAATTAATTAAATACTGTTCTAATTAAATGAAATGAAATATACTGGTACAGTTAAGACCTAAAGTCAGTAGCATCATTTCAAACTTTGCTTTGGGGGGAGACAAAATTCTATGCCCACACAAGAGTTTCACGTTTTTATTAATGTATTAATATAGAGTTGATTTCAAAATATGTACAAATTTTTGAACTCAGAGTGGGGGACATTGTCTCCTGCCCTCCCGAAATAACGCCACTGCACATTGTTTACAATAAATAATTATGTATGTTTAGGGTCACCAAATGACTTAATCTACACAGATATGTCCCCTTTTCTGGGCAGTAAAAATGATCCGGGTGAGTATAGTTGATTTTAATGTCCCTTTCAGCAGTGCGACTAGATGAGACGAGACCTTCTGATTAACGTACGAACTATATTAGCTCCTGCTGGGAATCGAACCCGGCTCTCCCACGCCAAAGGCACGAACGCTAACTATTTAGCCATGAAAGAGCTCAATGATTCGGGTGAGTTTTTAGGGAAGTAGGAAAATGTCTTTTTTTTGCGGGGGGGTACATGTAACACTTAATACTGGTATATATATATATGTTTGTAACTAATTTTTAATGTTAATATTGTTGTAGTGGTCAATTTCCAGAGAAATATAACACACCCAGCTGTAAGTGCAAAGGAAATAAACACTGTATTTCCGTAATCAGAATTCTAAAGGTTTAATTGTATAAATTCTATTTTCTAGCTATGATGAGAGTTGATGACAATGAGTTTTGGTGGGTGGTAAGTCAGAGTGCGTCATGGTGGATAGAATGGGTCACGGCTGGTTATGGATCATGGTGGGTTGTGTGACAGAGTGGTTCACGGTGGGTCGTGGTTTCAGCGGTGGGTCAGTGGGTCATGGGTTAAGTTTTCATTGACCTACGCTATCTTCTCTTCTCGTCTCCAGCCTTCAGTTGTGGTCACGTGCCTCGCAAAACTATTTCAGTTCTCGTCTCCGAGACGGGACTTTTCGCACTGGTCGCGTGTAATCTCGCAGTCCCACTGGGAATCGAACCCAAGACCTTTCGTACCAAAGGCGAGAGTGCAAGCTACCACGCTACTCAGGGCCACTCGAAGTTCGCGAGTCTAACGCCGTTGTGATCACTTCCTCAGGCAGACTTTCATTCTCTATAATCGGATTGGTAATATCCTGTCGTCCTGCTTTCGCGTTAAAATCCCCTAATAGAATTTTCATATGGTGCTGCGGAAGTTGGGCAAACACGTTCTACTTCTCCGTAAAAACTGTCATTTTTATAAAATTGCACCACGATCTTTAAGAAGAATAAAAGTAAGTATACCATTAAGAGATTGGACACGTTTATTTGCTGATATTATTCACTTGTGAACAAAAAACCTATTCCTAGTTGTTAATATTTATTTTCTTCTCAATTAAAAAAAAAAGCATAGAATTTACGGTCTCCCTTTCCTGCTCATCTAACATCCTGAATTCCTAGCAAATCCATTCCATATTTTGTCATAATTGTTTGCCTTAACTGTTACTGGCAAAATTACTTGTTTTTCTCAATCCCGTTGTAAGTCTAAAAAAATTACCAATATGCCTCTGACTGCAAACTTCTTATCTATTAATAGAAACGTTGTTTCTAACAGGTGTGCCTGAATGATGAAATATGGAAGTCATTGTATCTGAGATACATTGCTTGCAAGAAAAGGCCATCAATGGACGAGTTAAGGACAGCCAAAAGTCTGGGCTGGAGAAAGATGGTTTTAGACAGGAATCGTACAAAGGTTTGGATTCATATTCGTACATGTAGTTAATATGAATTACAAGTAAATTTTATACAACTCCCTTTTTATTTAAATAGTTATTAGTATTGGAGTAATTAGAGAGGAAGCAGAGGGCCAGGCCCCTCAAGAAAAATGTTGCTCTCCTTAAGCAAAACAATTAGATTATAGTTTGAAACCACTGTCAATAAGAATATTTTGAAAAGCAAGAGCATGTAGATCAGTTGGGGAACTTCAAACACAGGTTGAGAAGGAATTTCCCAATCAGTACAGTACAGTACAATAAAGTACAGGGTGTCCCATAATTATGATGCTTGACTGTAGTATTTGAGATTCTGGACAGAAGGTTTTTATATGGCAACACTGTTGCCTGAGACCGGGGATAACGGTCACTGGACTTAGAACCATTAGTGTATGCCAGACAGGATGGTGGGAGTGAACGAAACGTCCCCGAACCGCTGGATCGGTAGACGTGTGTCTGCGAAGTGGCCAGCTTGATCTCTCGATTTCACGTCACCTGACTTTTTCTTATGGGGTGTTTTAAAGAACATTGTGTATCAACATCTCATGCGAAATTTGGCCTAACTAGAGAAGCTATCACAGAAGAGTTCCATAGGATACCAGTACGAGTCACAAGCTGCTTGTGACAACATTGCTCTTCGTCTCCAGGCATGTAACGATTTGGATGGTGCATTAGTGGACCATTCAATGGAGAACAGAGATTGGAATTCTTGTAAGGAAAGGAATGAGAAGGGTATGATGCTAGTATCTTTACCGCAGTCTTTGAAACATCATATTCATAAATTATGAGCCACTCTGTACTTCAAATTGCTATAGGCTGTCTGTGTGTGTTTTCAATGTGACACATCAAAATATGTCTGAGAATTGCAATCATAAAAGATAGATTTCTGACCTTGCTTCTTCTTAATATTCAGAGGAACATTTTTTAAGCACGATGTGACTGCGCAAAAGACTCTAGATGTATGTTCAGCAAAAAATTAAGCTAAAACTGATCTAGAAACGAAATATATGATCGAGTTATATTATTTTTATGTTGGATATGTACTACGAGGGTATTTCCAAAAATTTCCTGCTTGGCATTGAATCATTACGTCACTGGTATACTTGCTAAGTTCAAATCGTCCCCATTCCTTTGTACTAAAACAAAAACTAACCGCATTTATAAATAACGCTCCAAACAACCCATAAACGACACGAGTGTTGTGTCGACGGGGTGCGTTGTTGCCATCATTTGGGCATTATCAATAATGGTAACAGTTTCACTAATATTAAAAAATACTACAGTATTTCTTTCAAAGCAATAAACATTTTAAGTACGGAGCTATAAAGATGAAACAACGTGTTGACTAAGTTTGTACATCACCTTTTGTATATACAAAAAGATAGAAAATGCAACATGGCTTTTGTTTTTCTTCAGCAGGTCAACCAGAAGACTACCCTCAATTAGAAGGACCTGTTGAAATATCCCTCTTACGTTAACAAAGAAATTTGTAGGTTAATTCAATGGTGTTTTTGACCGCGTTGACTTTAATAAACCAATCATGGTATATACAGGGTGTCCAGAAAGTCTCTTTACACCTTCGCTTATTTCAATTCTACACTAATAATACTGAATAATACTTACAGTTATATGTCCTAAACATCCGTATATGCGCCTCCATTATTCCTTCAGAGCTTGATATTGCTTCATGTCCCTTTACACATCCGCTTTAGCAGCTGCGGCGTCACAAGCTGGAAAGCTTCAAGCACAGAGCATCATTATCCACTTTATGCTTCTTCCCAACGTGTGATTTGATAATATATCACAGGGTTTGGTGTCGTATGGTCCGAATTTCGAGGCGGTCAAAGATAAGGGGCTGATAAATTTGGAGACCTCGTATTATCCATTGTTCAGAGAACAGTGCGTTTAGGCGTTTACGAAAAACAAGTGCGAAGTGGACTAGAGCTTCATCGTGTTCGTAAACAGCCGTGTTGTTGATGCCCAGATTCTACAGCTGTGGAAGAAGTCAATTATTCAACATCTCCAGATAAGTAACTTGGCCCACATAACCCTCAAAGAAGTACGGGCCAAAGATGTGCTCTTCAGTCATTCTCGCCTAAAGCACGATGTGCGGAGGATTGTTTTATTTTCTTGATAAAATATGGATTTTCCTGTGCCCGCATGAAGATATTCCTATCCCATAAACTCCGATAAATAGCACATTCACCAGAAAGAAGAACGCACTTCCAAACAGAAATGGTGGTAAGGCCTCCAATAAGATTCTTCATGCTTTCTGCCGCCGGTTTAAGTCATCATCGGTTACTTCATTGATGGTCATTGACCGGAATGCATGCAGGCCTAAATCCAATTTCATGTAGAGCTGCGTTGTTCTCCTCGCAATTCCAAGTTCTGCAGAACGCTTTCTGATCGACTTGCAGAGTGAACCCATCACTGACGCAATGATTTCCGCATACGTTTCTTTTCGGGTTGGCGGACGACCAGAACAATTGTATCCAAAACACTTCTCACGCGATCAAAATCTGATGACTCGGTAGCTCCTTATCAAATCGTTCACGAAACCTATCCATCACCTGCGGCTAGGGATGCGCACGAGTCGAGTAGAGACAGAATTTTCCTGAGAAAATTCGAGTCGAGACACAGCTCTTCCAATAGAAAAATATACGTTTTTCGAGTCGAGACATCACTTTTACAGCACATTTTCGAGACGAGACAGTCTCAAATCTTGTCTCGTGCGCATCTCTACCTGCGGCATATTTTCATTGCTGTGCTTCCGTTCATGGACCCACAGTCTTGTCACTAAGCGCTCTTCCAAACTGAAGTCACAGGTATCTGCCATTGTTATTTACCAAACACGGAAAGACGAGACAATGAACTGGAGAACACACAACTTTATTCTCCTTCCTCCGTGGGCAATTACATGACAATTCACGTGAGGAGCACTGCTGTCATATCAATGATCAGGATGGGAAGTTCAAAATCTAAAATATCTTTACATCTTATATTGTCACACACATTTAGTTCGGGTGTAAAGGAACTTTCTTGCCACCCTGTAGTGTCATATATAAAACAAATAATGTGCCAGTTCAAATGTCTAGCTGTGCCAGGTCATTGAAAGCAGACAAGCACTTTTGAATCCATTGATGTACGTTGAAATCACATTCTGCATGACAATACTCCAGCACATACAGCCAAGGCTGCATTGCTAAACCTGGGCTGTAGGGTGGGTACTGACTTTCCTGGAAACCACAGTCTTTCACTGTAGCCTCGGAAATAGCCGCGTGGGCTGTAGTATGATATGTGCTCAATGCAGAGCGACTGATCAAATGATTGTCTTCAACGCACTGACGTAGCTGTACAGAAACTGATTTATTATTTCTTCCGTAGATGGCACTGTATTCCATGAATGGTTTATTAGCGATCGTGCGATATTCAGTGTCTGGCCGGAAACTACATTTTCAGAAATGTTATTGCTAACAATATTATTATTATTATTATTATTATTATTATTATTATTATTATTATTATTATTATTATTATTATTATTATTATTATTATTATTATTATTATTATTTTACTAAAACACTGAACTGTACTGTCGTTGAACTGTAATCTAATTGTACAAACAATTCGTTAGAACTACGAGGGCCATTCGGAAAGTAATCTCCGATTGATTAAAAATGAAAAATCAAAGTAAATAAGAATAATTTATTATATACATCTGAAAACTGCTTCTTTACTCTGATTTTCAACATAGTTTCCATAAACATTTAAGCACTTATAATACCTTTGTACTAGCATAAAAATCTGCCGCTAATGTGTTGAGCCAGACTGTGACCGTATGTTTCAACTCCTCATCATCACCAAGGTACTGATATCCAAGCCACTTCTTCATATGCATGAAGAGATTGTGAAAGGTCGATTTTCACGAATTTTTCTATCAATTTTCTGAACGAGTTTATCAGTGACCACTGGTGGCCTGCCACTCCACTCTTCGTCATGAACGTTTGTTAGTCCACTTTTAAATGAACGAACCCATTCACGAACAACTTCTTCATTCACCACACTTTGGTCCATACACGGCACAAAGTTTCCCATGAATAGCTGCTGCCGAATATCTTTTTTATCATAAGGAAACGTATAATAGCTCACACCTCACACTTGGCGGGGTTTTCTATTGCAACACGCATTTTAAGACGCTAACAAAGTGGAACTAGTGATCAGACAACCTTCACTTTACTATGGCTGGATGCAGACTTATCTACCGTGCATGTCCGTGCAAAGATTGTAGCGTTACCCCCAATACTTCACGCACAGTGACCAATCGGAGATTACTTTCCGAACGCACCTCGTAGAAAGCCCACTGCCTCGATCAATTTGCCCTTTTTCTTTCCTGTCGAATAAACGATTTTATGATTCTTTAGTTTTTTTTTTCAGAATACAGTAATTAAATGTTTTTTATTGTGTTATAATGAGTAAAGAAAGATGGAACATACTGTTAACTTTTCATTAAAATTGATTTTAAAAAAAAGGCCAAAATTTTTCTGGCAAAAGTACCGTGAAAAAATCTTCGAATTTTTCAAAACTTTCAAGTTTTTCCAACCCCTTACATCTCTAAAAACAGATCCATTTCCTTTGCTAGATAGAGCTGAGAGTAGAAAACGTAGTGAGAGAAGAACCAGAAAAAAAAAAAAAAAAACTCGGGTGCTATAAAATTCACCCCCAGGCTCAGCGGGGTGCGATGCTAGAGATAAAAGGAAGACGAGGCCTTGTTTCGATGGTAGGGTCCGATAATGATGTGGCAAACCCGCGTGTAACATGTCCAAAAAAAGAAAAAAAGCATCTAACAAAGTTTTTACTATTAATTGGCGTGCAGAAAATGTAACGTGTCCTACAGTAAAACACACGATCTGTGTTTGAATCCCACCACCACTTTTATTTTGTTTATTATTATTATTATTATTATTATTATTATTATTATTATTATTATTATTATTATTATTATTATTATTATTATTATTATTATTATTATTATTATTATTATTATAGGCCATTAAACTAATTAAACCGAACACCACTCCAGATCCAGACAATATTCCATATTATGAATTAAAAGCTTTGTGCAACTGAGCTTTCAATTAGTTTGGCAAATATATTTAAGATTTCATTGCGTACGGACGTATATCCTTCAATATGGAAGCAAGTGTATGTTGTACCAGGCCCGCAACCAGCTACAGAGGTTTGGGGAGGCATGAATATATTAGGGGGGCCAAGTCATTAAAAAAATGTCTTACAAATAGCTAAATTGTGGTTTTTGTATTAATAATAGCATTTTGTGTTAAGATCTGGAGGGGCCACGAAAAGTTTAGGGGGTCCTGGCCCCCTAGCACCCTCTGGTTGCGGGCCTGTATTGTACCGGTATATAAATCAGGGATGGACAAAATGACGACAACTACAGGCAAAAACTCTTGTCAACACATTCTCGAAGATATTTGAACTAATTATAGGAATACATAAACATAAATTTTAATGTAAGAGAGAACTTAAATGATTCTCAACATATTTTTATAAGGGCAATATAATTGTAACCAATCTAATCCTTTTTACAGACTTTACTTAGCATGCACTGAAGAATAAATTGGAAGTCGATGTAATATACATAGATATTTCAGAAGCTTTTGATTCTGTTAGTCATAAACATTTTAGTAGCAAGTTATCGAATGTTGGTTTAGCATCCTTGTATATACATTCGCTGTTTTAAAAGCTATCTGTCAAATAGAATATACAAAGTTAAAATTAAGCCTCGTGTAATCTATATAAAAAATGGAATACCACAAGGGTTGCTCTTGGGGCTCTTCTTATTTTCTTTATTTTTAAATGATGTTCCGGAAAAATCAAATACTCTAACATTTTGTTATAAACTGACGATATGAAGCTGTTCAGATTAGTCAACAATGAATATGATAATTATTTTCTACAGCAAAATTTAGATGTAGTAAATACGTGATGTAAGAGCTATGTTGGAGCTATGTTTACTAAAAGAATTAATGGAAAGAAAACAAAATTTAATAAAATTTAATAAATTTAATACATACATAAATAAGACTCAATATTATGTCGGTAAATACGAAATCAGTAGTGTACAAGTTGAGAAAATAAACATTATTAAAAAATCTAGGTATTACACTTGACAAGTCAGTTAAGGTTTTTTACCAAATAAATTCTATTGTATAAGGTGTCAGAAGGAAAGTAGGTTTTATTTTTAAACAATGGCCTGTATTTCAAAGCGATAAAACACACACACACACACACACACACATAAATTATTCGTAAGACCAAAACTAGAGTTTGGATCGGTAATATGGAACAGCGTTTCTAAAACTTTGACAAACAAGATAAAATCTGTGCGAAAATATTTTGTTCGAGTGTTATGTTTTAAAATGAAAATGAGTTACTATTCACATAGCTATGAATATTGGCGATTGGAGAGTCTTACGAATAGAAGGAAAGATTTTGACAAAGTATGCATGCAAAAGATGCTAGATAATGTGTATACCAGTGAATGCTGTTTACGAAACATTTTAAAATACCAAATCATAGCATAAGGAATAGCACGATTGGAAATGTGATTTAAAAAAAAAATGTCAGATTAAGTTGAAGTCTACAATATCTCTTGCTTCTAGTCGTTACCCTCGTCGAAAATTGGTACCCTGACTAATCGTGGATCGCTAATCATCGTGGCGATAGTCACTTGCTGTGGAAATGTCTTGTTTACCCGCTACGTATAATACATATACCAACCGAGTTATACCCCCAAAAACGCCAGAAAAAGGCAGAAAATGAAAACTTTAAGCAGGTAAGCTGATACCTACGAGAGCGGTGCGGCAGTAGTGCCACACAAACAGTGTTGCCATCCCAATACAAATTTATAGTTTTTCAGATAGAACATATACCGTTTTATGGCATTAAAACAAACGTTATAAAACGTGAAAGAAAATAAGCAAAAGGAGGGTTATCATTGTTGCCAAATAAGGGAGATATGAGGCTCTAAAGTTGAGAAATAATGGGGTTTATGTAGAGAAATGAACAATGTACAACAAGAAGAAGACTGCAGAAGGACCAAATTTACAGTAGAGAGTAAACCACAGCATGCACAGAATTCAGTGACTAACGGGCTTGATACGGGATTCACTCAAAAAGGGCACATGGTAGAGTTGCCGTAGAGAGAAGAAATTCCATGAGACATTATGTCGAAATGTGAACAACAAGTCTTCCTGTAGTGCACAACTATTATGGCGTTTGTGTGGAATCGATATCTCGAACCGTTCTCGAGAGCTATAAAACGAATTGTCTTGGGGTTTCAATACTGTATAAAATCCTGCTTGCCTTCCAAACCACAGAAACGAAGGGGTAGCGCCTAAAAAGAGTACAGAAAAGCTGTGACACGGAAGATAACAAATCTGTGTCAAGAAAGTACGTCAGAATCGATTCACAAAGATTAATGAACTGTGATAGGTGTCAGTCGAGAGTATAGGAAACGTATAGTTAGCATGTGAGTCAACGATGAAGATAAAACACACTGCATTTCGGTTACCAGTAACATACAGGTGCAAAATATTTTAATATAATACACCAATTCGTACAACAGAAAAGTCACATTTAGTATGGAAGAATACGTATATTTCTCGCCCTAGGCGCACACTCGACATGACGTATCAAGACCGTTAGTCACTGGATACTGTGCATGCTATGGTTTACTCTCTACTGTACATTTGGTCCTTCTGCAGTCTTGTTGTTATACATTTGTTCGTTTCATTGTACGGACCCAATAATTTCTCAACTTTAGAGCCTCATATCTACCTTATTTGACAATACTAATAACTCACTTTTTGCTTATTTTCTTTCACGTTTTATGCCAATTGTTTTAATGTCACATACGTTCTTAAAAATTACATATCATACGTTCTACTTGAAAAGCTAGAAGTGTGAGTTGGGATGGCAACACTGTTTGTGTGACACTACTGCCGTGATTTTGGTCGTGTGTTCCCTCCGGTAGTTATTAGTTTACTAGCATAAATTTTTCATTTTCCGCGTTTTTCCGGCGTTTTGGGGGTATAACTTGGCACAGCCTCACCCGTTCACTGCTTGGTATATTATTATACGTAGCGGGTGAACAAGGCATTTCCGCTCCGACCACTATGATTAGCCATCCACGATTAGTCAAGGTACTCCCATGCGCAAAAAAAATTGCGCGTATACTGTAACTCACGATTTTCCGTATTTATTCCTTTTTCCTTACGTTTATGGATAAAATTGAGTTATTAGTATGTGGAGATAATAGAAAGCAATCCATCTAAGGAGATATTTCCAAAAAATATAATAAAATAATAAAAATATAAACAAAAAACAAAATTATGCTCGGTTTTGTGTATACTGGCAACGATGATTTCTAGGGATTTTTTCAGTAGTACAGCACGATTGCGGAGGGAATTCAGTAGGGAAGTCGAGGAGATGGATGAAGGAACTGGATACTGAACCAAAATGTTGCATTTATTGGTTAAAACCTAGTGTGTAGATTGCCTGCCAAATATAAATTAGCTTCTGTAACTAAGATGTCGTACGAAAATATAGAATTAAACAGAAAAACTCTTATGTTAAGGTTCGAAGCGATACGCACCATGGTTATGAAGATTATTTCTTAAGAAAAAAGAACAAACACAACGTAGCCTCTGTGGTTAGGAGGATAGAGTGGCAGACTCGTAGATATTTTATTATTTTGACACCACATCGAATCCCATCCTATCCCATCCTTTTTTTTTTTTTTTTTTTTTTACAAAACATTATAATTTTCATGTTAATAAGAACCGAAGCAATATACTAAGGACAACTTATTGATATCCAGGATTACAGTATTGGTAATAGCTATTGTTTTCAGTTCATGTTGTTGTATAGCTTCTCTCACCCTGTTTTCTTGGGAAAATAACAATTTTGTCTCCAACAAAATGTAAAGGATATATACGGACAGAAAAAGACATCTTAATATCAAACGTGATTTATCGTGATGAAATGGACTAGTTTGCCATTATTAAAAAAAAAACAAAAAAAAAATCCTAAAGTAAATTACTGAAGTTGACTTCCCTTTAGCTTTTAGCTAAAAAAAAATATTTTTTTCTTTATAAGACTATACTTTATGAGGCAAGGTGTGTGATCATACCCACAAATTTAGCTAGGGAGTGAAAGATAATCGTTTATACAAACATTTTACAGGTTTAGGTGCGTGAAACACCAATACACCATGGTCTCGCTTATCCGACCATCCTTTGTTACACATACCGTATGATCCGATATATCATTGCAGAAAGCACCAATCGGCAAGAAGAACTGCAAGTTGTGGTCTTAATCTATTTTTCATGCTCTGGAGTATATCGCCTAGCGCGCCCGTCTACACGTTGACTCATACATCTATCATTCAGTGCAGACACGTATCCAGGTTTTCTATTCGGAGGGGGCCCAACACGAATCCTCGTAAGCACGTAATTCTAATGTTTTAAAAATATCAATATCAATAATAATAATAATAATAATAATAATAATAATAATAATAATAATAATAATAATAATAATAATAATAATAATAATATGTTAGTGGTTTAACCTGTTCTTCTCCATAACCTCAAATGCATAGCATGTAACAGGCCACTACATAATTAAGTATAATGCTTCTCTCATAAAGCATTACTCTTATCTTACCTTTAATAATAAAAATAAATTGTCTTAATCCTCTTCTTCTCCTACAACCGAAGGTTTTAGCTGAAATCTAATTTTTATCTATCAAACTAAGGTTGTAGGTTTTTGCTCTGAGAAATATATATTTAATATATAACACATGTAGAATTGATATTAATTTATTTTTAGAATAAAAGTGCAAATATACATATGTACAAATAATCAAAATTCTGTCATCGAAGTTCTTTAAGCCTTAACTAATTAACCTTTGTATCTTTTGATTAGAAATTATCTTAATCGATGCCCACAGATTCCCAAATTTACTCTACTCGGAAACCCGCTGTCCGCCACTTCGAACTAGCTTCGACCGATGACCTACTTCTATCAAGAAAGTCTGACTTCAACTTTCTATCAGAAAAAAAATTAGATTAACCTTTCATCTATGACACCCACTTGTGAACATAGAAGGTTAACTTCCTTAAAGAGAACACCATCACTTTGGTCTCCTCTGGCCTAAATAAAAAAAAAAAATATCTAATACTTCAATATATTAGCCATTTGAATCTCAGAACTCAGTTAAATCAACGCTTCTGTATAGACCATCACTCAGGCCTTCCCTACATGAATTTATTTCAACATATTCTACGGCCATCACTTAGGCCCAGAGAAAATTACTTCTCTCTGCAACTATCATCACTTAGATAGTTCCCTACATGAATTCGTTTTAAATTAATATTTCTACGGCCATCACTTAGGCCCAGAGAAAATTACTTCTCTCTGCAACTATCATCATTTAGATAGTTCCCTACCAGAAGACAGAGAATTTCAAAAGGACATCACTTAGCCCTCCTGACCATCTTCTAAAAAATTACGACTGAGGGTCTTCTTTTATATGGTCGGTGGACGCGTTACTTTCTCTTTTTTATTAGGTTTATATTTTCGCTAAAGAAAAAGAACAGCTTGGGTAGGCAAACCCTCCGAGATTCTAGTAATTCCATTCTAAAATTTTCAGCCACCAAATATTTAAAAGCTAAAGGAAAAAAAGTACGTTAGAAAAAAAAAATAAGCACAAACTATGAATACAATTCTATACACAAGTTATTCTCTACAATTTATATATGTATATATATATATATATATAGATGTGTGTCTGGCCAGACCTAATAGATTATAAATATATAGTCTTACTAATTAAACATATAAATATGTATAAAATATATTTAATCTTTTTTACCTTATTACAGCAAACCAGTAAGGGCGAAGATACGTCCTTACAAATAATAATAATAATAATAATGCAACAGTTCTGTATTTCTCTTAAACTTTTTCCTACTTTTCATTTATAAACCGGTTTACTTTGGAAACTGCATTATAGCACAAACAAAATGAAACATATTTTCGAGAGAAATGTAACTAAAGAAAACTGTCTGCTACGTATATCACATAACAAAAATAGCAAGAAGACATTGAGTGTATCGTTCTAATATATTAAAGTTAAAAACAGAACGGAAACAAAATGTTAATCCTATTTAATTCCTGTTCTTTAATTCCAAATGGTATAATGGCATTAATGTATGTTCTTAGAATTATAACAAGACAACAGCACATTGCCCAAAGTTTGGACACTGACTATTAGTAAACTGATATAAAAGAATCTCAAAAGGATAAAAGCATGTTTATTAAAAAGTGCTTGAGTTTCGGAGGGGGACAGCCCTCAGGCCCTCACGCTGGATACGTCCCTGATTCAGTGCAGTGCAGTTATTTGTTATAAAACATTATTATTAGATGTGTAATATGTAAAATTATATCATAAGTTTTACTTTTAACAGGTCTTTTCTTAACACATCCATATTATCCAGCGTTCTGCCTGCCTGTTTATGTCGGATAAGCGAAATTCTACTGTATTTCCAAAGCTAGCATATACATGAACTAGAATTGTATTGTCCTAGAACAGACAATAGTGTGAAATGCTTATATTAAAAGGCTGGAATAAAAGAAAATAAATACTGTTTTGGTAGCGTGAGAACAAATTAAAAACAATTCAATATATTTCCTAGGTATTAGATTATCATCTTATTGTGTCGATATGTATTCTTTTTTAAACATAGTTTTAAAAGTCATACCATTCTCAATATTCCTTAGGAAATCGAAAGAAAAACTCCTATGTGCCTCTTGTGGTAAAGCGGCTTAAGTGCGTGGTCTGAAACGTTAAGGTATAGATAGAGTACCCGTACTTCAAAAATGCAAATTCGGGACGCTACTAAATTACGAGAATCTTTGAAATGCTTAAAATTGAAAGAAGTTTTGAATACTAATTTACTTTTCTCCATTAGATATAGTTGTTCAAGCATTACGTTATCACATTTTTATTCCTTTCACTAGACCTTCTTCCAAGGGCGCCGATTTCTCTGTAAATTTTTTTTTTTCTGGGAGGGCATTCAAATGCAGACGATATATATTAGGATTTTAAGGCAAATTGCATTCAAATGATGCCAAATATTGTATATTCATAAATACAAAGGGGGCCTACATGAGCTTTGGGGGGCCCGGCCCCCTAGGATCGGCGCCCTTGCCTTCTTCCTAGTTAAGCAAACGTAAGCAGATGATTTATTCCCTTCCCCTGGTAAGCAAAATTGTTTTTGTTTCTCAAGATTTGTTGTGTTTCGTGAAATAACAGCAGGAATTTCCAGATTACTTAACCATCTAAATGAATGTTTTCACTTAGAGCCATCCCGTCGATTCGCTTTGCCTAGGACTAAAATAAATTAAGGGTCAATAATGAAAGAGACATGTGGATCGAAGATCTTTCTTTGTTCGAACTTTGATTTTTTCAAATCCATGATGGGAAATTATATTATGTGTACAATTTTCGAAATTAATAGTATACAATCGTAAAAATATCTTACAAAACGATGGTTTATTGCAAAATACTTTGACTCAAAGAATAAATTACAAGTAATAAACTTGTTACTTTTCCTGGAGAGTCTAAGTCTTGAATGAGACAGAGGCTCTTCAGCGTAGTGCTTGGAAAGATTGCCTCACTTGTTCTACCTTCCCGTGACTCAGCCTTGATTCGACTTGATCCTAAACGGATTATTCAGAAGTCGAAGTCGGAAGATGTTTCCCATTTTTCCCAAACACTCTTGGTCGATTACAATCTGCCTCACTTGTGAGGGGACAACCCCATGCCGTAAGCGTCGGTGGACTACCGATAGACAACTAGCGACATGTCCCCAAAAATTGGTGGTCCGGCAGCCAAAAATTGGTCCCACTTCCGCTTTGAAAACTATACCACCACTGGCAGAGAAGCGACGGAACGCCAACGAACCACAAAATTGTTCCCCTAAAATACGTTAAATCGCCTTTGCATTAAGGTGAGTCTACAAACATTTTTTAAAAAAAAGTAAAAATAAAGTGCCCTGAGCTGGGCGTGAACCACCAACCTGAGGGTTATTAGGTGCGTGTTCTTCCGAATTCGCCACGGAGGCGATTGTGAAGACACAGCTTGTAGAGTGATAAATCGTTGAAGTATTTTTAATATTTCTAATCAGAGTGCTCCATTAACCGTGTATATTTGACGATAACTGTTTGGAATCAGATCAAATGCACTCGTCATGTAATTTTATAACAAAATGGCAAGCGTCTATTTACTTTTTTCATAGTTCTCCCATATTCACTTGCTAGTGATCGGCGACAGTTGCCAACTAAATTCATACAATTATACGCACCCATCTCAAGATTTTTCACTTCATGATGTAAAGGCAGGAGTTACTCTTGACAGCCGGAGCTCAAGTATTGTCCTTATAATAACAATTCGTCAGGGAAAAGTAATATATAATAATAACCGCATGCACATGACTGGGATAGTTCGTGTTGGTCCCTTTGCGATTGTCCGTGACAAATCAAAGGAGCGGGGATCAAAATGAAGTCCTCGCTGTTACGTGGTGGTAACTTCAATATCCCCGATTCTAGATATCTGCTTCGACTCGACGAATCCCTGCCACTAGTGGCACACTAGCGGCAATCCTTCGACGCGTCGCTATATTGACGATCGCCATTTACCAGCAAGTGGGCCACTAGGTGTTGGCGACGTTTACGGCATGGAGAAGCTAATAAACAAACAAACCAATAAATAAATCTAAAACCTTATAAAAATGTTTTCCCAAAATTTACATCTAGCAAAATCATTTGTTGGTATTCCAGAACTGCAAATTCACCTGTATTCATAATTTACTTCTATCGTAGTTTTGATATGAGAGTGATGTGTCTGAAACTGTAACACAGGTCATTAAGATTATTTTTTTGCTTTAGTCAGATTTAGCAGTTTTACTTAGCAGTTAGTCAATTTGGATCTGTGATTTTAGAGTTTTAGAGATTTCCTTAAATTTTTCATTTCTACAACAGTTGGCAACTAACACCATTAACGTATCTCTTTCGATATTTCCATAGGCAATGGCTTGGTCACTCCCAGTATATTTCATACAATGAACTACGGTGTCTTACTCCATTAATCCGAACTACATTTAATATCCAACAACTCTGGACATTTTCTCTTAAATCTGCAAACTTTCTACTAGGTTAAAACTGAGTATTTTCTATTTTCTTCCTTTCTTGCTAAAACGAAAGTGTTCTTTAGACAACCTGAAATGATGACTCTATATTACATTATGTTGCATAGGGCATTTTATGTAGCATATGATTTGACAGTTGGACACTTTCTTCGTATATTGAAAGCAACAGGGATTAAGTCCTTCTACACTTACATGAGAAGTAAACAAACTCCTTTTAATTCCTGGAATTGTGCCAATGCACTAGGTCCAGAGAGTTTTTAATTTAAGATTATTATTATTATTATTATTATTATTATTATTATTATTATTATTATTATTATTATTATTATTATTATTATTATTATTTTATTATTGACTTAGGTTTTCCTGAATATTAAGCAATATTTCACAAAAAGCTGGTATTTTTAAACAAAGGTGTTCGATATCAAGTTTTCATAAAGTAGTCACTCTCTCCTATAAATAATTTCAGAGGGGCCGCGGTGGCTCAGTGATAAAGCGTTCACCTTTGGTGCATGGGATCCTTGGTTCGACCCCAGCTCGCACCAAGTGAATTTTGTGGTGGACAAACGCCATGTGCATGGGTTTTCTCGGGGTTCTCCCGTTTTCTCCCACTTTCTTCATTCCACCATTTCATTCATTTCTCATCATCACCGTGTCCTTTAGCCTAGTCGGTATAACCATGGGTCGTAAAACTTAAAGATTTGATCTCAAATAATTCCAACCCAAACAGTTGCAGGAAGTATGTCATTTCGAATAAAACAAACTACTCTATAAAATTCTGAGTACAGTATTATTATTTTTTAAATATACAATTCTAGCGGACCTTATTTCTAAATCGAAGGGTAAGAAGACTAAATTCACTCTTATTATTATAGATTAATTTCAATTGAAGCAGTTAAAATAGTTGGGGAAAAATTAGAAAGCCATACCCTATATTCCAGTGTGCCACAACCGGATAACAGGCACACTGGCGCGCCCAGCAAATTACAAGAATATTTGTCGAGTTTATTTTATTTATTATTATCAACGATTCTCTCATGGATCAGCTGTCTGTAGATATACAGTTAAACAAACAAGTATCACGTTGAGGGAATGAGTGTAATTATTTACTTTAATAGTAATAGAAAGGTATATTTTCTTGTATTTTCTACCGGGAATAACTGCATCCGGTCTAGAAAGCTGGGGCTAACAACGAAGGAACCCGATGTGCCAAACACACACCACTCTATAGTCATGAGTGCCACAAGTCCTTTTCTACGTCTTGGCACCCTAAAGGTTGTTGCCTTCAAAGAGAGAGAGAGAGAGAGAAATAACTTAAGTCTATTGCACTTCCATGCTTAAATAAATACATTATGTAAATAACTGTTTCGTTTTCTGTTTTTATTATTATTATTATTATTATAAATTTCTTAGGAAGTTGACTGCCATATGTATGCACACTGCTCTCCCGTGCAGCGCCTCGTGTATGATTTTCCATACATAAACTATATATTCCAAGTTTGTTGTGTTCGTTCTATAGGTGTGTTTGTAATTAGATGCATATGGCGTATAAGTCAAAATTTAATGTCCACGCTACGTATATGCAAAACCATAGACAAAGAAAATTATGAACAAAGACATTTATGGCGCTAAAACAAAGGGCAAAAATAAAGAATTACTGGCGGATTGTTGCCCGTTGTGCACAGGTATTAACGGTTAACAGTGTTAAATTTAAACACATAGTTTTAATTAAGCACGAATTTAACTTATAGAGTACAGTGCGGAAAGGCTGAGGAGTTTGCTAGGATCGTTACAATATCGAACCCCGTAAAATGTACTGCAAACCTGTCCGCAAGCCCCCCGTAATGTTGAACAGATGTTGTGCATTAATGCTCATTTCAATGCAAACCTATATAGACCTACGCACTTCAATACTAAACGAAGGTGCAGAGACTATTCATGAGTTCCAGTATTAAACTCTCTCACCCAATGTATTTTCCTAACATGTCTTCCAGCGATTACAATTTGGTATTTTTTTGGTATCTCAATCACTTCCTAGTAGGATAGCTTTAACTAGAGACCACTGATTAACCTGGTATTGGATGTTTCACTTTCTTACCTTTGGAGTTGACAGTCATGGGTTGGACTTTTACACGCAAATATCTAATATTAACAACGTTTCTTCTAGAATTTCGTAATATTGTATTATTTCTTTGTATTATTCATTAGCTTGGTTAGACTTGTTTAAACACTTTTCTCTTTGCACCTATTCCTTAACGTTGGATACAAATACACTAGCTCTCACCGGGAATCAAATCCAGAACCAATGGACTTCAACCATTTGGCCACAGCAAGGCACACTTAAAAAGAAGTTTCGATTTTCTTAGGAAAATTGTGATTGGGTGTAACATTTAAAAATATATTTAAGAATGGGTACGGATGAAACGCCCTGAATTTTCTCGCTCGAATTTCTTAAACTGACTCGTGTTAGCTGCAGCTATTACTGAAACATTTATTTGGGAAATGCGAATAAAATAATGTGTTTTAGAAAACTTTGTTCGAAGCAACTTACGTCCAAAAGTAAAGTACCCATTCGTCATATTTCTGTTAGAAATAACTTATGCCATACATTAGAATTATTAAGCAGATAATTGTATGTGAACTGTGAGCAAAAGCGTCTGAGTACTTTCTGAGAAAATCGTTAAAAAAGTCATCCCCAAGAATAAAATATCCCTTGTATATCTTTTCAGGACAAACGAGTTATGCTATTTATGAAATACGAACAAAATTGCCAGAGTAATTATCGACAAAATCGTAGGGTAAAACTTGCTCCGAAAAGTAATATACCACTTCTAGCTTTTTAGGATGATGGAATTATACCATATCGTTAGGTTAGTTATGTAACATTTATTTATGAAATATGAACAAAATTGGGTCAGGCGTTAATGGGAAAATCGTCGAAGAGTAGGCTAAACTACCTCTTCTGAATGTTTACAGGACGAACGAGTTGTGTCATATTGTCAGGTTATTAATGATACATTTATTTATAGAATGTGATTGAGAAAATTGTTCAAAAAAATGCATCCCATACAGAAAATTACACCTTACGTATTTTTTCAGAGCAATGATTCATACTATATTTGTAAAAATACAAACAAAATCTTTACAGCCGTTTTTGAGACAATTTAATGATTTTAAATTTTCATCCTTCAGTAAACTACCCTTATTTTTAGGTGTCGGAGGATATAGAATTCGAAACGATAGTGTTATGAACACAGATCTCCGGGTGTAGATGAAATTCCGGCTGAGTTAATTTTAACTGGGGGCGAAAAATTGTGGAACAAGATACACAAACTCATTCTCCTTATATGGAACAAGGAAGAATTGCCACAAGAGTGGAAAGAATCAATCATTGTTCCAATTTACTAGAAAGGCGACAAAACTGTAATAATTATCGAGGCATTTCTCTTCTATCAACATCCTATAAAATCCTTTCAAATATTCTGTTAGCAAGACTGACCCCATACGCAGATGAAATTATTGGAGATTATCAGTGCGGATTTAGACGAAATCGATCAACTATCGACCAAATATTTACCATTCGCTAAATACTCGAAAAAAGTGGGAATACAATACCCCGGTACATCGACTATTTATTGATTTTAGAAAGGCGTACGACTCGGTTAGGAGAGAAACATTATACAACGTCCTTACAGAACTTGGAATACCGAGAAAGCTAATTAGATTAATTAAGATATGTTTAAATGAATCCCAAAGTAAAGTCCGGGTAGGAAAATTTTTGTCCACGAGCTTTCACGTCGAAAATGGCCTGAAGCAAGGAGATGCGTTGTCGCCATTATTATTTAACTTCGTTCTGGAATACGCTATAAGGAAAATCAAAGATAGCAACCAGGGCCTACAGTTGAACGGTATTGACCAGGTTATGGCATATACTGATGATGTAAATTTAATAGGGGATGATAGGAGAACAATAGAAAGAAATGCAGAGATCTTATTAAACTCTTGCAGGGACATGGGTTTAGAAGTAAATGCAGAGAAAACTAAATACATGGAAGTGCGTCGGGACCGGAATACAGCAAATTATGGATGCGTTAAAATATTAAATAATACTTTTGGTAAAGTGGATAGTTTCAAATATCTAGGATCATTATTAAGAGAGGGAAATCATATTCACGAAGAAATTAAATGTCGACTCAAAGCAGGGAATTCGTGTTACTATTCGGTTCAAAATCTCTTGTTGTCGCGAATTCTGTCGAGGAATTTGAAGCTTAAAATATACAAAACGATTATTATGCCTGTTGTTCTGTATGGCTGCGAAACATGGTCACTTACTCTGAGGGAAGAACATAGACTGAAAGTATTTGAGAACAAGATCCTGAGATGAATATTCGGACCCAAGAGGAACGGGAATGGGGAATGGCGGAAACTTCATAACGAGGAACTACACAATTTATATGATCTACCCAACATTGTTAGGGTCGTCAAGTCTAGGAGGCTTAGGTGGGCGGGTCATGTAGCTAGAATGGAAGAAAGTAGAAACGCTTTCAAAGTCTTGACTGGAAGACCAATCGGAAAACGACCATTAGGAAGACCTAGGCGCAGATGGGAGGACAATATTAAGATGGATCTCGCAGAGATAGGAATACAAAGTAGAAACTGGATGCAGTTAGCTAAGAATAGAAGTCAGTGGAGAGCTTTTGTGAACGCGGCATTGAACCTCCGGGTTCCATAGGCCATATAGTTAGTTAGTTTTTTTAAAGTGTTATAAAAACTTTGTCTAGAATTCGGTCCAGATACGTCGAACAGTATGGCCTCTATTTGAATACATGAAAAAGCGTGACGAACCGACAGACGAACAGATAGACAGACATCAAAATTACTTTTTCGATATGTGGGGGCGTGAAACTTGAATTCATTGAAATCTCGAATTCGATTTTTATCACTATTACTACAATTTCTTCTTTCGTCGCTCGAACGTGAAAACGAATAGGAATACAACGACACGTAAGGTGATAATTTGTAATTCCCAAAATTTAATGAGTTAAGTTTAATGTGTTGCCGTGCTAGAAAAAAAGCTTATGCCTGTTTGTTATATCATTTTAATATAGGTTTTTCACGCTACTATATAATGTAGAAATATGGTATGATTATCGTTCATATTCATGCTATCTTTTGGAAATATTCGTGTTCCGCATACATAGATCTGTATAATTTCGCTTCGTTCAACGAAAACCCATTCCTTACACAGACTTATGATTGCATTTTGAAATCGTGTTTTTGTCGTCGTTAGAATTTAGTAAATATAAGCATAACACTCAAATTAGTTTTTGACTTTTACAGAAAACCAAATTTCTGTAAAAAAAAAAAAAAAAAAAAAAAAAAAGAAAAAACTGCGGCTGACTTAATCCCCACCCTCCTTGTGCAGTGCATAATAAAACGCAAGTGTTATATAAATTATCCCCTACTCTCATTCGTTGCCGCTAGCGCAAATTATAAATAAAATTTTTTAAAAAATCATTCCTATAAATCAAAAAGGCCATCTAATCAAAGTAAATAATTTTAAAAAAATAAAAATTAAAAATAAAGTAATTGTTTTTAAGCACTCAGGTTGTTAAATATATAATTTGCTTGTAGTTTACTTATTGTATATTATTTGTTTAATCATAATACATAATACTCGTAATTTTAATCTCACGTTAAATTCTTAGTCGTAATCGCTCGTAACTTTACAGTGTATTATAAAGATCTATAAATTATTTGTTTTAATTTGTTTTTTTTTTATTCATTATCTTTACGGCAAGCACTTTTCTCTTCCCCAATATCTTTTCAGCGGCCGGTGAAAACGGGAACTGCTTATATAATTTATAATGACCTTTCGTGGGTGCTAAGAGCCACAAAGCCAAAGTTTAAAGCAAATGGTTAAAAAAATGTCGTCTGTTAGCAATCCAAAATTAATCGTCCTATTCCCAATAAACCCACAAAGGTCGGTCATAATTTCTTGCAATTGTGGATATGAAAAAAAAAGAGAGAGAGGGAGAAAGTCAATACTCTAAAAAGAAAAAAAAAACACAAGCACACACACACACAGACAAACGATAATTTGACATCAGCTTTTTCCTTTCTTCCTTTTTTCACGACAACAAGCATCATTCGATGTAACGTCATGTCGATATAACAAGGAGTAAACTTGGGAAGACTGTCAAGGTCGCGTATGTTATTTTTCCTGTTCTTGACACACAAATCCGAAGTGAGTTGTCTGCTGTTCAAGAACGGGCAGGTAACATACAAGACCATAAACTGAAAACAATAACTGTTTGCAATAGTACACGTATTCTAATACTGAATAAATACGTCGATTAAAGGATACTATCAATAAGTTATTTCCTTATTATACTGTTTCGGTTCTTATTAACATCAAAGTTATACACTTCCAATAATGTTTTGTTAAAAAAAAAAATGGGATGGGATAGGATGGGATTCGATGTGGTGTCAAAATAATAAAATATCCACGAGTCCGCCACTTTATCCACCTAACCACAGAGGCTACGTTGTGTTTGTTCTAGTGATGAGCGCAAGAGTCTTGGTCTTGCAGTTTTTGCAAGAGTCTTGCATGCAAGACCAAGACCAAGACCAAGACCAAGACCAGGAATCCTGATGCAAGACCAAGACCAAGACCATACCTGCAAGACCAAGACCAAGACCAAGACCATACCTGCAAGACCAAGACCAAGACCAAGACTCTTGCGCAAGAGTCTTGCACAAGTATGGTACTACTTGATTTTTTATAGAATGTAAAAAGGAAGGGGAAAAATCATTACATCTTTCACGTGAACTTCTTGGCTCCAGTAAAAATACCGCCGGAGTGAATTTGTTCCCAGCAGTTTATGCAATCCATGTGAGTCGATCTGCTCCTGTAACATATAGCTACAGTATATCGTTTTTTGAATCGGTTGTTCACGAGACGACCGACAGCATAATTCTATGAATTGTTACAACCTATAATAACTTCAGTGTCTGATTTACTTTGGTCATCATTTGATCATTCACGACGGCCCATGATTGGACTTTGGGAAATCATACGAAGAATAATTGTGTCCATAACAAGTGAATAAGCAAAAATAAACTAGAGCATGTTATGGACACGGTAGCTCAGTGGCAGAGCGTGCACCTCTGGTACATGGGGCCCTGGTTCGATCGCAGCTTGCGCTATGTGAGTTTCTTTGGTGAACAAACACCCTGTGCGTGGGTTTTCCCGTTTCCTCGTACTTTCTTCATTCCACCATTTCTCATCATCACTGTTTCCTTTAGCCTCAGTGTAATAATCGTGGGACGTTAAAGTAGATATTTCATTTCATTTCAAAACATATTAATGGTGTTCTTCCTTCCAAAACTAAAGAAATGTAGTATTAAACATCGGCAATTCCGTACACCATACATGCCGACTACATGGGTATGGCCTTGGCTCTGAGGTTCAAGCATCCGTTGGAAATTTTTAATGTGTACTTATAAAATTAATATTGAAATAACATTTTCATGACATTGACAAAAACTTAGCGCATGTGACCGCAAGTTTGATTTCATAGGTGGATGCTTATACGTTGAATAATTGTTTATCAATATAACTTATAGCCCCCTTAGGTATACGGCATATCTAGGATTTAACGATATAACAATATACAGCAATAAATAATCTATATTCACAACTGAGACTGATTTCGTACTTATTTCAAATAACTTGAAGTTTGATGCCGTTATTATGTATTTCTAATGTAGGTCAAAAGTATTTACATAAATTGAGTTTACACAAAAGACATAGATAGTTGAGTCATTTTCAGTTTTCACTCAAATTATTCTAAGATATTGGGGCCGCGGTGGCTCAGTAGTAGAGCGTTCAGCTCGGGTGTTTGGGGTCCCGCGTTCGATCCCAGCCCCCGCCAAGTGAACTTTGTGGTGGACAAACGTGGGTTTGGGTGTGCGCGTGGGTTTCCTCGGGGTTCTCCCGTTTCCTCCCACTTTCTTCTTTCCACCATTTTCATTCATTTTTCATTATCACCGTCTCCTTTAGCCTGGCTGGCATAATCGTGGGACGTAAAGCTCACAAATTTAATTTCATTTCATATTCGAAAATATTAAGAGGTTTAATTATTATAATTATTTTATTTTTTTCTCTCTATTTTGGTCAATATTGCAAAACATATCATCATCGTCATAATAATAGCTATTCTGCCATTATTGGCAGGTCACTTGCTGCAGCTGAGAAGGTTCGATGATGTGGTCCTCAGCTAGTCTCTTCGTCTTAACGTAGCAATTTTCTGTCTTAATATCTTTCTTCAACTACAATCTCCTTCGCCCCCTCCCTCTAGCATGTCCCTCATAATACAGTTCCTCCTCAGCCAATGTCCTCCTCTTCATTACATCTAAAATTCTTCTTTTCTCCCCTACTGCTACTATTTCTAAAACCTTCGCATTCGTTTTCCGTTCAACCCAGCTGATTCTCTCCTTTTTACTCCATGCCCACATTTCGAAAGTCTAACTGTTTCATCGTTTTTGCGTAATGTCCTTGTTTCTGCCCCATACAATACATATTAGAATCAGTAAAACAAAATTTCAATATTTAATTGGGAGTTTGTTTAATACAAAGATGAGCTAATCGTGGTTGGAAAGAAAAAAATCTGACGCCTTTAGAGTGTAAAAATAATTTTGCAATTTATGGTATTTTAGTAATCTGTGCCGTCTTGGTTTTCTTGCATGCGTCTCACTGTCAGAGGTAGCCTCCCCAGTTTGGGAACCAGTGGAGTATTGGATCTGTTAAAACATATAAAAATATTACGAAATGTTGTGATTTATCTTATAAGTAGTGAAGTGTGATCACCCATTGAAAAAAAAGTAAAGGTAATCGCCTATGTTGTACAGTATCATCACACTTACACGAAGGTAAAATATATTACATTTAGAAACATACATTGTATTTCCCTCACTATTGACGCAATGTAGGATTTATTATCCCTTATATCCAGAGTAAAATTTACTTATGAAAATCATAGATTTCTTAAAAGCAAAACTTGCAAGACTCTTGCAAGCAAGACCATGACTGGATGTGCAAGACCAAGACCAAGACCAAGACTAGGTGTGCAAGACCAAGACCAAGACCAAGACCGAGGGTTCCAGTGCAAGACCAAGACCAAGACCGCATGTGCAAGACCAAGACCAAGACCAAGACCACCCGGGTCTTGGTCTTGGTCTTGCATTTGCTCATCACTAGTTTGTTCTTTTTTCTTAAGAAATAATCTTCATAACCATGGTGCGTATCGCTTCGAACCTTAACATAAGAGTTTTTCTGTTTAATTCTATATTTTCGTACGACATCTTAGTTACAGAAGCTAATTTATATTTGGCAGGCAATCTACACACTAGGTTTTAACCAATAAATGCAACATTTTGGTTCAGTATCCAGTTCCTTCATCCATCTCCTCGACTTCCCTACTGAATTCCCTCCGCAATCGTGCTGTACTACTGAAAAAATCTCTAGAAATCATCGTTGCCAGTATACACAAAACCGAGCATAATTTTGTTTTTTGTTTATATTTTTATTATTTTATTATATTTTTTGGAAATATCTCCTTAGATGGATTGCTTTCTATTATCTCCACATACTAATAACTCAATTTTACCCATAAACGTAAGGAAAAAGGAATAAATACGGAAAATCGTGAGTTACAGTATACGCGCAATTTTTTTTGCGCATGGGAGTACCAATTTTCATAAATATCTCAAATATAGCTGTCACGCTTCGCATACGTTCCTTGCTAGTAGAGAACAAATATGATACTAACTAATCCGTGACTAACGCTTGATTAACGAATTGTCTCCGAATATCGCCCATAAAGTTTATCGTTAAAAGAAAATCAGTCTCATTACTTTTCTAATACATCTTGTAGAAAAATAATTCTCCATATAAATCAATAACCTACAAAATAAAAATGGTGTGGGTTTTCAATACCGTTAAATATGTCGGGCTTTATGCAAAGTTGTTCTTACGCATGATTAGTACCATACTAAAGAGTTCGACTAACATATGTTTCCTGTAGTAGTCAGGCCTTTAGTATGACACTAATCATACGTCAAAACAACTCTGCATAAGGCCCGTTGTAATTAGACACAGAAGCTTAAAAAATAAGCATTACGTGATCTTCTAATTTTAATTTCATTCCACTCTTTGCAGGCATTCCTGAAACCACAACCGTCCACTTTGGCATTGAAACCACCGAAAGGAGATGATAGCAAGAAGCGTCTGCAGGGAAAGAATCTTACTCACCAGCGAAGTAAAACTGAAACCAAAACTCACAAACCCGAAGATCCTAAGAAGGCGACCGAGGTAAAGAAGGTAAAATCTGACAAAAGTAAAGTAGAAATCAAAAAATCGGAAGAAATCAAGAAACCAAGTAATACTAAAAGCTCAAAACATGTAATAAGTAAAACCGAACTGAAAGCTCCAAAATCTGATACTACTAAACTGGGAAAAGGAGTGAAATCGCCAAGATCAGAAGATTCTACAAAGAAGACTACCCAGCAAGGAAAAGGTGATAACAAAATCAACAGTAAACATCTAGAGAATGATGTGAAAGCTAATAGGTTCACAAAGTCAATGCCAAATCTTTCAACAAGAAGGCCAAGATCTGGAACACTGTAAATCGGCTGTAATTTATTAATTTATTGTTGTCCATTTTTTTCTCTTGTTTTTACTATTGTCAATTTAAAAGAAAGAAAAAATGTAAGAGTTCTCAATAAACCTCTTTAACAACAAATATGGAGCTTTAATTACGAAAGATCGGGTGTCACGGAGAAATACGCTTAAATAGGGTTCCTCTTTCTCCCTAACAGTGGTTCCCGACTGTGTTTACCTGGCGCCCCCTTCGTAAACCATGCACATTTCGCGCTCCCCTCCTCGCTCGTTGGCCGTGCATGCTTTTTGTTGGAACCTTTCTGCGATTTCAAATACTGGGAGTATTGCAGAGAACGATAACACTCGAAGTTACATGTTAGTAGGCAGCACACTGTTGCAATGGGAGATAGGCATGATTTACTCGCATTCCAAAAATGCATGATTGTGAATGCCCGAGCGTCAATATCTCGACAACACTTGACGTATGCACTCGTTCCAGTGTAGTGAAGGTGTACAGAGAGTGGCAAGAGAATGGGGTAACGGCCTCTATGAGATGGAACTGAAGGGGCGTACGGAAGGTCACATTGTGGGGCGAGCGTTGCGTCAAATGGCTCGTTACTGCCAAACGAATAATCATTTTCCGGGAATTACGTGACCAATACAATAATGGATGCACAATATCCATATTCCACGCAACTATGCGGCCTATACTGGCACATATGAAGTTCCACATGCGACCCGCTTAATCACCCACTCCTCACAACTCGTCACCGCCGACTATCGCACTTTCGCACTATTGGACGCGGATGATTGGAAGACGGTGTATTGGTCCGATGAATCACGGTTTGTGCTACACAATTCGGACGGGTGCGTGCGCATGTGGCGTCAACAGCATGAAGCTATGGACTCCTCGTGCATGATGCGTACTCTACAGTGGCTGTATGGTTTGGAGATTCTTCTGTTGGCACTGGGATTGTTGGTGTGCATTGATCACAGTGTGGCATCCATTGTATATCTACAGGTATTAGAAGATCACGTACATCTTACAATGCAACTCTTCTACCCACACGGGAACAGCATTTTCCAGGACGATAATGCACAGTGACACCGAGCCAGGACTGTACTTGCTTGGCTTGAGAAACATTCAGAAGCTGCAGCATATAAATTGACCCCCTAACACGCCAGATCGTATTCCCTAGAACATCTATGGGATATGGAAGAACTCTTCGCGCCATGACTCCTGCAACAACATCTGTAGGTTCATTGTGGGATACAACCAGGAACATGTGATGTCAGCTCCCGGTGGAAACATATCAGCAACTTACAGAATCATGCCACGCCGTGTCCAGGCCGTCCTTCGAGCAAAAGGTGGAGCAGCAAAGTATTAGGTAAATGATCGCAATTCAGTGAGCACTCAGTGTAATAGTAGTATAACATAAAAAAGGTTACAGAAAATACTCAGGGCTTGTAATGGATAATTAATGCGTGATAGACGCGGTAATAACAAACCAAGCTTATAGTAAAAGTAGAAACATACACACAGGGTACAATTCAAATCCGTTGCTGTTCTGTTTAGAACTTAAGCCACTTTCTAAATTAATGGGCAACACGAAGTATGGATTAAACACAAAACCAACCAAACAGACAAAACGCACCTAATGCATATGGATGATTTGAAACTACGCGAGCGCGAAAATCTAACTGAGGAAGCTACTGAAGATCACTGAAATGTTCACGACGGTCATTATAGAATTTTGAATACAGATATGTAAAACACTACAGGTTAAATCAAAGGAGGCAAATTATCAAATAATATAAGTCAACCACAGAAAAGATAATGGAAGCTATGAAGCCGAAAGCAGTTCACAAGTACATAATTTCAACGAATCGAAACTAATATCATATAATACAAAAGACTGAAAGATATATTGCAAAACAAACCTCAACAGCAAGAACTTAAGCTAAGCTATCAATATATTTACAGTATTAGTTCTAACATACTCATTCGGAGTAATGAAATAGATAAAGAGCGAAGTAACAGAACTTAAACCAGAACGATATTCAGAGAACAAACCACTATACCCAGGAGTGGCTATAGCAAGAGTACCATTGCCAAGAGAAGGAAAATGAGGACTAATCAATATCCGAAGTTTGTGTTAGAGATATATATTATAAAGTTATTCCTGTGTAGGGATAGATAGAGCTTAGTATGGTAAATTATAGTTCGAAATCGTCTCACACTACCGGTTTTTATTATTTAAAAAATCCTCTATAAACAGTATTTTACAGAAATAATACAATGATGTAACTTCTCTAATATAAGGTAGAAGAAAGTGATCCAAGGCCAGAGCAACATAGGACAGAATTTCCGAAACAAGCTACGTGGAGTGGATTAGGAATCCCCAATGGTCCGAAGCAACCAGAGAGGGGTCAGGAGCCACAGATCTCCGAGCAAGCTAAGCGGGAGAAAAGGAAACGTAGAGTTCCAAAGCAAACTAGAGGCTTTGGGCTGGGTATCTCCTAGAGCTCCAGAAAAAGCTAAAGCAGAGATAGACCAGCTGAGACTTATAGCTGTCCGTGGAATCCTCTCGGCTAGATAAACGCTCCTCGTGAGGCGGTGGTGCTGCTATTCCCTCGTGCGTTGGGTATCTTCTAGAGCTCCAGAGCGAGCTAAAGGAGAGATTAACTAGCTGAAACTTATAGCTGACCGTGGAATCCTCTCGGCTACATAGACGCTCCAGGTGAGGCTGTGGCGCTGCTATTTACTCGTGCGTTGGGTATCTCCTAGAGCTCCAGAGAAAGCTAAAGGAGGGATTAACCAGTTGAGACTTATTGGTGGCCGTGGAATCCTCTCGGATAGATAAACGCTCCTCGTAAGGCGGTGGTGCTGCTATTCCCTCGTGGGTTGGATATCTCCTGGAGCTCCAGAGAAAGCTAAAGGAGGGATTAAGAAGCTGAGACTTATAGCTGTCCGTGGAATCCTCTCGGCTAGATAGACGCTCCTCGTGAGGCGGTGGCGCTGCTATTCCCTCGTGGGTTGGATATCTCCTAGAGCTCCAGAGAAAGCTAAAGGAGGGATTAAGAAGCTGAGACTTATAGCTGTCCGTGGAATCCTCTCGGCTAGATAAACGCTCCTCGTGAGGCGGTGGTGCTGCTATTCCCTCGTGCGTTGGGTATCTTCTAGAGCTCCAGAGCGAGCTAAAGGAGAGATTAACTAGCTGAAACTTATAGCTGACCGTGGAATCCTCTCGGCTACATAGACGCTCCAGGTGAGGCTGTGGCGCTGCTATTTACTCGTGCGTTGGGTATCTCCTAGAGCTCCAGAGAAAGCTAAAGGAGGGATTAACCAGTTGAGACTTATTGGTGGCCGTGGAATCCTCTCGGATAGATAAACGCTCCTCGTAAGGCGGTGGTGCTGCTATTCCCTCGTGGATTGGGTATCTTCTAGAGCTCCAGAGCAAGCTAAAGGAGAGATTAAGAAGCTGAGACTTATAGCTGTCCGTGGAATCCTCTTGGCTAGACGCTCCTCGTGAGGCGGTGGCGCTGCTATTACCTTGCGGGTTGGGTATCTCCTAGAGCTCCACAGCAAGCTAAAGGAGGGATTAACCAGCTGAGACTTATAGCTGGCCGTGGAATCCTTTCGGCTACATAGACGCTCCAGGTGAGGCGGTGGCGCTGCTATTTCCTCGTGCGTTGGGTATCTCCTAGAGCTCCAGAGAAAGCTAAAGGAGGGATTAACCAGTTGAGACTTATTGGTGGCCGTGGAATCCTCTCGGATAGATAAACGCTCCTCGTAAGGCGGTGGTGCTGCTATTCCCTCGTGGATTGGGTATCTTCTAGAGCTCCAGAGCAAGCTAAAGGAGAGATTAAGAAGCTGAGACTTATAGCTGTCCGTGGAATCCTCTTGGCTAGACGCTCCTCGTGAGGCGGTGGCGCTGCTATTACCTTGCGGGTTGGGTATCTTCTAGAGCTCGAGAGCAAGCTAAAGGAGGGATTAACCAGCTGAGACTTATAGCTGGCCGTGGAATCCTTTCGGCTACATAGACGCTCCAGGTGAGGCGGTGGCGCTGCTATTTCCTCGTGCGTTGGGTATCTCCTAGAGCTCCAGAGAAAGCTAAAGGAGGGATTAACCAGTTGAGATTTATTGGTGGCCGTGGAATCCTCTCGGATAGATAGACGCTCCTCGTGAGGCGGTGGCGCTGCTATTCCCTCGTGGGTTGGGTATCTCCTAGAGCTCCAGAGAAAGCTAAAGGAGGGATTGACCAGCTGAGACTTATAGCTGACCGTGGAATCCTTTCGGCTACATAGACGCTCCAGGTGAGGCGGTGGCGCTGCTATTCCCTCGTGCGTTGGGTATCTCCTAGAGCTCCAGAGAAAGCTAAAGGAGGGATTAACCAGTTGAGATTTATTGGTGGCCGTGGAATCCTCTCGGATAGATAGACGCTCCTCGTGAGGCGGTGGCGCTGCTATTCCCTCGTGGGTTGGGTATCTCCTAGAGCTCCAGAGAAAGCTAAAGGAGGGATTGACCAGCTGAGACTTATAGCTGGCCGTGGAATCCTTTCGGCTACATAGACGCTCCAGGTGAGGCGGTGGCGCTGCTATTCCCTCGTGCGTTGGGTATCTCCTAGAGCTCCAGAGAAAGCTAAAGGAGGGATTAACCAGTTGAGATTTATTGGTGGCCGTGGAATCCTCTCGGATAGATAGACGCTCCTCGTGAGGCGGTGGCGCTGCTATTCCCTCGTGGGTTGGGTATCTTCTAGAGCTCGAGAGCAAGCTAAAGGAGAGATTAAGAAGCTGAGACTTATAGCTGTCCGTGGAATCCTCTCGGCTAGATAGACGCTCCTCGTGAGGCGGTGGCGCTGCTATTCCCTCGTGGGTTGGGTATCTCCTAGAGCTCCAGAGAAAGCTAAAGGAGGGATTGACCAGCTGAGACTTATAGCTGTCCGTGGAATCCTCTCGGCTAGATAGACGCTCGTTGTGAGGCGGTGGCGCTGCTATTCCCTCGTGGGTTGGGTATCTCCTAGAGCTCCAGAGAAAGCTAAAGGAGGGATTAAGAAGCTGAGACTTATAGCTGTCCGTGGAACCCTCTCGGCTAGATAGACGCTCCTCGTGAGGCGGTGGCGCTGCTATTCCCTCGTGGGTTGGGTATCTTCTAGAGCTCGAGAGCAAGCTAAAGGAGAGATTAAGAAGCTGAGACTTACAGCTGTCCGTGGAATCCTCTCGGCTAGATAGACGCTCCTCGTGAGGCGGTGGCGCTGCTATTCCCTCGTGGGTTGGGTATCTCCTAGAGCTCCAGAGAAAGCTAAAGGAGGGATTGACCAGCTGAGACTTATAGCTGTCCGTGGAATCCTCTCGGATAGATAGACGCTCGTTGTGAGGCGGTGGCGCTGCTATTCCCTCGTGGGTTGGGTATCTTCTAGAGCTCCAGAGAAAGCTAAAGGAGGGATTAAGAAGCTGAGACTTATAGCTGTCCGTGGAACCCTCTCGGCTAGATAGACGCTCCTCGTGAGGCGGTGGCGCTGCTATTCCCTCGTGGGTTGGGTATCTCCTAGAGCTCCAGAGAAAGCTAAAGGAGGGATTAAGAAGCTGAGACTTATAGCTGTCCGTGGAATCCTCTCGGATAGATAGACGCTCGTTGTGAGGCGGTGGCGCTGCTATTCCCTCGTGGGTTGGGTATCTCCTGGAGCTCCAGAGAAAGCTAAAGGAGGGATTAAGAAGCTGAGACTTATAGCTGTCCGTGGAATCCTCTCGGATAGATAGACGCTCGTTGTGAGGCGGTGGCGCTGCTATTCCCTCGTGGGTTGGGTATCTCCTAGAGCTCCAGAGAAAGCTAAAGGAGGGATTGACCAGCTGAGACTTATAGCTGTCCGTGGAATCCTCTCGGATAGATAGACGCTCGTTGTGAGGCGGTGGCGCTGCTATTCCCTCGTGGGTTGGGTATCTCCTAGAGCTCCAGAGAAAGCTAAAGGAGGGATTAAGAAGCTGAGACTTATAGCTGTCCGTGGAATCCTCTCGGATAGATAGACGCTCGTTGTGAGGCGGTGGCGCTGCTATTCCCTCGTGGGTTGGATATCTCCTGGAGCTCCAGAGAAAGCTAAAGGAGGGATTAAGAAGCTGAGACTTATAGCTGTCCGTGGAATCCTCTCGGATAGATAGACGCTCGTTGTGAGGCGGTGGCGCTGCTATTCCCTCGTGGGTTGGGTATCTCCTAGAGCTCCAGAGAAAGCTAAAGGAGGGATTAAGAAGCTGAGACTTATAGCTGTCCGTGGAATCCTCTCGGATAGATAGACGCTCGTTGTGAGGCGGTGGCGCTGCTATTCCCTCGTGGGTTGGGTATCTCCTAGAGCTCCAGAGAAAGCTAAAGGAGGGATTAAGAAGCTGAGACTTATAGCTGTCCGTGGAATCCTCTCGGATAGATAGACGCTCGTTGTGAGGCGGTGGCGCTGCTATTCCCTCGTGGGTTGGGTATCTCCTAGAGCTCCAGAGAAAGCTAAAGGAGGGATTAAGAAGCTGAGACTTATAGCTGTCCGTGGAATCCTCTCGGATAGATAGACGCTCGTTGTGAGGCGGTGGCGCTGCTATTCCCTCGTGGGTTGGGTATCTCCTAGACCTCCAGAGAAAGCTAAAGGAGGGATTGACCAGCTGAGACTTATAGCTGTCCGTGGAATCCTCTCGGCTAGATAGACGCTCCTCGTGAGGCGGTGGCGCTGCTATTCCCTCGTGGGTTGGGTATCTCCTAGAGCTCCAGAGAAAGCTAAAGGAGGGATTGACCAGCTGAGACTTATAGCTGTCCGTGGAATCCTCTCGGATAGATAGACGCTCCTCGTGAGGCGATAGCGCTGCTATTCCCTTTTGGGTTGGATATCTCCTAGAGCTCCAGAGAAAGCTAAAAGAGAGATTGACCAGCTGAGGCTTATAGCTGTCCGTGGAATCCTCTCGGATAGATAGACGCTCGTTGTGAGGCGGTGGCGCTGCTATTCCCTCGTGGGTTGGATATCTCCTGGAGCTCCAGAGAAAGCTAAAGGAGGGATTAAGAAGCTGAGACTTATAGCTGTCCGTGGAATCCTCTCGGCTAGATAGACGCTCCTCGTGAGGCGGTGGCGCTGCTATTCCCTCATGGGTTGGGTATCTCCTAGAGCTCCAGAGAAAGCTAAAGGAGGGATTGACCAGCTGAGACTTATAGCTGTCCGTGGAATCCTCACGGCTAGATAGACGCTCCTCGTGAGGCGGTGATGGTGCTGTCCCCGTCGTCTGCAACTGTAGTACTCCATAGTAAAGTGAGCGTGGTTCTTGTTTATAAAGAGGAGCACGTGTAGAATGTTTGTAAACGCAAGTACGTGATACACTACAATATTCAAATATTAATAACTTATTTCTACAGAAAATTCAAAATAAAGCAGACCAATAGTAGCAGAAGACCACGCATATATACCATTCCACCTAGACCAGATGGAGGAATCGAAAGTAATAAGTAACAAACAGTACATACAACAGGAAACATAAGGAACCAATGGATGGACAAAACTACATAAAAAATTTCCAGAACAAGTAAACCAAGAACATGTACACAGAGACACAACGTTCCAGTGGATGAAAACAGGAGACTTACGCAGAGATAGAAGGTAACATGCTAATAGTACAGTATCAGGTAATAAATACGAAACATACAGAAAACACATACCGAAAACTATCACAACTCAAGGTGGCAAATGCAATAGATGTCGAATGTATCCAGAAACAATGCAACACATCACAACTAGATACAAAATGATGACAAACTGAATATAAGGAAAGACACGAGAAGGAGACAAAGATCATACATCAAGGAACCGAAACCCAAACTAGAAACAAACACAAACTTTACTAGAACAGATACAGAACAATACTAACCAACCAAGAAATACATTATAAAAGCCCGGACATCAAGTAACAAGCAAAGAAGAAAAGAGGTATACCTAAAAGACACCATGATACCATATACACGAAACCTGTAGAATGCACATGGAGAAAACAGAAATATACAAACAACCCTAGCGGAAACATCAGAAAACAATGGGAAACAAAACCTCCAAACCTGTTAAAATAATAGGAATAGTAATATCAATTACTGGAGTGTCCTACAAGACGTTGAGAAAAGCACTTGAAACCATCGGAATTTAAAAAAAAAAAAAAAAAAAAGATACAGAAGAATATAATACTGGACACATGCATATCGTAAGAAAGTTTCTGAAAACCCCAAAACAAAGAAAACACAGAAACAATAATATACAAGGAATACTGAGAAGTTTTTAGCTTTCCTAAGAAAAACAAATCAAAGTTTTATGATGGATTTACTCAAAATATTCCTTTAATTTGATACATCTTTTACTTCAGTCCTGCAGTTTGTTTAATCTTTACAGAAAAAAAAAATCGGCTTGACGTCAAACAATGCATTTGCAGCTGCAATCGTTTTAGATAAATTTATGAATGTTTGTCCTTTGAGGTGTTTTTCTTTTCTTATTTTCTAATTTGGAAATAGGTGCCATTCAAATTAGGCTAGGTCAGGTGTTTAGGGTGGATGGTTCAAGGTTTCAAACCTAATGTACTTGTGTTACTTATGCATGTTTTAGTTGTCCGAATTGCTATTTTAATTTGCTATCAACTTCCCGCTGAGTTGTTGGTCACACTGTATTCCAGATGGCAACCCTGTTTGTGGTCTTTCATAATCCTAGCTGTCTTTCTGATTGTTATTTTAGTAGGTTATTTCTGGCTTGCTTACTTTCACTCTCGTCAAGATAATCAGTTTCACCGTCGTTACTGACTTTCTCTCATTTCAGTGACAAAATTCTCATCCCTACTTCTGCTCCCTATAGTTCATAGCAGCTTAAATTTTGGTCATCCCTATTTCTCTTCGTGCTCAATTAGACGCCGTATGTGGGTATTGGCTTGCATAAGAGTCATATGTATCTTTATTTGTCAGTCTGATAATGAACCAGTGGCGTGTGGTGTTGTTTCCGATCGGAAAACAGGTCATGAAGAGCAATGTTGGGTAAGTTACTTGTAAAAATGTAACGCGTTAAAAGTTACTTTACTTTCCCTTAAAATATAACGCGTTACTTGTCTCCAGAAAGTAACTGTTACCTTACTTCGAAAGTAACGCGTTACTTTTACGTTCGAAACTTTGAATATGTTAAAAAATCTTATTACTTCAATTTTCCGTACTATTACTACTAGTACTGCTATTATTATTATTATTATTATTATTATTATTATTATTATTATTATTATTATTATTATTATTATTATTATTATTATTATTATTATTACTAGCAGCGTTCACCCCGCTTCGCTGCGGTCACCCCGGAACGCAATAAACTTTGTTACTTAGATAATTTTTACTTTTTCGCTTTCAAGTGATATGATAAAAACCATAGAAGATTGCAGTAAATGTTAACATTATATCGCCTGTCATTTATGTTAACCCGCCCCGCTTCGCTGCGGTCACCCCGGAACGCAATAAACTTTGTTACTTAGATAATTTTTACTTTTTCGCTTTCAAGTGATATGATAAAAACCATAGTAGATTGCAGTAAATGTTAACATTATATCGCCTGTCATTTATGTTAACCCGCCGAGTGACACGGTCATGCGGGTTGCATATAAATACGTTTATTTTTACCTATGATGAACTAACAAAGGATTTGTACGTTATGGACACTTGAATGGTCAATTATCTCAAGACACTGGTAATTAAAAATTAAAGTGATATGATAAAAACCATCTAGGGTCCAAATCCTAATAACCCCCCAAAAATGAAAGAAATTGGTTCAGCCGTATTAGCGTGATGAGGGAACAAAGGATTTGTGCGTTCTCTTTTATATATAAGATTATTATTATTACACGTCCTGAATCGCATTATGTAGATACAAGAACGTTACTTTCCAAGACTGATGAATAGTAATACAGCCTTAGGCATTGTGAAACACTTGATAATATTAGCATGCGTTTAACATGGAAATATTATGTTTATCGGTTTTCTCGGAGTTCTCCCTTTCCTCTTACATGACCATTCCACGAATCACCCATCTAATTTAGACTAAATGTTTAATCGCGGGGGTTAAAAACTTCATTTCATTTTTACACATGCTCGGTCAATAGTGCGACCTGATGGATTTCCAGTTACCAGATTTCCAAGAATCATGGAAATAATTTTTCCAACTGTAGGCCCTACCAGTGTTCAGAGTTGCTATGCCTGTTATTTTTTGAAGTATTATTTCAAAGACATAACTGAAAAATTCATGCTTTACTTTCGTTACAGAATTCCTTGGGTCATTTTGAATCCTATTGGAAGTTGTAGCAAACGTAGTTGGATTCAACAAATTGTTTACAATTTTCTAATCATATCTTACAATCAAATTCAACAGTTCAATGAAGTTGCTTTTGTTCATTGACTTGCTACTCACTTTTTTGACTTCTTTAATTCAGTCCCTGCTTCTGCTGAAACAGACCTTTGACATTAATCAGACATTTTCTTTTTCTGTTTGCTTTTACAATTTTATTATTTTTAAATACTTCATAGAGATGTTGATAATCTACTTGACCGTCAATCCTCGAGTAATCGAATGTCTTCATGTAGTACTTGAATAGAAATGGTTTTTGGGACTATTCATGACACCTACTGCCAGTAGCGTATTTAGAATTTTGTTTCGGGGAAGCTATGCGCAACACGGGGAAGCAAGAGAGGCAATTGCCCACCTGAGTTTGAGAATTAAATATATTTTAATTTATGCATAAATTGAAGTTTTAGTGACAAGAATTGCAGACTGATAAATCTTACGGTGTGTGATATATGATATACACAAACATTTAGCAGTGAATCTAACCTTTTATTATACTTATAGAACGAAAAGGAAGCATCCTCTTGTCGTACCTAATTTCCCAGGCTACTTTTTCCCCCTCTCTTGATTTTCTTAATTCAAAAATTTACCTTTCTTTATAACTAAACGATGTAAATATTCCTTTGCTATAATAACTAAAGCTCCGTTATGTTTATATCCGTGTAAGTTGGTGTGGAGCACCAGTTTCGCTTATCAGCTCCTCTTACAGTAGTTTTGGTTTTACTGCCGACGGCCGACTTGAATCATATCTAATAATGGTCGAAATTATGATAAGAGAAACGAAAGAAAGAAACAACTAAGAAAAAGAAACAGAAGAGTAGAATGGACGGAAGAAAGAAAAATAGAGCGGAGTTCTTACATGAAATGTAATTTGACAAATACAGTATTATTTCTGAACAAAGAGCATAAGAAAATGAAAAGTCAATGCAGTTCTTAGAAATGGTAAGAAGGGGCGGGGCTTGAGCCTGATAGCTCCCTCCTAACTACGCTACTGTCCACTATTTACATAAAAAGGGGTCACTGAATTTTCAGACATTCCAATAACCTTTTAGCAACAAAATAAAATATAACTAATGTAGGATAACAATTAACACTTCATGAACACTAAGTTAATCGTCTCGTAGAAGTATGATGACTATTTAGAAAATAAAATGACTGGTGTAAGATTTTATTTTTGTTTTAAATTCTGTAAGGTAAAGGGTAGACCTGTAATTTAAAATAACCGTAGGTTATCATAAAAATCAGTGAACAAAAAGGACACAATTTGACTTGATCTATCATACATTGCCTGATTCATTTATGTGCAAGACGAAATATTTAAATTCGTGAACCTAGAACAGCTACCACTCACTATATACGTTGCCGTCATTTGCAGAAATTTAACTAGCAGTATGGAAACGAAGGCTTCCATTTTTTTTTAATTGAAAAAGATACAATATTACATACAAGCTTATACAAAAGGATGAACAAATTTCTTTGTTCCTTTGTAAATTAAAATTACCTAAACAAATTGAACTGCCTGAAGTGCTGAATTCCACTATGCCCCATACTGTGGATGGAACGGATCAAACACACAGAACTCCCTGGCTTACTCTGTTTTTCTCTCTATTCGTATCTGCTCGGATTTATTCGGAATAAAATATTTCTCGCGCCTCCAACAACAACTGCATGTTAAAACGCGTTGCACCCTTACAGAACAGACGATATGGACATTGTCATCATTTCAGGTTTTGCTTGGGAGACCAGGATATGATCAAGGGAGGGAGTAAACCATAGTTTATAGGGAATAGAACAATCCCATGCCACAGTGTTGAATGTGTTGCATAATGTCCTTGGGTACCGAAAAATTGCATCGCGCTGGGCACCGCACCACCTTACAGACGTTCATAAATGGCTGATATACGCCCTCGCAGGTGATCATTTGGCACGGTCCAGACGGGAAGGTCGCGTGTTCATGGACAGGATTATCCCACTTGACGAAACATGGGCGCGTTCGTATGAGCCAGAACTGAAGTGCCAATCAAATGAATGGCACCACCCTCATCTCCCCGACCCAAGAAGCTGCGTCAGGAATATGGTAATGTGAAGGTAATGCTGATAGTGGAATATGATGTACAGGGTGTCATTTTACGGCATGCAGTTTCTCCGAACCAGACCGTCAATGCAGTGTACTACCGCAGGTTTCTGGAAGAACATCTTCGTCCTGGACTCCGCAGAAAAGGACCCAACTTCATCAGGGATCCACCCATTGTTTTGCATTACAACGCCCGTTGTCACAACGCAGGTGTTGTGAGGGACCGTTTGCACGATGAGGGTGAGAGGTTCTAGAGTACCCACCCTATTCACCGGACATGAGTCCATGTGACTTTCGTCTGTTCCCTTTGATGAAAAAAAAAACACTGAGAGGGGTGCGTTTTCGCAGCAGAGATGCCATACTTCGAGTTATAGGGCTCTCTCTTGCAGACATCAACAAAGAGGGCACCGCTGCTGGTATCCTGCGACTTCCCCACATCTGACAACGGATGCAACATGCTGAGGGGATTACATTGAAGGCCTGTAGAAGTTTCATGATTGTCCAATAAAGGGTTCGTGAATGATTTGTCTGTTGACACTTTTTTTCCAGCCCTCGTATATATATATATATATATATATATATATATATATATATATATATATATATATATATATATATATATGTGTGTGTGTGTGTGTGTGTGTGTGAAACTTAGGGAGCAGTTTCCCCCTGTCCTCCATAAAGGACGCCTCTGGATAATGGAGCCTTAATGCAGTAAAGTAGCAATGGGACTTTTTTCCCCTAGAAAGTACAGGGTTTAGAATAATCTAAAACTTACTTAGAGATGCACAAGTGGCAAGGTGACCAGACGTCCCGTTTTAGCCGGGACAGTCCCTTATTTTCAACCGTTGTCCCGTTCTTTTCTGATTCTCAAACGGGACGCCTAAATGTCCCGTTTTTAAAAAAACATGACCCAGGTGTCCCGTAATTATTATTCAAAATATAAATGGTCAATTCTACACTCTTCCGTACTAACACTCATTGGGAAGGTTCAGCTGTGCCTAGAACTTCTGAATATTCAAATGAGAATTGAGTGTTCTGTGGTTCAAGTGGGAATTGAGTGGGAATTCTGAGTGTTGAAGTAGTTAAAAGTATTTTTGGGTAGTACTTAAGTTAGAAACGCTGTGTTATCATTCTTACTTGTGTATTTTGTAAATTGAAAACACTGCTGAGTCCCAAAACGCAATGTGGAAGTCACCCCTCCCTCCCGTCGCCAATTCGTATGCGTCCCGTTTTTGAAAGTAAAAGTTCTGGTCACCTTGACAAGTGGGATTGAATAGACTGTTCCCTCTATTTCATGGAGAAATCGCTAATGTAATGAACTGAATGTGAAATTTAATTGTTGGTATTGTTACTTTAAAAGTAACAATGAATAGTAATTATTTGAATAAACGAAAGAGTTTGTTACCAAGACTATATTTTTGCTATGCATAACAAATAGTAAATCAAAGTCGAAATCTTGCATAATGTTTTCTCCATTAAAATAACAACGAACAGGGGGGGAAATGGCGAATGATCCTTCAACACCTAAAGTTTGTTCAATGTGTTTAGAAGTTGTTTTGAACAAGGGAAACTTAAAGGAACAACGATTCGGACTGTTGCTTAATTGTTCTCACTGCTTTTGCATCACGTGCATTAGAAACTGGCGCAAGTGCATACAACCTGGTTATGCTTATCTAGAGACAAAATCCTGTCCCTTGTGTCAAACGGTATCCAAGTTCGTTGTGCCAAGTCGTGTTTGGCCAGAGACTAAAGAAGACAAACTAAAAATCATCAACGAATTCAAAGCCAAGGCCAAACAGAAGAGGTGTATGTTCTTCAATATGAAGCGAAACTGTCCTTTCAGAGACCAATGCTTGTATCGCCATGTGTATCCCGATGGAAAAGAGCCACAGATGGGTAATGCGAGATTCAGACATCAGCTATGACTGGGACAAGACTCAACTAAACTCTCCGGGAACTTTCTTATTTGGCACTGTGTCGACTCGTTTTTTTCTCTAAATGAAGAATTAATCTAGTGCTAAATGTTTCATTTCATACAATTTTTTTAAAAGATTTTTTTTACATATTCATATATGATTATTGCGTCTGTTTCACCAAGTTCATGAATAACTTATGAAAATAAATCTCGCATTTAAGAAAGCATGTTTTCTTTACTGCTCACAATTACAATCCATTATACGAGGAGCAATCTAAAGTTCCCGAAGTTTCCTTGTAACTATTTATTACCACAATATAGGTACACATTCAGTTAATCGCCTTCAAAATAGGGTCCTCGGGAACACACGCACTGGTTCCACCGTTCCTGCCATAACTGGAAGCAACGCTGAAAATCCTGTTTTGGTATGTTCCGAAGTTCAGTGATCGCGTTGAATTGGTTGTCGTCTACGGTGGCAAAACGGCTCGCAGAAACGAACATTTCTCTCTTCTACTAGCTTCCCTACTCACTGGATTTATCATCAGTGAATTTCTGTCTCTTCCCCAAGATCAAAAAGAGCCTCAAAGGTAACCGTTTTACCACCATAGAAGACAATCCAAACTAACGCGAAGTCTGAACTTCGGAACATACCAGAACATGACTTTCAGCTTTGTTTCTAGCAATAGCAGGGGCGTTCGAACAAGTGTGTTTGTTCTCAAGGAGCCTATTTTGAAGGCGGTAAAGTGAATGCGTATCTATATTGTGGTAATAAATAGTTACAACGAAACCCTGGATACTTTTTTGACTGCTCCTCCTTATATATACTATCTGAAATGTCCCTTCTTTCCACAGGAAGAATAGATTCCTGGAAAGTGTGTGAATCCCTTCTCCTCTTAGAAATTTCAGTGAAATTGTAATGACAAAATCTATATTATTATCCAAATCCATAATCTTTTCACCTCCATGCTAATGGGGATGAATTTGGACTTAAGTCCAAAGTCCATCACTATTAATTTTAGCATCCCCGAATTTAAATTAATTCAACAACTTGTAGAATTGTAATGCTACCAATGGCGATGCACAGGGCTGTGGTCCAGGGTATACGGCGGTACTCGTCGTATACCCTCTGCTTTATCTTAGTCGTTAGACTGTACTTTCTGCTTCAAAGCGTATAATACTTTCTACTTTGTTTCGTTTATATTTATATATTTATTTAATCGGGTCACGACTTCAATGATAAAGTGACTATCTATAATCTTTTCTGCTCTTATATTCTTACCAGGTGTACGAGAAAATATAATGAAATGATTTTAGACTATAAAACAGTAATGTATCCTTTATAATTTAATTGAATTGACTCATTCATTTTACATTGTTCATTAAAAATGCCTTCTATGTCTTTTTTGATAATCATAGATGATAACAAAACAGCGTATACCCTCTGAAAATTTTAGGACTACAGCACTGATTACAAAGTTTAATGAAAATGTCCCGCGGAATCCCGTTCAATCCTTCTCGGCCCCTAGGTCCGCGGACCGCAGATTTGGAAACACTACTATATCGATATGATAACGCCAACAAAATTTAAATGGATGGAAAATATCAAAATAATACATTTTATAAGGGAAAAGTATACTTTAACACAGAAGATTAACGTCATAAATACAAAATATTAATTTTTCCGTTTATTTTATTTGTGTTACTTTTTAAACGCTCACTTTTCTTTCGTCTGCCATGGTTAGCCCTATTACTGCCACCTGTTGGAAACTTTTAGAAACAAGATTGAATTTCCGGTTCCCGTAGCAGACGTAAGTTTCGTATGGAATCTTCGAAGATCAAGGTGACTCCGCTTCATTGAAATGGCGTGTTTATGTAATTGCGCGTGAAGCTTAATAATGTTGTGTTGCTCCCACAGGGTAGTGTGATTATTGCTTACAGCCATATATATTAGGTCATTTATACACAACAACCACCAAAAGTTCTCTGCTTCAAAGAGTAAATATATTGTCAAGAAATTTAAGTGGATCACATATGTCTTCATCTGAAGGTAAGGTTTGTCACTATGATGCTCATGTTTTCATTCAAACATTACTGATTTTTAAAGAGGAATGTTTTGTTATCTTTAAATCGAAATATTTATTCAGGAACCTTGGCATTGTTACAGGAAGCTACCTAAGATTTAACTTTAACGAGTTGAATGTTCGACAATTATTATGCTTTATGATTGCAATTATTATTTATCTTGATTTTATGAAATTTTTATCACAGCTGGATTGAATCCATTAAAAAGTGAATATAAGTGTAGCAAGCCTCTAAACTCCTTTGTAAACATGTAATTTTGAAAAGTTATTGAATGTTGCTTAAGGTTTACATAATGATTAAAATTGTTTAGGTTACTCTGATAGACATTTTAGATGTAAAAGTATTATCAGTTTTTTAGTTCTTGTGCCCCACATTCAATTTTAGGCAAAGATACAGAATATGGGCGCCTCAGTTTGGAAAATAGGTAAACTTAGCAATTCCAAAGGAAGATTGCTTCTAAGGAACTGATTAATGCAAGCACTACACCTCTCAGTAAACTAATGTAAATAATGATTTAAACATCATTATCAAGTAATACTCTGTGCTGTTGACGTGCCTTTACTCTCTGATACATGCTAAACTATTTTTAAGACAAATTGATTGTAAACAGCCTGCCCAAGTACCTTTAGCTTACTATACACTCTAGTACTTACTATACTACTGAATTACTGAACATTACCTTCTCTCGCTACTAATGTCGGTAAATGTTTAGCAGAAGAGTTCCAGAAGTACGTAAGAAATGCAAAATTTACAGGAGAAATGGAGGATGCAAGTACTTAGACCTAGCCTAAACTGAACGGTGATAGTGCATATTGTGCAGAACAAGAGATTTTGGGTTAACAGTGGGTGGGTTAACTTTACAATGCGTGCACCAGTTGCTATACTCACTCATAAACGTAAATTAGACTATTAATTTTATGAAAATGGATCGAAACTTCCCAAACCTTATGCTAACCAGTTTCTACTCTACTCTACTGTACCCTTTTCAAGCAGTCCTATTTATCGATGCGCAGCTGGAGCGTGTATTGTAAAGTTTACCCATTATGGTTTCTCCCCCGATCTTGCAAATATAAGATCTCCAGGTTACTTACTTCACAAAACATAGCTGAGCGAGTGAAGGGAGCTAGAAGTCCCGCAGACCTCATTTAAGTATTGGTTCCTATAAATGTTCTGCACAAAGTGTACTCTTACCAACGAAACTAACCTAATAATAATAGAAATAAGCGAGAATTATTATTATTATTTTTTTTTTCGAAAATGATGCTGGACCGCTACTCTAACCTAAACTAACCTAATGTGAACAGAAACTACCGAAATTGTGACATTTTTTAGGAAAAAAAATAGCTGAACCTCTTTTGCTAAACATTGTCCCTAGTCTCTAATGCTCCCACACTTGTTGGTGGCTAACGAAAGAAATTATCTCGTACAGATATACGTAGTGTAAATGAAAGCCTTACAATCATTAGGAGTCAATTTTATGCATTATACAATATGTGTCAAGCCTTACTGATGATTGGGAAGGTCTTTCCTTTAGGAATTTCAATCAACGAATTGATTGGTAAGCAATTGCTTCTTCGAGTCAGTTCCTAACTGTTCCGAAGAATCAGCTCCTTGGAAATCAATTCATTCTATGAGTGAAGCCAAAGGGTGCCTAGTGATACTTGAAATACTGGGAATACTGAAAGTTGTTATTACTAGGGAAATACAAAAGTCCCCTTTGAAACCGTACAAGATCTCTGGCCCGTCAATTGATGTAGTGGTGAGTGGACACCCAGGCCACAAACTGGCCACCTAGTGAAATATTAAGTAGTTTGAAGAGGTCTCGATTAATTTTGGCCAACCACACACACGCGAAAAAATATTGGTTACGATAAGCATTCTGGGATAGGTGACGTACAGATAACGCTTACTATTTTTTTTTTTTAATTTTTTTTTAAGTAGGGTGCTAAGTATCACAGCATACAGTCGTATGTGACTCTCACTTCTCGGGTATTATTTTGTGTCTCCCTCAAATCACTTCATGGTAATTCTGGTTCACTTTGTAGTGATTGCGGTTCGTTATTTGTAACTGTGATAAATATAAATACAATTTGAGCATATGACAGAAAAACTACAGTATATAAAACATGAACCAACTTGTGCTTGATGGTTACTGAAAAGTACGAATGCTATATAACCGAGGCAGGGCAGGATCGCAGCAGGAGACTCGAGTGCCAGCTAGGGGTTACGTCCGTAGGGAGCACGCGCGTCAGCGTCGTTGGGCATTCGTATAAACGAGGTCGTTTGTAACGGTTACTGTAAGTCATAGTACGGGCTCGGGAGCCATCATTGGATTTGGGGAAGATATTAAATGCCCTTTTTTTTTTCTTTTTCTAACAGGGCACTGGAGATATCACATTCTGAGTCAGAGATCAGGCGCTAGCTGTTCGACCAGCAAGGAAGATATGGTATAAGCAAGTGATGTAATGCACGAAGGTCAGAGGACAAAAACGCACAATGGAGGGCACTGAATGTGAACTAGAAACAACATAGCCCTATTATACTCTGAAGGGAGCAGACCTTTCCAGTCCCCCACTAACAATTATACCAAACGAAAATTAAATACCAAGGACCACATCTCGTATTGGTTTATTTTTGGCGTGCCACTAGGAAGAATTGTTGACAAATTATAGTTCTGTGACTAATTTCCTCCTTATTATCCCCTAAAAGATTTGCGACGGGCGAGATGAACTTATCTCACTTGGCATTGATAACGTTTAAGGGGTCCACAGTACATAATGGTTGAGAATTTACATTTCTTTCACAAATTTTCCTGATCTATTTCAACATATTTGCACTAGAAGACATGATAATACCTTCTTTACGTTTAATTTAGTTCAAGGGGCCACCAGAAATAATTGTTGAAATCACTAATCAACCTATGCCAAATCACCACTAAAAATCCCGATCCGAGTCAGTGCAGGGCGAAGTTGGTGGAGCCACGGGGTTGCGTCCGAACTGAGCATTCGCGTCAGTGAAATTGGGCATAGGCAAAAGTGACTATTCACGATAAAAGCACACACTCTTATTCCCTACTTGACCGTTATAACAGTTATATATTTACCGGTACCTTACTCTTACTTTTTTTTTTTTTTTAATCATCCATGCAAAAAACTTTGATGGTCTGTCATTCTTCTTTCCCAGCTCTGAGAAGAACTTATTGTTTGGTATACCATCATTGCCAATGTACTTCCCTTTTGCTACATTGGAAAAAATCTTCGTTCTCTTTCAATGTCAATTGATATTGGGAAGTAACATCGCTTAATTCTTCCATCGTCTTCAGCTCTTCTTTAGCGACTTTACCGCAAAACTTCCACTGTCAACATCGCTAACGTTAATTTCGTTTCTATTTTTTTTTTTTTTTTTCCTTGACAATGCTAAAGAAGGGTCCGAATTCTGACCCAGTGCGAGTCTGTGATAATGCACTGTAATAGATATGACAATACACTGCATTGGGATTTTACGTAAGTTCATGCCGCTTTCTGCTTTCTTGTTTTATATTTCATTCTGTCGCCTACAGAAATTTATTCCTTATAAAAGTATTGTATTTTACCTGTAAATCGTCCAGGATGTGCGCCAAAAACTACACCTGCACCCCGCAATTAATGTTAAATGTCAGTAAAAAAGACATTATATTAGATACCTACTTGATGGTGTCATCCCACCCCCATAGATTTTCTCTCTCTCTCTCTCTCTCTCTATATATATATATATATATATATATATATATATATATATGAAAAATGGAATAAATACTGACATTTTAACTTGAAGGATACAACATGTTTGATAAATGTTGCTGAAAGATAATTTATCCTGACATCGAACATTCTGCTCAGGCTACTAGCTTTGATGCAAAATTCCCTCCTTCATAAATAATATCCAAACTGTAACATCATGCCTTCCGAGCCATGTGTAAACTCCCGACTTCTCTTTAAATGCGGTAATAAATTTTCAATACTCTGATTGTGTGCTTCAGTAGTTGGGTCAACAAAATTACATCAGTGATTAACAGCTAAAATGGTTCCCCTACACACTCCATTTGCACACCGAATACCACATTTGGACCGCGTTTTATACAAACTAAAGTCTTCACTTAACTTTTAATATGCCTCCACTATGACAAAATTTGCAACTGTTGGTTTCCGTATCCCAGGTTCTAGTTCAGTGATGGCCAATTTCTGACCCACTGCGGGCCAGTACAAAATAAAAACTAAACTTTGGGGGCATTTTCAACTTTCCTTATCCTCTCCTGCTGTTTGTTTTATGTGTTCAGCCAATTGAGCTTAAGGTACGAACGTTTGAAAGTAATAATATGTTCTTTTTTTTTTTTTTTTTTTTTTAAATTAAGAATCGGCCTGTTACCAATGGCCTTATCTCGCAGAATGACCTTGGTAATCAAAAAGTTAAGAAAATGTTTTCACAATTCAATCCAGGTGTATTATTATAGGCAACTACCCGCTTCCCCTTCATTTTCGAATTGGAGATCAAAGATGAAAAAGTTCTCCTTTCACATCAAGAAATTTCACATAAGTGTGACAACTGGCAACCCTTACTTAACTGATTCCAGATAGCGTAGTGTATTAGGAATTCTCTGAACCAGCTAGATTACTGAACTAGTGTAGTTATTAGGAATGTAAGTTAGCGAATAAGATGTCCGAGCTGCTTTTAGTAGCAAGAATAGGTAATCTTTTATTCCCTGATAAAGATTAAGATATTGATTACTCAAAGACATTGAAAAACCTGTGGTTTTGCTTCATCGTCATGGGGATTTCAATGGATGAGTCAAAGTGATTTGGACACTTCCACTGTCTACCTAAGTGCAAGGATCTAAAACTCACACTTTCGGTTCCAAACAATACGTCTGCTAGATAAAGAAAAGATAGGCTCATATATGTTTAACTTTATTTTCATGTAAAACCTGTTTCCATCCCTTACTTGTCTGTGATCTCTCTGCTCTTTGAAGTTGGTTCTTTCAGAAACTTGAGCAAAAATTGCAATTGTCGTTTTTGTTATAATATTTATAAGTCAATACAAAAACTAAGCATTGCAAGTTCCACATGTACCTCACGTTTTTAAAATCCACTAGAAACTAATGAACATCAAGTAGTGGCTGAAATATGTCATGATTAACCTATTCATTACTATCATCGTGGCCCCGCGTAGCGTAGTCGCTAACGCTCTTCTCTTCGGTGCGAGCGGTCCCGGGTTCGATTCCCGGTGGGGGCACTCGGTGGAAAATATGTACAACGCTTTTCCAGGCCAGCCATTCTGAATGAGATTTTTCTGGTTTTCCTCATTCATACCAGGCAAATGCCGGGGTGTACCTAACTTATAGGTCCCAGGCCGTTTCCTTCTTTCCCTTTCCTCGGATTGTGTGGTCGCCGAGGGACGTCATCCCTCAAAAATGTGAAGGGCTAAATGGCTTTAGATGCCGAAAGCCCAGAAATCTAAATCCTAAATAATTATTATCATCCTCGTCCTTATGAGTTTATTTGCTCTTTCTCTTCAGAAGACCGTCATTTGTTAGCTTATAATCAGCAAGGTTTTGATTTTGTCGACTTGGAACTTTTTTAACTATTCATTTTCTTCAAAATAAATTTTCCTTTAAAAATCACTGTTAATATTTTATTCTTTCCATTCATTTGTTTCATCAAACTTACCCAAGTCTTGTGGATTGTTCATTGTGTTTCTGTGTACATATGTTTGAGCACTGTTCTACGGGGAAAGAAGATTGTCCGTGACCATAGAAGAGAGGGATCTGTCGACGATAATAATGCTACACTTCTGAAAGCATTATTATTATTATTGACTAATTATGTGGTAGCTCCCATATTTTTAATCAGTGCGCACATTAGTTAGGTAACTACCGTATTTGCTTACCGAAACTCATCTTCTTAAGACTTTCTATGATTCACTTTATATTAATATTGAGAAGTTTTTGGACGAGGGGTGATGGTAGCATTGTGGCTGAAGTAATTTACATAAGAAATTTACTCGTCGGAAAATAGTTCTTCGAAACGGTAAAGTTAGAAACGGGACTTAGGAATTTGTAGTTAAAATTATTTCCTTAGCAAGGTGACGCTGACTTACCTTTGCTTCTCTGTTTATTAATTTTCTATTATGTGAATGAATTTTCACAATTGTTTTCTTACAAGTTAGTTTTTGAAGTGAATTGCCTTAAATATATCTTTAACTGGCTTGCTGTTTTCAGGGTTTGGGGTGACGGACAGGGCCGTATTTCCCAATAGGCCCGGGCCTATGGGCGCAAGCTCCCAGGGGGCGCACGGCCGAGAGAAAAAAAATTAAAAATATCTAGAAATAAAAATAAATAGCCATAGCTTAACATATTTTTTGAATTGATTAAAAAAATGAGACTAATAAAGCATTCTGATTTTGAAGTTCATTGGAACAAATAATTGTTGGTAAAGTTCACCAATCTTTTGTTAATACATTAACGGTATTTTGTTAAGCCCAGAACCAAGTTAATTCCTGAAAAAACTTGCAATTATAAAATTGCATCGTGGAGTGGTGTTTAATCAATTAACATATAGACCTGATATTTTTTTTAATAAAGGTTTTTAGAAAAGTAACTTTAACCAGACTAGGGGGCGGAAAAATACATTGGGCCTAGGGGCGCCAAAATGCTAAATCCGGCCCTGGTGACGGATGATTAAGGCAAGTAACTGATGATTGAAGAATTGGTGGGATGAAATGTGGGAGTAGTTCTAGTAACTTCTCTATGTTGCAACTTGTGAACAAAATCATTTTAGATTGTTAAAACTGCTGTAAAATTAGGACGAATTATTTCAGGATATTTGAGAGCATCCATATCTGGTTACTTTGTATAGGGAAAAGATATTCATTGTTTTAAAGATTTTTTCCGTGTAATTTCTCGACTTCTGTTTTTGTGGTGCTAAACTAAAGGGTGTGCTGCTTTTAGTCAAAGCACCTAAAATACTATGTGTAAAAGTTCATTAAAGAAAATCATCCCTATACCCTTACTTCAATTATTTTTATATTGCAACTCAAGCAAGAAAATTTATTCTTTTTCTTTTTAGTTTAACGTCTCTTGATTATGAAGCGAGACTAAGGGAGACGGTAATACTAAGATGTGTGATAATGGTGGTATGACGAAAGTAGGAAGAAATAGAACCCCTAGAAAACCCACACACGATACGTGTCCCCTATATATTATGTGAACTTAATATGGGCCTGGTGGGGGTAGAAATTTTACTTTGTTAAGGGCGTGTCTAACGTTTAGAGCTGAGATCATCAGTCCCTATATAATAACATGGTGAACTTCTTTCCAAAATATTATGAAAACTATTTGTCTTATGCAGTTCAAACTTTCTCCAGATGTTAACCTACCCCAATACTACATGTTTACTTTTTTATTTTTAATCTAGCTCTTGTAGTTCATTAATATTACATTTTAAAAATAAATGTGACAACGCTGGAAATAATTTAAAATAAACACAAATTCAGGTATTGGAGAGTCACCAGAGTTTCATTTTCTGCTCGTGAAGTTGCAGATACAATCTCTCCTGATTCATTCACACCATTGGGGAAATCCCATCGCATTCCGAGTGTTGGACACAGCCTTAACAGTTGAGAGTACCGGAAATGAGGTGTGGCGGACTTCAGTGTAGATAGCTAATAGTAACAATACGAACAGAAGCCAATAGGGCAAACAAAATGAGTGAGGAAAGTGAAATTGTTCATTTTTCGAAGCAGATCTCGCTTCTAATTGAAATCGAGTCAAGCAACACAAGAGGTAGATGCATATAAAACTATTCAATAAAGAGACAGAGAATGATAGAGTGTATAACATGATTCAGGGGAGATTTCGGAAAATTTAAAGAATGTGAAAGCTCTTTCCGCTATCGATATTTGCTGTGGTTGATCGTAAGCTTGTGCTAGTGGAAGTGGGTACCCAACTGGAAAATGTTAGTAGAATAAACGGAGACAAGAAGTTGAATACTGTAAAATTAAAAACCGAATAAGAAAATGATTTGTATGAACATAAGAGGGTCATTTTTGGAATACCAATTAACCACAGATGCTAACTGGCCGTGTGAGCATATCAGGGTGTCTATCGGTCACGAAAGTCATGAAAAAGTCACAAAATCAGAAAACGGCCATGAAAGTAATGAAATTCAGCTTTTAGGTCACGAATTTTTTTTCATCTGTACAAATATAAGTATAGACTGGAAAATTTTGTTTTATAAAACGTCAAAATTCACCTCCATAGATGTCTATGGTCGGCTTAATTCACACCCAAATTTGCTATTAAAAATGTTACTACATTTTATGGTTTGGGAAAGAAAAGGTCGCGAAATTTCATTTTGGAATTTTAGTAGACACCCTGCATATTAAACTTGCATGCATCAGACCTCATAAATAGTAGAGTATCACTAATAGAAAATAGCTAAGTAAAGCGTAAGTTACAGAAGGAATGGTACAGAAAAAGTGAAGGGAAGGCCTGAAACCTTGATAATATCGAAAGAGGATATTACATAACAAATTAAGAAGGGAAACATAGCAAAGGAAGAAAAGTACCGAGAGGAATGAAGTTATGAAGAGATAAAAAGAATATAAAGACTTGTACGCGAGAGTTAGGGCAGCTCCCTAGACTAGATATTGAAGAAGAAAACAAAGAAATCAGTGATGCTAAAGGGTTTACAATTCGTCGGGTCGAATTTGTAAAAGTGATATTGAATGTGACGAATGGAAAGGTACCCGGGATAGATAATGTTCTAACTGAAATTATTGAAAATATAGGGGAAGGAAGATGGTTCGGATACCGTAATCAAATGTATGAGACGAGAGAGTTGTTATGTGCTCCTTGAACGCAACTATGATATCATTAGCTAAGAAATGGAACTCAGAAAAAGTGAGAAGACTACAGTACAATTGGTGTCGTATCACATGCAATAAAAGTTAGACGTAACAGAAAGTTTATGAATGAACAAATTCGAAAGTTGAGGATTAACATTTTAGGAGGAGTAAGATCACAAGAGATGTTGGTTGTTTAAGATTAATGAGTGAGAACGATTTATAGAAGAGGGCAAGGAAGAAAAAGTTTTATAGAAGAGGGTAGGGAAGAAAAAGGTTTATGAAAGAGGGTAGGGGAGAGAAAGGTTTATAGAAGAGGGCAGGGAAGAGAAAGGTTTATAGAAGAGGGTAGGGGAGAGAAAGGTTTATAGAAGAGGGCAGGGAAGAGAAAGATTTATAGAAGAGTGCAAGGAAGGGAAAGGTTTATATAAGAGGGTAGGGGAGAGAAAGGTTTATAGAAGACAGTAGGGGAGAGAAAGGTTTTTGAAGAGGGCAGGGAAGAGAAAGATTTATAGAAGAGGGCAAGGAAGGGAAAGATTTATAGAAGAGGGCAAGGAAGGGAAAGATTTATAGAAAAGGGCAAGGAAGGGAAAGGTTTATAGAAGAGGTCAGTGAAGAGAAAGATTTATAAAAGAGGGCAAGGAAGGGAAAGGTTTATACAAGAGGGCAGGGAAGAGAAATGTTTATAGAAGAGGGCAGAAAAGGTAAAGGTTTATAGAAGAGGGCAGAAAAGGTAAAGGTTTATAGAAAAGGGCAGGGAAGGAAAAGGTTTATAGAAGAGGGTAGAAAAGGTAAAGGTTTATAGAAGAGGGCAGGGAAGAAAAAGGTTTATAGAAGAGGGCAAGGAAGGGAAAGGTTTATAGAAGAGGACAGGGAAGAGAAATGTTTAGAAGAGGGCAAGGAAGGGAAAGATTTATATAAGAGGTCGGGGAAGGAAAAGGTTTATAGAAGAGGGCAAGGAAGGGAAAGGTTTATAGAAGAGATCGGGGAAGAGAAAGGTTTGTGGAAGAGGGCAAGGAAGGGAAAGGTTTATAGAAGAGGGCAAGGAAGGGAAAGCTTTATAGAAGAGGGCAAGGAAGGGAAAGGTTTATAGAAAAGGACAAGGAAGTTTAAGTAGTATTAGTTAATCTATGAAAGACTTGTAACGGAGCGATGTGGAAGTTTTGACGGAGTTCTAAAGAAAGTAAGATGGAAGTAAAAGTGTCTTGTCTAATGTTCTTACATGTGAATTGCTAGCGGAAATATCCATTCTTAACATGGACGAAACTGCATGTAACCTGCATTACCAGAGTAGGTTGAAGGGCTTCTGAGATACTCTATACTTTTTAATTTTATGAAGATCTGTTTACTTAATTTGGTGGCTCTGGGCAACTTTTTTTTTTTTTCTAAAGTTAATTGTACACACACACACATCCTTTTATAATTTATATTAGTGCGAAAGGAGTAACGAGTGGGAGAAGGAAATGACAAATTTTGCTTTTGATTTGTTTTGAGTTTAACGTTCCTTTTGAGCATCAGCATGAAATGTGGTTCTTAAGGTGGGGTTGTCGAATCCAGTTTGGGAACCACTGCAATGAAAGAATGCATTTGAATGTGTTTTGTCCACTGTCTCCGTTTCGGTCCATTTTATATTAGAAACTATCAAAGAGTCTACAGAAAACCAAAATGAATTTGTAATTAACAAATGCAGTCCCTGTCTGGACTAACATCATTTTTGAAATAGCCCTCATTGCGGCAGAGCCAGTAGGTTTCCTAATTTTGTATATATATATATATATATATATATATATATATATAAACTCTATGGCTTATGGAACCCGGAGGTTCAATGCCGCGTACACAAAAGGTCTCCACTGACTTCTATCCTTAGCTAACTGCATCCAGTTTCTACTTTGTATTCCAATCTCTGCGAGATACATCTTAATATTGTTCTCCCATCTGCGCCTAGGTCTTCCTAATGGTCGTTTTCCGATTGGTCTTCCAGTCAAGACTTTGAAAGCGTTTCTACTTTCTTCCATTCTAGCTACATGACCGGCCCACCCAAGCCTTCTAGACTTGACGACCCTAACAATGTTGGGTAAACCGTATAAATTATGTTCTTCGTTATAAAGTTTCCGCCATTCCCCATTCCCGTTCCTCTTAGGCCCGAATATTCGTCTCAGGATGTTGTTCTTAAATACTTTCAGTCTATGTTCTTCCCTCAGAGTAAGCGACCATGTTTCGCAACCATATATAACAACAGGTATGATTATCGTTTTGTATATTTTAAGCTTCAGATTCCTCGATGGAATTCGCGACGACAATAGATTTTGAACCGAATAGTAACACGAATTCCCTGCTTTTAGTCGACATTTAATTTCTTCGTGAATATGATTTTCCTCTGTTAATACTGATCCTAGATATTTGAAACTATCCACTTTATCAAAAGTATTATTTAATATTTTAACGCATCCATAATTTGGCGTATTACGGTCCATGTATTTCCATGTATTCCGACGCACTTCCATGTATTTAGTTTTCTCTGCATTTACTTCTAAACCCATGTCCCTGCAAGCGTTTAATAAGATCTCTGCATTTCTTTCTATTGTTCTCCTACCATCACCTATTAAATTTCCATCATCAGCATATGTCATAACCTGGTGAATACCGTTCAACTGTAGGCCCTGGTTGTTATCTTTGATTTTCCTTATAGCGTATTCCAGAAAAAAGTTAAATAATAATGGCGACAACGTATTTCCTTGTTTCAGACCATTTTCGACGTGAAAGCTCGTGGACAAAAATTTTCCTACCCGGACTTTACTTTGGGATTCATTTAAGCACATCTTAATTAATCTAATTAGCTTTCTCGGTATTCCAAATTCTGTAAGAACGTTGTATAATATTTCTCTCCTAACCGAGTCGTGCGCCTTTCTAAAATCAATAAATAGTTGATGTACCGGGGTATTGTATTCCAACTTTTTTTTTTTTTTTTTTTTTTTTTTTTAGTATTTGGCCGAACTACTTTGTCTTTTTCATATAACTCAGTGTGTTAAATATATTTTAATAATTCTAAATTTTCAGTTTCAATCTAGAAAAAAAAGTAATTAATAAAAAGAGTTGATGAAGCGAGATCCGGGTGTATCTGAGTGACATCCACACGTACATTCATGATCTACTTCGTAGAAACGTGTTGAGAGTAGCGTATTAATTTGCTCTATTGAGGAGTAGGTCTTTCCTGCTAAAACTACGTTATGTTTACCTGTTTGTTGACGGGTATTAGAACAAAAATGGTAGGAGATAGCAGGGAAACGTTATATATGGATTGAGCATTCCACGAATAGGCTCCACTTCAGCCCATACTCCTTGAATCAAACCGGAAGTAGCAGAAATATGTACCACTTCCTGTGTCAGTACTGATCGCAATGAACGGAAAACAGTACTAGGTAGTGACTTTTAAAAAAAATGTTCCTTACTTTTTAAAATATGGACTCGTAGTAGATGCTTTAAGGTACCTTTTCTTGGGTCTTGAAAGCGAGTACTGCTAACTGTAAAACTAAACACTAATTTTGGATTCTGTGCTGTTTTCATTCCTATAAAAGAGAAAAAGCTCCGGACAGGAAAACGGTATAAACAGTATAGGATGTCAAATTAGTATTTTACAGCTAGTCAAAAGTAGGCTCGTATTTAAGACCCTCTTCCCAAGAAAGCTTGAAATATAGAAGAAAATGAACTCATAAAAGACCAATTCCATTTCAAATCGTCCAGGCAAACCACAATTGGTCCCCATCATAGTCTCAGATTTCATTTATTTTTTTAATATGGGATCTACATGCAATATTATTAGACCCATATTTTTTCTTTTTGCTGAAAAAAATTTTTCCTTCGATATACAGCCTTCCAAAATGGCCGCCCTCCTCTCGGATTGCTCGAAAAACTGAAAAACATGTCAAATTAAAAGTTTTGTTGTAGAGAAACGAGTGTACTTAGTAACGTAATCGCAATAGCAGGAAGAGTATAAAGTTGTATGTTTCGTTGGAGGGCCAAAATTCGTCTATTGGTCCAATAGGAATCGCGCAATTCACTCGCAATGTTGCCAACTTTGATGAAATTTTTGCTAACTTCAAACATTTCTTTTTCTGTCCTCACGAGCAATATCAACCATCTGCTTCTAGCATCGAAATCTACTCCATAAGGTCTCTTGAAAATGTAAAGGACTTACATTTCTGATTATTACATCCCACGTTATAGCATGATGAAAAGCTGAAAATTGCATTAAGACGCCATTTTCTCAAAAAACCCACCTTTTAAAAATCTGAATTTTTTACATGTATTGGAGAAGTACCTAAGTATTTAAAATCCGCTAACCGTTCATGCGGCTGCAGCCCCTAACATTCGCAATTAATTATTGAAATTTCGATTTTTGTACTTGCAATGTAAATATTTCCTATGGGCATTTAGGTCCTATACACAAGGCGATTTGAAAGGGAGTATGAAAATTTTGAGAGTAGAATCCTGACATCAAATCCAGTAGAAAAGTTCCTATAAACATGAGTCGAATTCCGCTTCGTTTTCGAGTTACAGGGTTTCCAACTCGGGATCCAAAATCGGTTCGGGACAATAGAAAATGAAATATATATTTCGCGTTAGATCAGAAACTGTGTGTTAAAGCTTTTATAAAGTTCAGAAAGTTGATTTGTATCAATATGATGATTTTTACGTGCGTTGCAATTCAGTTGGCAGTGTTGCCAACTTGCTAGAACTTTTATTTGTTTCCAAAAGACACTACGTGGATTTTATTTGATATTTGGTATTCATTAATGATTGCCAGCATCACATGAAGCATAATTTTCCCCACATTACCACAGTTTTCGAAAACTTACATGTATTTCATTAAAAGGTTTATCTCATGCGTTATTGATAGTTTGCAACATTACGTGTGAATTTCACTTGATGTATGCCATCATTAGTAAAACCAAAATGTCGAATAAAAACTACGTCTGTGTAAGTTGTAATAATAATAATAAAATAATAATAATAATAAAGATGAAGAAGAAAAATATTTTTTATTATCGCAAAACCTCTCGTAACTCCACGCATCAAGTTCGAACTTAATCAAGAAGTTCTGCTGCAACCACGAAACAGTTTATTACGAGATTCGGTGTCGTGAACATCGTCCTAGTGTTCTCTGGAACCATGAAAATTGTTTTCACTGGTAACATGACATTGTAGTGCACTAGTTACAGTGTTTATGTGAATAACAATGGGGAAGTCCTACACAGAGAAAAATCCGTTCTCCGTACAGCAGTATATTGTACAAATATACGGTATCCTCTTGCTTACTATAGAAATCAGTACGGAGTATACGTTATCCGTATGCTACATAGGCACTGCCCTTAGATGTTACATCATGCTGTTGCAGGATGTCTGACATCTAACAGTTTTCCGTATATCACATGTATATACTTATGTTACTTTCGCCAGCTATATGTTATATACGTCCATTTGTATCTGAGATCCTGAGCACCTACATTATTTCATACAGAAAGTACGTATAGATGGAACACTTATACAGAAAGTATTATAAAACATGCATTTTCAGTTATACGTCTGCTGTACGTTGTCCAAAAAATACAGGAATTACGCATGTAACCTATCTTTTTAAGTTACCACCTACAATTTTTTTCTCAGTGTATTACAGTAAGGACCGTATTAAATGTGTTGATGATTCTAAAAGGCATAAGATAATTGTGTACAGAAAGAATTCTTGACAAACATTTTATCTTGCGGTAAAATATATGTATTGCGTACAGCGCGTCTGCCAAAACGTAGTATTAGGAGAGGATGATTATTCGTGTAAAGGGTGCTTTGAATATTTACCGTGAACAACGTGAATGTGTGTGATATATTGGTGATCACGAAAGAAGATGTAAATATGAAATTATGCACCAGCAAGATAAAGAATTTGTTCCTCTGAATGTAGATTTGGAAACCATTAACCATAACATGCTAAACATGAATGTGTCCCCATTAAAACGGCCGTTATCGGTGAAACCTAAACTACGGTGAAGGATTCACATCTCAAAATTTTTCATACTGCCTTTCAAATCGCCTTGTGTACAAGACACAAATAATCATCCTCCCCTAATAGTACGTTTGGGCTGACACGCTGTACGCAATCCATATATTTTACCGCAAGATAAATTTTTTGTCTAGAATTCTTTCTGTGCACAATCACCTTACGGCCTTTAGCATAATCAACACATTTAATACGGTCCTTACTGTAATAGGACTTCCCCATTGTTATTCACACAAACACTTAACTAGTGCACTACAATGTCATGCTACCAGTGTAAACAATTGTTCATGGTTTCAGAGAACACTAGGACGATGTTCACGACACCGAATCACACAAACTATCAATAACGCGCGAGATAAAACCTTTTAATGAAATACATGTAAGTTTTCGAAAACTGTGGTGATATGAGGGAAAAGTGTGCTTCATGTGATGCTGGCAATCATTAATGAATACCAAATATCAAATAAAATCCACGTAGTGTCTTTTGGAAACAAATAAAAGTTCTAGCAAGTTGGCAACACTGCCAACTGAATTGCAACGCACGTAAAAATCATCATATTGATACAAATCAACTTTCTGAACTTTATAAAAGCTTTAACACACAGTTTCTGATCTAACGCGAAATATATATTTCATTTTCTATTGTCCCGAACCGATTTTGGATCCCGAGTTGGAAACCCTGTAACTCGAAAACGAAGCGGAATTCGACTCATGTTTATAGGAACTTTTCTACTGGATTTGATGTCAGGATTCTACTCTCAAAATTTTCATACTCCCTTTCAAATCGCCTTGTGTATAGGACCTAAATGCCCATAGGAAATATTTACATTGCAAGTACAAAAATCGAAATTTCAATAATTAATTGCGAATGTTAGGGGCTGCAGCCGCATGAACGGTTAACGGATTTTAAATACTTAGGTATTTCTCCAATACATGTAAAAAATTCAGATTTTTAAAAGGTGGGGTTTTTGAGAAAATGGTGTCTTAATGCAATTTTCAGCTTTTCATCATGCTATAACGTGGGATGTAATAATCAGAAACGTAAGTCCTTTACATTTTCAAGAGACCTTATGGAGTAGATTTCGATGCTAGAAGCAGATGGTTGATATTGCTCGTGAGGACAGAAAAAGAAATGTTTGAAGTTAGCAAAAATTTCATCAAAGTTGGCAACATTGCGAGTGAATTGCGCGATTCCTATTGGACCAATAGACGAATTTTGGCCCTCCAACGAAACATACAACTTTATACTCTTCCTGCTATTGCGATTACGTTACTAAGTACACTCGTTTCTCTACAATAAAATTTTTAATTTGACATGTTTTTCAGTTTTTCGAGCAATCTGAGAGGAGGGCGGCCATTTTGGAAGGCTGTATATCGAAGAAAAAATTTTTTCAGCAAAAAGAAAAAATATGGGTCTAATAATTTTGTATGTAGTTTCTTATTTTAAAAAATGAACTAAATCTGAGACAGTCGTGTGGACCACCCTGGACGATTTGAAATGGAATCACTCAAAAAAAGAATTACCGGGTACTAATGTATTTTTAGTTTTTCTTATGGATTCATCATCTCAAGTTGGCTCTTATTCTTCTGTTGAAACTGGAAGTGGCTGAAATCTACTACAACTTTTGGTTTCAATATTGTTTGTCCCATAATACATATATGTATAATTAGATATTGATTCAGCGTCCGAAGAATAGGTTCCATCTCCTCCATTAACCATCTATTCAAACCGGAAGTGGTAGAAATCAACTATTCCAACGTTGGTCACCATATAACAGAAACTGATATATATAGAAGAAGCAGTTTATTGCAATCGATTCATTGTCTCAAGAGAACATATCATTTCCCCCCATAATACTCTACCAAAATCAGTAGTAGTCGAAATTGGCTCGTACTTCTGGTATCGATACTGATTTCTATAGAGCAAAAATGGAGAAAGATATCCAGAATCATTGTTTTTTTTTTTTTTTTTTTTTTTTTTTGCAATCGACTCAGGGTCCCAAGAATAGGTTCCATCTCCACTGATAACACTTTATTCGAACCGGAAGTGGTAGAAATCAATCATTTACGGTTTCAACGTTAATTTCCACAGAACAGAAACAGTAATATGTAGCGAGAAACATTTTTTTTTTTTTTTTTGCAATCGTTCCAGTGTCTGAAGAGAAGAAAGCGGCCTGGGACCTATATGTTAGGTACAATCCAGGCATTTGCCTGGTGTGAATGAGGAAACCCTTACTCAGGATGTCTGGCATGAAAAAGTTTGTACAATTTTTCAACTGAGTGTTTTGAAAGTGGTGAACGTGTACCAGGATACTTACAGTCATAAAATAGTACTAATTAAAATTCCATTTACTCGTATTTTATATTTGTGTTAATAGAAGAAAATAGAAAAATTAAGTGAAATTTTTGAGTTTTACGTCCCACGATATGCCGGGTAGGCTAAAGGAAACGATGATGATGAGATGTATGAAATTATGGGGAATGAAGATACAACGGTTCTTTTAAATTATTGAGCCATTAAAATGCCAACTTCGTTGAATAAAAATCCATTTATTTATATCTTGTCGTCCTGACAACGACATTCCAAAATCCTATTATTTAAAACATATAAAACATATGAATATCTTTTTATATCGATATTATAATTAACATTTTTCTTTTTCTTCTTCGAATTACATAATCAATCTAGTACATATTTTAAAATATCTTACGCCCTAATAAAATAAGGATTTACAAGTGGTAAAAATATACAAATATACAACGTACTGTTGTAAAGAAAGTGGGAGGAAACAGGAAAACCCCGAGAAAACCCACGCACACGGTGTTTGTCCACCAATTGGCGAGAGCAGGGTTTGAACCCGGGACCCCAAGCACCAGAGGTGAGCGCTCTACCACTGAGCCACCGCAGCCTCTAGAAGAAATTAGGTATTAGTTTCTTTTCCTTTAATATTGGAAGGTTTTATAGTGTATTTGTATAAACTACTTACAATAGAATTTCCATAATTATTAAAATGTATATTATTTGTATAATCTATCATTCTTTGAGATTATCTACTTTAGTGTATGATATACAATTCACTTGAACATTTACCTTATTTTCTAAAATCTAGTCTTCAATCTAAGAGGATCACAATTTGTGAAATGCGGTTGTGGGCTAAAAGGGGGTGATGATTGATGAAAGTGAATGATTGTGGAAGGAATTGACGGAATGAGAATGTGGGAGGAAACGAGAACCCGAGAAAACTCACGAACACAATACAGTTCACCACAAACTCTCTTAAACTGGGATTAACCAGAGACCTTCACACCAGAAGTGAGCGCTCTGCCACTGACCTACCACGTCTCTTGTTTCCGAGTTTCGGTCCACACTCACCAGTAAGGTATAAAATTTCTAGGGAAAAAAATGAAATTTTCCAGTTTAACGTCCCACGATCATGCCCGTTAGGCTAAGGGAGACGATGATAAGTGGATAATAATGGAAGAATTGGTGGAATGGAAAAATGGATAGAAATGGGATTGCCCCGAGAAAACTCACGGACACGATGTTGTCCACCACAAACTTACTTGACCACGGATCGAACCAGGGACCTCATGGACCAGAGGTAAGCGCTCTACCAGGAACCACTGTGTCCAAAAAGAATTCTTGAATGAAACGGTAGCGAACTTAAGTTTTAGAAACCAGAAATATTGACATTTGAAATCAATGTGATGATCATACGTCGTAAACGCGCGCAATCTGATGGCCGTAGATTTTTATTGCCTTTAGCGGTAGGGAAAATTTCCAAACTATTAGAACATATAGGAAAAGTAAATGCGTACGTGCAAACATCATGAATATTGTGCAGCTGGATAGCACATGAAATTACACGTGTGAACCAGTCACGCTATTGGTCCTGCGTAGTGAAACACGACTTCTTCCATAGTCAAAGAGCCTAATTTTTAATACATCTGATCAACGAGATTTGTGGTTCGTTGCACTCATTGAGAAATAGGTGTACAAGGCTGAATCATGTATCTCTTCTTTTTTCATGACATTCAAAGTAGTAATTGTGAAATAGTGACTAATTTTTAACGGACGAAGTTTTCTATGCTATGTTACGCGGTTAATAGGTTATTTTATTGCAATATCAAGACCTTAAATCTGCATTTTTTTCTTTTTTTTTTTTTTATTTGTACTTCTGCGTAGTAGCATATTGGTTAGTCCACTTGTCATTGGTAGGCGTGGTCCTGAGTTCGGTCTCCGGAAGGAGTACATAATTTTTGGTGTTGGCTCGATAGTGTGAATCAGTTGAGGATTAATTGTGTAGGATTTACCAAAAACAACTTCAGAACTTCAAAATGAGGTAGAGTGAAGACTACAAGTGATAATGAAATATTTATTATCATAATTGTGAAAAGTAATTAGTGGTATTATGTTTTGGATAGTGTCGTTCAAATGGCCTCCTCTGCTTCGGTAAGAGGAATCGGTTATGATGGTCCGTGTTTACGCGATAAATTCACAGTGGTGCGTTCAGCGTTCCCTTTCGCTTAACTTATTCTCATTTAGTTGACTTGAGGTAACCCCATACAAAATGATGCAGAGTGGAAATATCACTTAATCTGGGAGGCCAGTTCATATTACCATTTCTCGGCAGATTATGTCTGGGAAACTTCCCGTGCAATAAACCAAAGAGAGTGGCGAACTGTGGGGCTAGTTATGCCGTCTTGTTTAAAAAAATGTTTGTCATGATTTGCCAGTTGAGGCCACGAATAGTGCGTTACCTTATTCCTGTATTGGACGCCTTGACAGTGTAATGATTACCATTTTCGTCCTTAAAGGACATAAGGGTCATTCACACTATTTACCCAAAAGTCAAACCACACAGTGACTTTCTCAGAATGGAGGGATACTTCTTGAATTGCGTGCTGATTTGCTTTGCTTAAACCAATAAATCAAACGTTCTGTGGGTCGATTATGTTGGTTATACATTCCTCGCACCCGCAATGCACGAAACGTCTATCGAGTTGAACACACATTTTGATGATAAATATGAATAATTTCTATACGTTGTTGAATTGTGTATTTAGTCATGCTAATTTACTACGCGCAGCTATCACAATTTAATCTCGCCAGTCCAGTCAGTGTTTCCAGAACAAGATTTCAAAGTTCTGACGTTCTTTTTGATAACCCATGTATTAACTAGATAGCAAACTCTTATCTAGGAATCCTGAAATACCGGATGCCCCACACATCACTCACATATAAATTATCTGATTGACCATGGTTAATCATAGACTATAACTAGAGGGAGTACATTGATTCGAAAAGAAAGTGGGTAAACAGACCTGGAATGTTCCTTTGCCAGTAACGAACAAATTGACCTCAATTGGAGCAATTTTCAGAAGTATATGGAGAATAATGTTTTTTGCTAAATCAATGGAATCAAAATTGGACGACTAGTTCTGATGTTTGGTGTGTGTAATCATTTTCGGACATGCTTGCAGGAAACAAATATCTTCACTGTGTCAGTAAATGTTGCACGTTTAGGAAGATTTTAAAAATGCTTCAAAGTATTTTAATTAAAACTTACCGATATATATATACAGGGCCAGTCTTTAAAGTAGTAGGACTGAGTCAATTAAAAATAAGATATTGCCAGAAATAACACTTACGGTTAATATTCTTCGAAATATGATCCTCCTACATCCACACACCGCTGCCAGCGGAATTTCCAGTTTTCATACGCTTCCTGGAAGGCGGAAGCTGGAAATGCTGTTCAGCTGCCTCGTCACGGCCTGTTGTAATGCTTCCACCGAGACGTGATGATGCTCTTTCAGGGTGGTTTTGAGGTGGGGGAAGAGGACAAAGTCTGCTGGGGCAAGGTCTGGATTGTAGGGTGGCTGAGGCAAGGTTGCAATGTTATGTTGGGCCAGATACGCCACCACTCGGAAGGCTGTGTGGCTCGACTCATTGTCATGATGCAGTCGCCAGGAGTTGGCGATGGTTGGGCGGACGCGGACGATGCGTTTCCTCAACCGTTCCAGGACCTAGAGATAAAAAACTGCATTGACAGTCTGTCCGTGTGGAACAAATTCCCTGTGGATCACTCCTTGTGAATCGAAAAAGCAAATGAGCATGCTTTTCACTTTTGATTTCGTCATGCGCACCTTTTTGGGGCATGGGGAATTTCGGGTGTGCCATTCCGCGCTTTGACGTTTGGTCGCAGGGTCATATTCAAACGTCCACGTCTCGTCCCCAGTCACCACATTGTCTAACAAGTTTGGATTTTCTTTCACTTCTTGGAGAAGGTCCTGGCAGATCCGTTTGCGAACGTTCTTTTGCTCGCCTGTCAGCACTCGCGGCACCAACTTTGCACAAATTTTCCTCATTTGCAATTCTTCGTGCACAATTTCGTGAACTTGGGTTTTAGCAATGCCAAGTTCATTGGCAATCATGAGAACAGTTAATCTTCGGTCACTGTCCAGCAAATTCTTCACTCTTGCAACATTTTCCTCCGTTTTGGAGCTCGAAGGTCGTTCTGACCGTGCAGCGTCTTCAACTTCTCTCCCCTCCCTAAACAGCTTGTGGCACTCAAACACAGTCGATTTTCCAATGGCGTTGTCACCGTACGCCGACTTGATCATTGCATGAGTCTCTTTCACAGTCTTACCGAGCTTCACGCAAAATTTGATGGCGTTCCAAAAGATTGGCCATGACGCAGCGTGACGAGGGTCACTCGCAGAGGTTACGATGACGAGCGATCTTTACCCTGCTATGGCTGGCAGCCGACTGGCGCTGCTTCCTGTCTTTCCTTAGACCCACCTCAATCAACAACAGGTGGAGTAACCGCCGTCAGTCTACAAAAAGAAAAGAAAAAAAATCAGTCCTACTACTTTAAGGACTGGCCCTGTACGTCTGCATAAGTTGTAATTATTATACACATAGTACTGGCGATCGTGCAGAAGCTTTATGGAGGTTTTTTAAAAAAATGTATCTACTCCTGGCGTTATTATTATTGTTAATTTTCTTCTTTCTTGGAAGCACAAATCACCAATTTAACTATTGTTGTTACCATTCACGTAATTTACTGTTTCTCATATAGCCTCGCTGCTGAAAGGGACGTTAAGCTCAAATTCAACTCAACCCTTAACTAAACAACACATTCTTATCGTATATGCGAAACCGGAAGTACTGGTAAATTTCAACCATTTTCATGTTGGTGATGATGGTATGTTCTTTTGAGACGCTGAATCGATTAAAAAAAAAAAAAAAAAAACATGTTATTTACCGGTTCAATTCTACTGGGACCAACGAAGAAACCAAAATCGTTAATTTTTACCATTTCCGGTTTGAATAGAGGGTTAACAGGGGACATAAAACTTATTTTGGGGACGCTGAATCGATTGAAAAAAACGCTTCTTGATATCTTTTACTGTTTTTGTTCTATAAAAATCACCATTGGAACCGGAAATGGTTCATTTCTACCACTTCTGGTTTGAATAGAGAGTTAACGGATGAGATGGAACCCATTCTTGGAACGTTCAATGGATTGAAAAAAAAACTTCTCGATATCTCTCACTGTTTTTTCTATTTGGAAATCAGTATTGAAACCGGAAATGTTAGTAAACTTCAACACTTCCGGTTTCGAAAGTATTGTGAGTGGTGAAGATATATAGCCTGTTTATATCAGGAATGACATAACTCAAAAATCGCTCTTATTGACTTATGGGCAGAAAATTAAAGCTAATCTTGATGTCTATCTCTGGTAAAAAATTTCACAGATGTGCTCCCAAAACTGGGCGTTAGAGAGTACTTATGTCGTTCTTGCTCTAAGTCGTTTTCATTGCGTTTCAAAACTTTCAAATGCTTCTTCTGAAACGTTAGGAATTTTGAGTTAATGTCAGTCTCGAAATAAACAGGCGATATGTTCTCCTGTGAAGGAGAAAAAAAAAAAAAAACGCATATAACTTTTTTTTTAACGATAAAGATTGAAACCGGAAATGATTAATGTAAACTGCTTCAGATCGAATAGGGGGTTAACATACTGTATCTATTCTTGAGACTCTGAAACAATTGTAAAAAATATCTCAGTATCCCTGTTCTTTTTTTGTTCTGGTATGCCTGTCGACAGACAGATGGACATAGCCGTTTTATAGAACTTCCGACAGTTATACATAGCATAGTTTGGAAGTCTAATAATACACTTACATTAAGCTATTAATAGCATCATAATCTTTTGTCTGTTAGACTGCCTAACTATGGGGATACATAAGTGTCTGAAGTCTTACAGAACAGCTTTGTCCGTCTGTCGACAAGTATCAGAGTAAGAACGGTTAGAGATATGGAGATGTGGTTTTTTGCAATCAATTCAGCGTTCCAAGAATAGGTTTCAACTCCTTCGTCAACTCTCTGTTCAAACCAGAAGTTGTTCAAATTAATAATTTCCGATTTCAACGTTTATTGCAATAGAATAAAAATGGTCCTGTTTTAAATTTCTGTAACTACTTTGCTTTATTTATTTATTTCAGTTTTTTTTTTTTTTTTTCAAATGAAATTAAGAAAAATTTCTTTTATTTTTTACAGGAATGTTCTTATCTTGGCTAATAACAGACACATCAACATAGATGTAGAACCATTGATGTTTTTGTATTGCCTGTAATCACAGTAACAAGACGAGCTTAGTGTGACGTGCCTATTCGTTTGACCTACAGTCATGATAAGGTATGTATGGTCGTAGCAAGGTATTGTAATCTTTCAGGCAACTTTACTTGCTTTTGCGTTAAATACTAATAATTATATTTAAGATAAACCTGTAAATTGCAAGATAGTGATAGTTTCAAAAGCAAGGAGGGAAACATTGTGTTAAGCATATTTACTACGATTCTATATATTATTATTAATAATAATATATCAAACTATGTCAACTTTCGTGTGGGTGGGTGAATTTAACGAGCTTCTTGTATGTCGATCCATTTTTCATTCATTTCATTGATGTAACGTCTTTGGTTTCTTAGGTCTGTACGGTGGCTCAGTGGTAGAGCGATCATCTCTGGTGCGGGGGTTCCCAATTCGATTCCAGGCTATGTGAGTTTGTGGGGATTAATATCATGTCCCTGGGTTTTCTGGGGTTCTCCTATTGCCTGCCCCATATTCATCACAGCACTTCTTTCATACTCGTTCACTTTTATGGATCATCGATCTACTTAGTTTACAGGGCATGATCGTGATCCTATATCCAAACGAAATATCACACATTTCATCTCGCTTTTCGTAAGTCTTCTTTTTCTTTCGATTTCTCTCATCATTGCTTTCCTTTCCACGTAAGTTTTGTCCGTTCTCAGAACCATCTCAGTCATGTCTCTTACATATTTCTCTGCTTCTGTTACTATAGTAAAGTAAAGGATGCCCCCCGCCCTCTCTTGTTCAAGTTATACCATAGACGGCTCAAGGGCCGGGATAACACTTAGCAATTTCAGGAGGCTGCTTAAGGTAAATGATTATGAAAATGCAGGTGGCAGACACGAGTTTCCCTTCTCAAAGTGCCATAATGTATCCCTCTTCAGCATATATTCTTCAAAGAATGTCATCAGTAATTTGTCAAGTCTGTAAGGGTCTTTCAATTCTTTACCTGTAGTAGTGATTACCTCATTATGGAAGTAAGCATTACAATTAATCAAAGTCATTAGGTGCAAAATTGAGACAATCATCTGAATTGTATTGCTCGTTGGCATTCGTGAACAAAATTGCAAGTTCCTAAGTCCAGTATTTTGTAAAATGTTTATGAATTAAATTTTACACGTTACCTTACGGAGATCCTAAAGCCTCTGATGATGAATAGGCATCCCATAAGGTGATGTAGCCAGCGCCTTAGCGACTACCCACCCGCGACTCGGCTTCTTGTACAACATCTGTTAATAATTCAGTTCTGATTATGCCATGCTTGATTACATCGCACATCAATCTTAGCATTTTCATATCCATTGTCCTTCTTTTGTTGATGTATATTTATTTTATTTTACTTTATTTTTTTGTGCTATACGTCACTAGTTATTCTCCCTAAGCCCTTGAACCGCTGTATCAACCGCTATAGCATCGAGGTTAATTAAAAGTTCTACTTGTTTTCATTTCACTTTTTTCAGTTGGCCCAACTAACTTGCGATTACACAAATATTATAATCGAATCTAAATGTGGTTCTGGCCTGCTAATGGTATTTTTTATTTATTTATTTTTTTGTAAGTTTAGTGTCCGACGCTTATGCCCTTTAGGTGAAACATGACAGATGATTGATGAAAGTCAATGATTATGAAATTATTTTTGTGCTCTCTCATCGGGAATCGAATACGAGACGACGTGTACCAAAGACACACGTGGTAGTCACTAGACCACCAGGGAGGGCTCCTGTCAATAGTAGTATGCATTATGTGGGTTGGTAAACGTTGTCAAATATTGCACTGTCCTAAAAGTAAACTATAACAACTGTCTGTAGTTCCCATAGTGTGTTCATGGTGCTTACTTACGAAAGTATATTGTTCTTGACAAAAATAAATACTTTTTCATTTTATATAAGTAATTACAGCCTATATATATATATATATATATTTTCACTTTATAAATTTGGATCTCATAGCGTCCATTAGTAAATAATTACAACCTTATCTACATTTAATAGAGCCCCGTCTTAATAATAAAAGCAAAATACGTTCATGTTTAACCATGTCTTAATAATAAACAGCAAAGCGCGTTCATGTTTAGTCCTGTCTTAATAATAAACAGCGAAGTATGTTCATGTTTAGCCCTGTCTTAATAATAAATAGCAAAGTATGTTAATGTTGAGCCCTGTCTTAATAACAAATAGCAAAGTATGTTAATGTTGAGCCCTATCTTAATAATAAATAGCAAAGTATGTTCATGTTGAGCCCTGTCTTAATAATAAATAGCAAAGTATGTTCATGTTGAGCCCTGTCTTAATAATAAATAGCAAAGTATGTTCATGTTTAGCCCTGTCTTAATAATAAATAGCAAAGTATGTTCATGTTGAGCCCTGTCTTAATAATAAATAGCAAAGTATGTTCATGTTGAACCCTGTCTTAATAATAAATAGCAATTTACGTTAATGTTGAGCCCTGTCTTACTAATAAATAGCAAAGTATGTTCATGGTGAGCCCTGTCTTAATAATAAATAGCAAAGTATGTTCATGTTTAGCCCTGTCTTAATAATAAATAGCAAAGTATGTTCATGTTTAGCCCTGTCTTAATAATAAATAGCAAAGTATGTTCATGTTTAGCCCTGTCTTAATAATAAATAGCAAAGTATGTTCATGTTGAACCCTGTCTTAATAATAAATAGCAATTTACGTTAATGTTTAGCCCTGTCTTAATAATAAATAGGAAAGTATGTTCATGTTGAGCCCTGTCTTAATAATAAATAGCAAAGTATGTTCATGTTGAACCCTGTCTTAATAATAAATAGCAATTTACGTTAATGTTTAGCCCTGTCTTAATAATAAATAGCAAAGTATGTTCATGTTGAGCCCTGTCTTAATAATAAATAGCAAAGTATGTTCATGTTGAACCCTGTCTTAATAATAAATAGCAAAGTATGTTCATGTTTAGCCCTGTCTTACTAATAAATAGCAAAGTATGTTCATGGTGAGCCCTGTCTTAATAATAAATAGCAAAATATGTTCATGGTGAGCCCTGTCTTAATAATAAATAGCAAAGTATGTTCATGGTGAGCCCTGTCTTAATAATAAATAGCAAAGTATGTTCATGTTGAGCCCTGTCTTAATAATAAATAGCAATTTACGTTAATGTTGAGCCCTGTCTTAATAAACAGCAATTTACGTTAATGTTGAGCCCTGTCTTAATAATAAACAGTAAAGTACCTTCATTTTTAGCATCATCACTATCATTTTGCAAATAAAAGCAGACAGCAAACGTAGCAGATAATAACGTCGCATATTTCCATGGTGATAATATATAGACGCTAAAATGGGTAAAGCGCGTTGATCGTATGGAAAATATGCGATAAGGATTTGAGTATACGTACTTGCATGTCCTAGAACAATATAATTCTGCTGTTACTGTTTTTAAACAATTTCTGTTTGCGATTTCATTTTTAATAGTTAATTTTCTTTTTAATCTGATTTCAGTGATACTATTGATGAAGATAACGATGACAAAGATGACACCAAAAGGTAAGTTAATTTCTTTTTTTAGGAAATGCTATAAATTGTGTCTATTAGTAATTAAACTAAATGTTAGGTCTCTAGAAACATTTACGTACTGTATTTGCCAGCGTATAAAACTTTTTTTTCTGTCTTTGAGAATAATCCAGGGGGAAATGCGTCTTATACGCCGATACACAGATTTTGATTATTTCAGGTTCAATAAGTATATTCCCGGTTCTGTGTTGATTGATTTCTGTTTCCGTATGGTGTGCTTCAGATTCTAGTTTTGTACGGGTCAGTGATTCAGTGAATATACAATATGTGCCAAAATGTACAATGCTGAAATGAAAAAACAAAGAATAGTTCGTTGTTGTCATATGTGCTTTTATTGTTTCTGAGTGTTCGAAATGTGAACCGTCACGCTGCGAACAGTGTTGATATCACTCTCACAGATCCTCAAACATATGCCGGAACAAAGGTTCCTGCAGACTGGCATGTGTAATGCAATCACAGTTTTTGTCAAATCTTCACAGTTGAACACACTCTTTAATATACCCTATAAGGAGGCATCAAGTGGCGTAAGATAGGGAAATAGGACGGGTATGGGAAGTCAGTATTACGTGAAATGATTCTTCCGGGAAAGTTGTCCTGCAGAATGGCTAGAGATTGTCTAACGGTATGGCTGGTTATTCACTCGTATTGATACTTTTGTCGATTCAGACGTAGGTTTTCTCAGATCCTGAAAAAATGGTTTGAGCACCATGTTCCGGTAGCGTTCTTGGGTCACGATAAGAACATTGCCTTCTTCATTCTCAATGAAATAAGGGCCCAGTATGCCGTGTGCTGAGAGGGCATTCGATATTGTCATACGTGCACTATATAACGATAATATCTTGTCGCTGAAAATTAAGGAAAAAAATTGTCTAACGATTGATGTGGCCAGTGCAGGGTTTACGTATAAGCTAAACAAGCTATACCTTAAGGCCCCATTCTCTTGGGGACCCCAAAAATTTTACAGAAAAAAAAGGTGGATGTACATTTCCAAACTATAGGATAAAAAAGAAATTTTAAAAATTATGAAACTTACACACATCAACAGTATTTTGTATTGTGTAGGCTGCTATGCTGTAAGTAATGAAGCCCACGCTGCTAGCCTATTCCCCCAAAATATCACTAGTTTCCTCATTTCTGCACATAGGGTGTCTTTCTTCATTTGCATAGCAGCATGTAACATGCAGGGCAAACAGTTTGACATTGACAAAGGATAGCTGGACATATTGAGGGCCCCATTACCTTCAATTGCTTAGGATCTCATCAAATCTAAATGCAGCTTTGGATGTGGCCTTTTGTAGTGAATGTGATTTTCGTCGGATAACTACACGTTCGTCAAAAATGCTGGATTCCCCTTACCATGGCCAAAATTGTTCCACCATCCTGGCTTGCATACCTGGCTCTTGTCAAGCGTCGTCCAATCTGTATTTTATACAGAAATCCACCTATATTCTTAAAGAATGGCGAAAAGATGTATCGCTGATCCTCAGAAGGACGTTCGTCGAAGTGAATGTAGCACTTGCTGCAGAACACATACTTGATTCTCATTCGTCGAAACAGTTACTGGTCAACCAGACTTCCCCTTCCGTTGACACAAACAAAATTTTGTATGAATTGCTAACATAACTGTCACTTGGTGTCGGCTTAAAAAAAATCTTTTTCGGAATTGTGTCACCTTTTTAAAATCACGACTACTTCTGCAAGAGCGAAAGTAATACTCAACAATGAACACCTTTTCCTCCGTCGAAACCCATCTCCAACGACAATTGCACAACACAACTTCCTTTTCACTATTGGGAACACATGTGAATCTGGTTCTGTCGCGTATTCGAGCTGCAAAGTACTGTATATTTTGACGCATACCGTAATTTGGATATAATCGCTTGATTTATTGTTTCATATTATGCATACTTTTATCTCGATGCACACGAGCTTGAACACCCGACATGCACATGCGATTCTATATTTACTTTGGTAAAAAAAATTTCAATGTAACAAAATTGCTTTTGCAGAGATTTTTGGTATTTTTCATTTTATTTTGTTCAGACAACCATAACATATCGTGTAGTGCTTTTTGATGATGATAGTGGTGTCAGTTCCAAATACATTCTCTGAAAACTGTGTCGACATTCAAACATTGTAAAAACTGTAGTTCCATATAATTCGATTGGCAAATGTATCCTGTACCTGAAATCTAAACGAAAATACCTGATTTATCTCTTTTTACATTTGCTCTGAGGTTTTATGATGCTTGTCTCCATTTCCTATTTCACCATTGGACGCTATGCACCCCTCCTCTCTTGATGTGTGGAGCTAGCCGTATGGTTTATTCTAATTCTATGGAAAAGTATATCAAAGGATGGCACTTTATTTGTGTTCAATCCCCATTCAGCGTTCTTACATCATATTGTTACTGGCCAAAATTGACAAGAAACGATTTTCAGAACACCCCATTAAATTATTCTTTTCTTTGCAAATATAATTTTATCACTTTGTATTTTCTTAATTTTTAAATTACTTCCTGTTTCTGCATTAAAATACGTTGATTAGTTAATTGTTGTTTGTCCATTTGCAGGAAATCAAGAAACCTTAGTGAGAAGAAACGGCGGGACCAATTTAATATGCTTATCAATGAGCTTAGTTCCATGGTGTCAACCACCAATCGAAAAATGGATAAATCAACAGTCCTTAAGTCTACAATTGCATTTTTAAAGAATCATAATGGCAAGTAAAACGTAATATAATTTGGAATGTAGTGGTGTGGTTGCTGTATCCCCTGTATTCCCTGTAATATATCTAAAAGCAAGACCAGTTAAATCATGAAGTACAGGGCGTTTCAAAAGGAATGTTGGGGTTTTAAGTCTTTGTAGTATTTATTACATTTAATATACAATTATAAATACTATGTCAAATGAAAGAGCAACTCAAACACTTTTTGCTACAAGTGTTCAATGTGAACACCATTCCTCATACGGCACACATCGAGTCGATAGGCGAGAAAGGCCCGTAAACTTTCCGCCGGGATATGACACAAGACACATTCAATTAGAGCAGTCTCGTTTCAACTGTACCATCTCGTGAGGATTTGCTGGCCCTCAGATGCAAACATTGTTGAGTGTTCACATCGCCATCGCCATTTGTTACATCGCTACTGAAGACAACACGATCCAGAAATTCTTCATCGTCATGGAGCAACATTTCATTTGCAAAGTTGACATGTAAACCGTAGTCTGTAGGCTTTAGAGCTTGTAGCAATTGCAAACGATAAGGACGTAGTTGTAAGCGTTTCCTTAGAATTCGCCACACAGATGGTTGCACTGTAACTACAGTTCATCTTTGCAAAATGTAGAACAACAAGCTTTCTGCTCACTAGTCGCCATCTTAGCTACTAGCGCTTTCTAACGACAATGCATGCGTACAAAACTGTTTGAGTTCCATTTTCATTTGATGTATTATTTATAATTATTAGTTAATTGTAATGAACTCCACAAAACCTTAAAATCTCGACACTCATTTTGAAACACCCTTTATAAATTACAATAGCTAGCCTGTATATTTAGTTAATTACAAATTATGTTTTGTGTACAGTTGTTGGTTTGAAGCTTAACGTCTCCTTCAGCTCCGAAGTTTTATGAGACGTACACCCACAGCTTAACTTGGGACCCAAATCAATGAGCTTCCAGCGAGAATCGAACCCAGGGGTTCCCCTAAACATATAGCTGTAAGGGAACTCGAAGGTACTTGTACAGTTAGAAACATGAGGGCTTACCTTCTTCTTTACATTTTCTCTTTTGTTTGTGACGAATAGATGAATTTAATTAAAGCAAAAATGGTTGATTCATTAATTCTTTTCGTATTTGTTGTATTGATATAAGACAGACAAAATCTTATCGCTTAATTGTACAGCGAAGAGATAAATTAAAAAGAAGTTTCATTTAAAGCGAACTCCCTTGCAGTTGTATGGTTAGCGTGAGAGAGCCGGGTTTAGTTCCCGGTGAAAGCTCATGTAGTTAAGAACCCACTTTAAATTTTAGGCGTACGTCTGATACAGCCTTGATGCTGAAAGATCCATTTAACTCCAACCAACCAACTTCAGTATTTACTTTGTAGTGACTTGTTTTATAAAGCAACGGTTAGGAGTTGTCTTATTCGTTGAGGATCGATAAATAAATATCAAATAAACAATTGTGTGGTCACTTTCTTTATTCCACCATTTGATTCATTTCTCATCATCATCGTCTCCTTTAGCCTAGACGGTGTAACCGTGGGACGTAAAACTGAAAGATTTCATCTACTTTTCTTTCATTATGGTTTTAGCTTGGAACCAGAAATGTTTAATAGAGGACATAGTCTGTTAATTGGGGTATTCCAACCAAGATCATGACGACTGGTTCTTTTTTAAATATTATTGAGGCTATTATTGTAAAGATTATTAATGAGTTAATTAGTAGCCAAGTGACTCAGATTATGTATGTAGTTGGAGCTCGATGTGAGATTATATAGAATAGTGATTGTGGTATTTTAACAATTCTTAGTAGTTGGCTATCACGTTAGGGTTAAGATATGTATTACTTCGGTAGCCAGGTTATTAAGTATGGCTGAGCCAACTGGTAAGCTTTAGGCTATGGATACCCTTAAGATGTATTATTTTATACTTTACTACATCTATGTGATTTATTATGTAGCATTCAATTAACTTATAGTCCGTTTATTTTGTAGAAATTGCAGTCCGATCGCGGGCACACGAAATCCAGGAAGACTGGAAACCTTCATTCCTTTCAAACGAGGAGTTTACTCATCTTATTTTAGAGGTAAGCAAAATATACGAGTCGTAAGAACTTGACAATGTGTATTTTTCTCTGTATAATAATAACTGATTTCAGAAAGAATGCTTCAATCCAGGTATCTGAACCGCATTACATGTTGGCTTTTGCAGTTCAGTGATTGATGTAGTCCCTTATTCACAAGTAAAGGGTCCAAATAGATGAATCGAGTTGCGGGATGAGACCTAGTGCGCCTGATAGAGGATGTAAAAATATGTATATGTGCAAAGTTATAGCGGATGAGCACCATAAGAAACTGAAGGGGGAGGGGGTCAGAGTTGGTAGGAAAAGGGCTATGCTATGTTATTAAAATATATAAATAAACTGCTGAATCGTGAAAATAGTGAAAGATAGAAAATGCAAACGGTGGTAGTTTCATGGTGGTAGTTTCATATATTGGTAAAAGAAGAATGGCCAAAGTAGATTACGAACCTCCGCCGCCATCTTGAAATCCACCATTTTGAAATTTTTGATATTTTTTGAAATGGAAAGGTAGTCATGTGATATATCAATCCAAGTTGTATATTATTACATTATTATTATTATTATCATCAAATTTCACTGTTAGTTTTTTTGACTTGTAGATATGTTTAACTTACATGTGTTTTCGTGATGATCCAAATTTTCAACATACGAGTATGTGTCGTAGATTCTCGTAAATAACTATAAATAAGATCCTAAATCTTCTAAATATGTACAGATAACGATCACTAATATTCATAATTGACTTTTTGAGAACATGCTGGTCCTAATTGATATGTCACATGACTACCTTTCCATTTCAAAAAATATCAAAGATTTCAAAATGGCGGCGGAGATTCGTAATCTACTCTGCCCATTCTTCTTTTACCAATATATATGAAACTACCACCGTTTGCATTGTCTATCTTTCACTATTTTCACGATTCAACAGTTTATTTGATGTATTTCAATAACATAGCATAGCCCTTTTCCCACCAACTTTGCCCCCCTCCCCCTTCCGTTTCTTATGGCGCTCTGCCGCTATAACTTTGCACACATACATATTTTCACATCCTCTATCAGGCGCACTATGTCTCATCCCACAACTCGAATCATCAATTTGGACACTCTACTTGTTAGATCAGCGTTTCCCAACCTTTTTCAACTTGCGGCACACTACGGGTGTAAGTTGAATTCTCGCGGCACACTCATAGATGATATTATTATTATTATTATTATTATTATTATTTGCAAATATAAAATACCATGATATTTTTTCTGTGATTACTGATCTCCTTCTCACAGAGATGAAAGCTCGATCACTGGTTTTCCCCTATGCTATTTCATTATGTTTATTTTTTGTTCTAATTTTAAAATAGAAAACAATTGCTATGAAATAAAGGACTCAGATTTTTAAAAATACTTTCTTTTTCGAAACTGTATCCAACCTTTCACTAAGAACGAAGATCACTAAATAACGAACGAACAAACAAATGTCTTGTACTTTTACCTTTGCTGTTTTAACCAAAACCGGTGCATATTATTGCAATCACACAGCTTGCGATGCGTGAAAGTCAAAACACAGCTATTGAACAAAGTGTTGTTCTGTCATTCACGTGCGAATGAATGTTCTACGAACGTTCACATGACGCGTACCATACAAGTGCTTCCATTTCTCGGTGTTAGTATGACTCTCAATTGAAGCGTAACATAGCAACTAACCGTGGAAATGAGTACGAACCGAAATACTGTCTGCTACACAGTAATAGATATAGAATAATATATTACAATTACAGTATTTTTTTTTCATGGTAGAAATTCATAGTAATGTGAAATACAAAAATATACATCTTTTTTCCTATGTCTTGCAATTTGGTTGTTATAGAATTAATAATTTTGTTTCGATTTCCTCGCGGCACACCAGCGGCCCATTCGCGGCACACCAGTGTGCCGCGGCACACCGGTTGGGAAACGCTGTGTTAGATACTTAGACGTTGTCTCTGCAACTTATACAGAGTATACAGTGTGCGTCGTAATTTCTTCTGTGTTTTTTGAGCAATGACAAATTACTAAGATGCACAACAGGAAGAAGCATATCATAGGCAAAAACTCATCAAGTTCTTGTAGAATGAATTCGATACATTTTGACGTAGTTATAGCTTTACTCAGCTAGAAGTAACAGTGTCACAATTATGGCGTGCACATACAGCACATGGAACAGATGATGTTTTTCGTGGATGAATTAAAAAAAAAAAAAAAAAAAAGCCCATATTGACAGTGCAACAAAGTTTTTATGCAGAATACAACAAAGCGGAACTTGCAAATAATTTGTAAGTGGTTCTCGGAGACTGGTTGCTTTTGCGCTGCTGAACAAACCAGCTGGCCGAATTTTTCAGAAGTGACTGTTGAGCATGTTCGAAAAACTAGATTACAGAATTAACGTTAGCTTCGTCTCCGAGAAGAGAGAATCAAGCAACTATAATGTTCCCCCAAAATTAGTGAGTTTTGCGTCTAATGACATGCTTGTGTCTGTTGTAGTGTAGTGATTGTTCCCCTTTAGTCTTTTTAAAATTGAATTCGGAAGCTCACTCACTCGGAATATTTATATTGCCTTAAACTGATATTTACGTATTTATACAGGGTGTTTCAAAACAACACCGATAAAGCTTGGGATGTGATTCCTGACACCAAGATAAGACAAAAAGTATAGACCAATTTGGGCGGACAAATACTTCCTTTCCGAGTTATAGGCCCCCGAAAACATGAAAAAAATCAACTTTAAAGGCCCATAGCTCCAAAACTATGGAAGCTACCGTAGTCGGCTCAATACTTCAATTAGGAATAATATGTGCTCTATCCAAAAATGCATGTTTGAGAGCCCTGCGGTTCTCCAGCGACAATTTTTATAGAGGTAATTGGTGACTACTTCAATTTATGTTCGTAGCCAAACTCACTCTATAAAAATGATTGTGGAAGTACCTCAAGATTCTGAAACATGTATTTTTGGATAGTACACATATTAGTTCCTAAGCGAAGTCTTGATCCGACTGCGCTAGGTCCCATAGTTTTGGAGCTATGGGCCTTTAAAGTTGATTTTTTTTCATGTTTCCGGGAGCCTATAACTCGGAAAGAAAGCATTTGTGCACCCAGGTTGGTCTATACTTTTTGTCTTATCTTGGTGTCAGGAATCACCTCCCAAACGTTGTCAATGTTGTTTTGAAACACCCTGTATGTGTGTTTCTTCCTGATTGTGAGTTTTAACCTATTTGATCAGCAGAGTTATGCGGTTCCAGTAACTTACTACATCACAGGTAAAATGGCCAATTACTTTCCATATAAATTATTAAACGTCAAACTCTTCATTCAGCTTGTCATTTCATGGTTTTCAGAACCAACTGATGAAAGGATTTACAAAGGAGATTAAAATATTGATAAAAGCATAGAATAATTGTGCTAGCCTGTCAATTTAAAAATATTCTATAGGCAGAGCTGCTTCAGAATCCACATGATATCCTCCTTACGCCTGTTAGCAAGGAGGTGTATGAAGGTATCTCCATACACCAACAGTAGACTCTCTAAAATTCGCCTGCTCTTGTAGGAATCCTCGGACGGGACAGGACGTTTGGGCACCACCATTTGGGCGCGGACGTTTCGGCGCTGCCGTTTAGGCGCCAGACGATTGGGCGCAAGGTACATAGTAAAAATCACAATTTACGACATATAAAGTAAGCTAGGCACTGAAAATTAAGCGCGAATCAAGATATATATACACTTCTATCTTTATATCACCTCATTTATCTGTATATTTTCTATCTCTATCTTATTTATTCATCTAAATTAAATAGTTTAATGCGTTTGTGGCATTTGTTGCCTAACCTCGTCAAATGGATTGATTTTTCGCTTGTTTACGATTCTTGTACTTCTGATCTAATGATCTCATTTTTGTATTATATAAGAAAGCTAGGAAATGAAGGAATCAGACGAACTGTTAATAATTTTCTTAATGTTAATTAAAACATATTGATTTATTTTTCGTATTTTTTTAAAGTTAATAATTACATACTGATGATTATTAAAATTTGTTTTCTTTCGTATTACGTTTGCCAAACTCTTCTCTTCCTTAAGTCCAATAAAGAACTACCAATAAAAGATTTCCGCGCACTCGAGTTGAGGGAAGTGGTCCCGCGTAGCGTAGTCGCTAACGCTCTCGCCTTCGGTGCGAGTGGTCCTGGGTTCGATTCCCGGTGGAGCATTCTGTCGAAAAATTATAACATGCTCTTTCAGGACAGCTACCCTGAATGAGGTTTTCCTGGTTTTTCCTCATTCACACCAGGTGGTACCTAATTTATAGGTCCAGGCCGCTTCTTTCCTTCCCTTCCCCCGGATAGTATGCTCCCTCAAAAGTGACGGGCTAAATGGCCTTAGATGCCGAAAGCTTACAAATCCTAATCGAGTTGAGGGAAAGATGTTAATACAGGGTGTCTAAGATATTGAGTTTAGGAACTGGAGTATGCCGTATTTTGGGTATCACTTCTTTTTAACATTCCAATATAAAAATCAAAACTTAACACACTTTTTTTTTTTCGTCCCATTGTAAGCATTTAATCTGCATTGAAGAAAGTAGCGAAAGGAAAAAAAAAGAACGGTTTCAAAGTGAAAAATAATAGTTAAGTGTACATATATTGGTCATTTGGCCACTAGAAATGTGTTTGACATTTACACTTATTGCATAACTACAGTAGAAGGCCTGCTTTAAGTTTTTTAATGGAATAGGCTCACTATGTACGTAATGCAGTCAATCTTATCTAGTCTGGTCTACTTACCTTAGCTTGAAAAGTTATCAAACAAAAAGCACACTTTGGCTGAAACTTAAATTTACAAAATTTAATTGTTAATTCAGTTTTTAGAATTTTGAAATTACAGTATTTCTAGTATATAAAACAAAATCCAGTATAATTCTAGGACTTCCACTACAGTAGACACCTTGTGATATCTTGATTCGAACTTAGTACTCAGCGCCTGACATAAAGTCTTTTTAATTTAACTCGCGCCCAAACGTCTGGCGCCCAAATGGCGGCGCCCAAACGTCACGTACCTTCCTCGGAGGACTTTTGACTTCTGTAAGACATGGAATGTAATTTAGATATAATAGATGAAGACTGTAACAAGTAGAAAATGAAATGAAATTTTATAGTTTTAACGTCCCATCTTTATGCACCTAGGCTGAGGAAGATGTGATAATGAATAAGATGGTGGAGGGAAGAAAGTGGGATAAAACGGGAAAACCCTGAGAAAACTCACTAGCATGGTATTTGTTCAGTACACGGAACATTTCCAAAAAAATATATATGGAAAGAAAATGAAATGAAATGAAAGGAAATATTTCATTTTAACGTCCCACGATATGCCCCTTAAGGTTAAGGGAGACGATGATTAAAGCAAGTGAATGATGATGGAAGAATTGGTGGAATGAGAAAGTGAGAGGAAATGGGAGTACCCTGAGAAAACCTACGGACACGATGTTGTCCACCACAAACTTACGTGGCTGGGAATCGAACCAGGGATCCCACGGATCAGAGGTAAGCACTCTGCCACTGAGCCTCCCCTAGACACTATTAAGTAGCAGGTTGTATCAGCGTGCTGTGAACAGAGACACGTATTTTTAACATTAGCACATATTTTTAACAGTAAAATTCACATAATGCTGACAATGTTGCTTATACTACTTGTAAATGTGAAATGTATTTAAGTTTGTTTCACTCTATGTTTGCCTATACTTTGAAAAGAAATCAAATGTTCAATTTTTGTATATAAAATTGTAAAATTGATAATTCTCATAGTATGTCTTTTTTTTAATTACTTCTGACAGGCTTTAGATGGCTTTATCATGGTGTTTGCATCATCAGGGAGAATTTTGTATGCTTCAGAAAGCATAACATCGTTATTGGGATATTTACCAGTAAGTATTAAATCTTTGCTCTTCTTAATAGTGACCTACTTTGCACTTCAGAATAGTAGTAAGATGAGTTGAATTGGGGTTTAGGAGATACACATACTTCAAGACTTGCAATACTTTTTTTTTTTATGTTATGTCATATGTTGAATTGTCGAATTTTCGCTGACGTAAGTATACTCGAAAGTAAAATCACAGGAGTAAAATTGAATAAACAATATAGAAGGTAATGATATCAAATTTCTGAGGCCAAAATATGAAACCATTTGTACATAGTATATTGTTATCTTGTGATTTAGGAAAGTTTCCATTTTTAAATTACTGTCCGCATTAAAACATTTAGATCTATTGTTGATGTAAAACTGAAACATTGAAGGTAAAAGATTGTTTAATTTGAACTGTAATAAGCATTGAAAAAAATGTTCTGATCTTTTATATCTGCTTCTTTATCATGGCTAATATAAATATATGTATATTTTTCTCTCTTTCAGAGTGACCTGTTAAACATGACAATATATGACCTAGCATACGATGATGATAGGTCAGAACTGTACAGTGTTTTAGTTAATCCTACAAATTGTGCTGACCCGTTAAATTACACAATAACCAAGGGTAAGTTGTCAGTATCATTAACTATCACATAATGTTACAGTGCGTTTAACAATTTAAAAGTCTGTATTTGAATAACTGCAGCATACACTGTATAAGCCGCCTGCAAATGTGGACTTTCTCATAGTTTTTAGAGTATGTTTTTTTTTTTTTTTTTTTTTTTTTTTTTTTTTTTTTTTTTTTAAATTCAGGTATATATGCTTTATTTTCCGTTATATTAAAATAATAATTTGGGTGATCTTTTCAAGAATACGTGATCAGTGTTCGAAGTGGAAAAAAAGCAGAGGCGGTATGTTTTATTACGATTTTGACTCGACATACCGGCTATTTAAATGTTGAAATCCAGTTAGGGTATTTTGCCTAAAAGATTGCATTTCTATTTACATAATGACTGAAAACCATTGGAGAGCCTCTCTGTAGTAACAAGGGAGGGAAATATGGAGAGATTTTGATCCCCCGCCATTAACTTCGTGAAAAAAGAAATATATATATCCCCTTATGTTGTATTAGAGAGAATTATACACGAAAATGCTCAAAAACCGAATGAGGATGCTAGCAATTTCCTGTTGGAAAGCTCCAGGTCCCCCACTCGACTGTGGGGTATTCCAAACTCTCGGAAGGCCCGTCCCCCACAGCTGACAACCCCTAAATCCGCCCATGCTCAAAACACGGCATTTATATGCATTAAGGCAAGAAGAAACACATACTTAACAAAGAAACTAGGTAAACTTCTTTGAAAACACATTTTAAAAACACAAGGTAGGAAACGATGATAAAAATGTCGGTGTTGTCAACTTAGAAATTATTTCTGCATAAGAAATAAAATCTTTTTATATGCAAAACTGTTCGTCAATTACTGTATATAAAAATGGGTTTATTAAAGGTATTTAGCATTTACTTTGCAGTGACGGTATGTTTTGATCATTGAAAAACCAGAGACGGTATGCCTTCATCACAAGAACCATAGACGGTATGGCATACCACCGCATACCGTCTTACTTCGACCATTGTACGTGATTGATTGGTTTTCATACTGCATAGAAGCTCCGTCATAACTTAACGATTAATGGTTTTGCCTTCACAAATTCCATGTTAAACCTATGCGCAAAATTCTCTCCTGGCTGAAAAGGGATGTGAATTTCCAGATAATTCAACATGAAAATTGATTCGAAGTCGCTTCAAGTAAAAGAAAGTAAATTATTAATATTTTACTCATTCTCTGTAGCAGGGGATATGGTGGCTCAGTGATGGAATGATACCTCTGGTGTGTGGGGTTCGTAGTTCGATCCTCAGTCAAGTCTTGGAGAACATCGTGTCCATAGGTTTTCTCGTGGTATTCCCGTTTCCTTCCACATTTTCACTTTACCAGATCTTTCATCATCATTTACATGCTTTAATCATTCGTATCCCGTAGCCCAAAGGGCATACTCGTGGGACATTAAACTGAAATATTTCATTTTTTTTTTTTTTTTTTTTCATTCTCTGTAGCGATTTCCTTGGAGCGACTCCCATTATCCATAATATATTGAGGATTAGATTTGTAAAAAGATAAATTGCTTGAGGAATCCCCTGAAAATGAAATGAACCGTGAAACAATATAATAAATAAATAAATAAATAAAAAAATTTAAAAAAAGTACAATATTAAATTTTAGAAGTTTTTATAAAAAAAACTAACGTCCCTTTTCTACATCAGAGCTATATGAAACGTGAACTCACAGTTTAAAGTAGGATCCGAACTACTTGCATTCCTGCCGGGAATCGGATTGGAGTCTTCCGTGAAAAGGACGACAGTGCTACCGACTTGAATATTCGTCAAAAATAGGTGTTGCGGATAGGCTTTTCAAGTTCCCTTCATGTATGGTTACTTGGTGTGTGACAATTGTTTCCGATTCCCCCCCCTCCCTTTCTCTAACGTATGAGTACTTTTCAGATTACTGATGACATCCGTGAACTTTCATTTGTGAGAAGCTGCTTGACCAATCTCGACAAAATTTGATAAGTCTTAAAGAATCATCAATTACTTTCGTGATTTTGGTTGAGATCGGTCAAAATGTTCTTTAAGAAGGTGACAAAGCACGGACTACATAATAAAAATTTATAGCATAGTTAGATTTATCTGTTTATATGGTGTGTGTTCGATGAGTATTTGTCAAAATTGTAATTCGAAACTACTTTCTTTTTCTCCTCCAGAGAATCAAGTTTCATTTTCTTGTCATTTGAAAAGGGGAAGTTTAGATAGTCACGATGAAGTCACGTATGAGCTAGTACAATTTATAGGATATTTCCGCAAGTGGATAAGGCAAGAAGGTATGTATATTTGCATTGTTCACTTTCTAAAAGTATTATTACTGTATAATAACTAGTAGATGCACTAAGATGCATATTTAACATAGGAGAGAAATTTACCTTGCATTCAATGCTTTTGTATCCCTGTTAAAACTTAATATTCGATATTTCAGCCCGCGTTAGGGCTATAATCGTGAACACTCCTACTGCAACTGTAAGAAATCATTGATATATTATCACGACCCCAGCGCAAAGTGAAATATCAAATATTAAGTTTTAACGGGGGTGCAAAATGAATTTCTTTCCTATCATTACAATGTGTTTGGTGTTCTCTTTAGTGGAATTAGAAGATTGTCTCCAAATTGACATCTTGTAGATTCTTTGGAAATGAGAAAATCGGATGTCACTGGTTACTTTCTAGGCTACAGCCTTACATTAGGAGTTAGATTTCTGGGCTGTCGGCAGCTAAGGCCGCTTAGTCCATCACGTATATGAGGGATGACGTCCCTCGGCGATCACACTATCCGATGAAAGGCAAGGAAGAAAGGATTGGAGAAGGAAGGAAGCGGCCTGAGACCATTATGTTAGGTACCATCCCGGCATTTTCCCTAGTGTGAATGAGAGAAACTCAGGAAAAATCTTACTTAAAATGGCTGGCCTGAAAAAGCTGTTACATTTTTTCGACCGAGTGTCTCCACCGGGAATCGAACCCGGGACCGCTCGCACCAAAGACGAGAGCGTTAGCGACTACGCCACTCTTCTTTAGTTATTGCTTTCGTTAAATGTGACGTTGATCCAGAGAACGTTAGGAAATAACTGGAGAATGGTTGGAACCAGGAAGATCTAGCGATAAGCCACTTCCGTACAACTTCACCATAATAATGAATTGTCGGAAAAGTCATGACGCATTTTTGCAGCAGATGTCGCTGGTTTATTGTTGGAAGTACTAGGGTCATTCGCATCTTGTATGTTATTACTATATAATTTGGCAGCTACCACTTACAACTTCATTCTTAAAAGAATGAAGGATTTGACTTAGTTTTGCAGATTTTATAAGTTAAAGATGGAAGAATAAACTTCATTTTAATCATTTTTTAAAATTTTCTTCCATTGAATGTAGAACTCGGGTCAAAATTGTGAAAAGTTTCGTAAAATTTACGGTAACAATGCCCTACAAAAATGTCAGTGCCAACGATGGGGTTCACGAAATTATATGGTGGATGTTTTTGGTCTCAGCTACGCTCCTACAGGTCAAGAAAGCCCACTGTGATTGATGACTACAAAATAAATGTATTGATCGAGTCAAACCCACATTGTACCACACGAGAGATTGGAGAAATATTGGACACTAAACATTCAATCGTTCACAACCACCTGAACAAGTTGGGATGCGTAAGCGAGTTCAATGTTTGGATTTCTCATGACTCAAAGAAGTTCATTTGATAGCACATATAGACATCTGCAAATATTTAATAAACTTTAGCAGAATTATCCTTTTTCGAACCGACTGATAACTGATTATGACAAGTGGATTGTTTACAACAATGTAGTGCGCAAACGATCGTGATCCGTACGTGATAATTCACCTCAAATGACATTAAAAAATGGTCATCCCTTCAACGTGTAGAGATTTTAAAGGCGTGTTTCGAACTTCTGTCAAGGAATCAAGCAATTAATTCGAATGTACTGTCGGTCGGCAGTTGGGACATTTTGAACGAATCCAGAAATATTCCGAGCTCGTTAATTGTAAAGGAAAAAAATAAATCTTTCAGTTGTACGTCCCACGATTTATGCCGTGTAGGCTAAACGAGACGATAATAGTGAGAAGGAATGAAATGGAATGAATGAAATAGTGAAATGAAGAAAGTGGAAGGAAACGGGAAAACTAAAAAAAAAAAAAACTCATGCACATGGTGTTTGTCCACATGAAGCTCACTTGACGTGAGTTGAAATCGAACCAGGGATCCCATGCACCAACGGTGAACGCTCTACCACCGGGCCACCACAACCCTGATTAATCCTAAAGTTGTGTTTTATCACTACAACTCGAGACTACACCCAAGTTAGATCAGCTGTCAAAAATTATTGGAACTTAGGTGGAATGTGTTGCCACATCCACCATACTCGCCTGATCTTGCGCTGTCATATTTCTATTTGTTTTGTTCCCTCCATAACTCCGTGGTATAACGTTCAATTCAGATGAGACTAAATCAGCATCTTGTTCAGTTTTTAGCTGACAAGGATTTAGAATTATGCTCACTGAAAGATGACAGAAAGTTATCTAACAATGGGGAATATGTTATTTCATTGATTTTCCCCTTTACATAGATAAATGATCTTTGAAAAACAGAAAAATACGCCATGGCATTTCTGACAATTGAAAAATGCAAAATGTAACGTTCATGAATCTAGTATATAACTGGAGAAACAATCATTCGAAGAACTAATAAAAAGTTGAATAATTTCCAAGGAGATTAATTATTAACATAACGTAATATAACACATAAGTAGAACATTGTGGAGTACAGGATAGAAATAAAGAGCTTAAATCATCCTTAGTTTTAATGACAATTTTGGTCCTTTATTTTTGTCCTGTACTTTATAACAAACGGAAATGTTTGGGTTATACTCAGGAGCATGTAGCTGACGTGGGAAATGACTTTATGCTCTATTAATAAATTAAATAAAGTAATTGACGCATGCTGTTGAATAATTAAATTGCAACTGACTTACTGAGAAATGCATCTTATTGACAGTTCGAAACTTCCAACGGCAACTTCCTTGTCCTCAGTAGGTAAATACTTCTTGCTAAGTGCCTCTTGTATGCCAAATTTGGGTATCGACATCATAACAATTGCTGATTGAGAGCAGCATGTACGATTTTTCTTCAAAAGTTCAAATTGAGAATGTAGTTTTCTCTTATTTATGCTAAAGGCTAATACCCACACACAATGAAATAATAATTAATTGTGGTGAATATTCACTCGGTATTGGAAAGAAACAAAAGCTACAAAAACAAATTAGAATTTTCATAAAGTGTACATATTATGCATTTTTATAACAATGAATAATAAAATTCTTGATAACCTTAAGTGCTTGTATTTTTACTTAGCGATATTTCGTCCTCCTAGCTTCCTCGTTATGGGCAGAACTTCCTTTCAGATTACAAAAAGTAGCACAAAATCATGGCTTCAAAGTCGCTTTCAAATCTCAAAAAAATCTTCAAAACATTTTGACAGGCTGTAAAATTTGGATGGTAAGGTAAACTCGGGCGTATACGTGTGACCCGTGTAGCGTAATCGCTAACGCTCGCCTTTGGTGCGAGCGGTCCCGGGTTCAATTTCTGGTGGAAGCACTCGGTCGCAAAAGTGTAAAAAGCTTTTTCAGGCCGGCCATCCTGGATGAGGTTTTCCTGGGTTTTCGTCATTCACACCAGGCAAATTCCGGGGTGGTACCTAACATATAGGTCCAGGCCGCTTTCTTCCTTCCCTTTCCTCGGATATAGTGATCGCTGAGGGACGTCATCCCTCATACGTGATGGGCTAACATGGCCATAGATGCCGAGAGCCCGGAAATCTAAATCTTAAATCCTCGGGCGTCTACGACGTGGGTTGATTGTAGCCAACACATATAGAGATAATACGAGAAATAGTGATACGAGGATCAAAGAACAAATCAGGGACTCCAAAGATGTAAATCAAACAGTTTCAGGATTGTCAGAACGTTCAGATGAACTCAAGCATACTATCAAAGAGGTTAATATATACATAAGGTGTCCTCGTTAGTGGAAAAATCATTATTCGAATTATGTTTCGTTGGGACAAAAGACTAAATTGAATTTAGACAAAGGCATCCTAGGTAAATAGTAAGATTTTATAATAAATAACCAAAAAGTTTTATGGTTATAAATACCTACAAAAATGTTCCAAGACTTAAGCTGAGGGAAATCAATTACGTTTTTCTTTTTTTCTTCTTTTCTTTTTTTTCTTTCTTTTTTTTTAAGGATAAAATTTACCCGTTTTGGCATTGTTATCCCGTAATCATTTGAAAATCACAGGTCATGCTCTTCAGGAAATCAAAGTCCCACGGAAGTAGGATAGTGTTGTTTGAATCATTTTCTAGTGAGACAGTGTTGACATCTCTAGAACAATACAAATGATTTACATTTCGGATGGTTTTCATTGGCTGAATAGTATTTCATGTGAAACTGCTCCAGTTCTAATTTGTCTTGCTTTATGCATATACAACGTACTTATCTCATGCATTTTATTTTAAACATAAGCTGAATAGATTTGAAACCAAATGAAACTTGGATGAAATAACAAATATGAACTTAATTACTATATACTTACGAGAAACACAGGAAAAAACCAGTATCTTTTAGCACTAAATTCTTTGTAACTGTAGATTCAATGAAATACCTAAGTATACAGAATGAAAAAGTGCTCGAACACCGATATCCAGCTTACTCTTCCGATGGATTATCCAATCCTTGCCCAGACTAACATACATTTTTCACCCTTTAGATTGGTGTTCATCCGTTTTAAAATGTCACTCTCCTCTGAGGAATAACCGAATAGCGTATTAGTCGGATCGACACCGGAGATCAAAATTCGATATCGGTTGAGTGCACTCTTCCACTCTTGAAATATTATTATAAGTTATAATTACATGGGCACATGGGGGGGGGGTATTCAAATTTTTTTTAAAAAAGGGGGGGCTACTTACCAATGAATCCTCCCTTGAAAAATTTAAAGGTTTTGACGATTCGGAAGTCTCAGCTGGTTCCTTCCTCAGTGGCAAGGTAAAAAGGAAAGGAGAAAAAAGGAGTAAAACCAGGAATACATACCATTATATAAAAGTAACATACAAAAAAAGATCCTGACATGAATAGAGCAGAATGAAAAAAGAATGAACTGAATAATAATAATAATAATAAAAAACTCTCTTTCGTGAAAACTTGAAGGCATACGGTAAACTTGTTAGCAGGTTTTTAGAAGATAATTTAGAATGAAAGTATTATTATCATGCCTTTAGTTGGTAACTTAAGATAGATGGGTTTCACTGTAATTATTGTTTGTAGCAAACAATAATTATAATTCTCATTGTAGAAGTTCGAAATTGTACTTACTCAAGATTTATTAGCATTAACGGTACAAATATTGAGGCGGAGAGGAAATGTAAGTATAAAATAATTATATTGTACAGTCATCGACAAAAGAAAATTGCATCTTTCACATGCAAATTGCATATACAAGGGTGATTCAGAAAGTAATGCTTCCAAGGTGATACCTTTATTTGTGTTTGACATAGCACCGATACAGGTATCAGTCTTTGCAATGTCAGTTACAAATGGTGACATGATTTTTCAACATAGTCCCCATTACGGACTTGTGCCAATGTGGAACAAGGTTTTTCATGCCGTCGGCGAAAAATTGTGCTGGCTGCTGGCCGAACTGCTGCTTCCACGTCCGCGTCACAACTGTAGTGTTGGACCTTAAAGTGATCCTTAAATTTGGGAAAGAGCCAAAAATCACAGGGCGCAAGATACGGACTATAGGCAGGATGAGGCAGAATGTCAACAACACTTTGCCAGCAGATAGGACAACTTTGAATTATTTTGGCGGAAGAGAGGACGTGTGGCGGTACTCTATCGACTGACGCTTCGTTTCCGGGCCGTAATGGTGTATCCATGACTCGTTGCCGGCGATGAGTATTCCTGGGCGTAAAACCTCCCACAGTCAGAAATTTAATGACAGCCCGCTGTTTCAACCGGACGTCACCACTGGATACCATGCATTCCTCCATTATTCTGGAACGAGAAGAGATCGGAAGGTGAAACAAGTGACAGTCTATAGCTTAAACATCAATGCATTAACGATAAAACAGTTTAGAATGTTTGCAGTTCTATTGGCCAAGTAGTGGGCTTGGAGGCATTACTTTCTAAATCACCCACGTACAATATGTTTGTTGTACTTTTGTAACTGACTGTACGTAATGTTACTGTAAAATATTACTTAGATGTTTATATGTTAGTTTTCACTTTGATCTATGTAAATGATGTTTACTTTTGTACTACTTCGTTTTCTATTAATTGTTTCAGGTTCTGACAGGGATACCTCAGAAGTAGAAAATATTATTTCTTCAAGTAGCAAATTTAGTAATTTTTCAGATTCAGACCATAGGTGAGTGATACATTTTTTACTTCTCATAATCATCATTCTAGTTACTTCCAACATTTATTAGGATCGATAATTATTATTATATTTTCTGTATTAACGAAGTTAACTACTTTGTTATATCTTTATCATTTCTGATTTTTTTTTTGTTTAAAAAATAATAGAACGTACATTTCGCAACCATTAAATTGTTATCCATTACTTTTCTAGATAGCCACATGTTTTATTTATTTATTTATTTACCAGTGGAATACCCGTTCTTCGCATGGGGAGAGTAACTTTCATTTTAGACATAAAGAGCTGAATTTGAATTTAAACAGCATCGGAAGTGTCAGTGTCCTGTTCGTCTCAGCGATCCCGAAAACTATGAATTCGACACTATTATCGGTCATTTTTGATCATTTTTATATATCTTCCCCTCCCCCAAGTTGCGGAGCTGAATTTGCATTAGAACAGTATCGAAGTGTCACTGTTCATCTCAGCGACCCCGAAAACTATGAATTCGACACTAATATCGGTCATTTTCGATCATTTTTAAATACCTCCTTGCTCCCCCTTCCCTAAATAGCACCGTCGAAGTGAAATGGTAAAAACTATCCCAGGCCCGAACTTAATCTCTGTTGAAAATTTGATCGAGATCGGTCGTGTGATTCAAGAGTTAAGTCACAAACATAGTCACGTTCACTTTTGTTTATTTTTATATATTTTTCCCTCCCCCTCCCCTAAGTTGCACCATCAAAGTGAAATAATAATTAAAAAAAAAATCCCAGACTCAAATCTCATCTATGTTAAAAATTTGATCAAGTTCGGTCGGGTGGTTTGAGAGGTATGAAGTCACAAATATAGAGTATTCACTTTCATTTATATATATATATATATATATATATATATATATATATATATATATATAGATTTGGATCCAGTGTACTGCGCCAAGTTTAATTCACTAATTAGCTTCGGAATAATACATTGGGGAATTGCTGAAAATAATTTCCGATTGCAAAAGAAAGCGATTAGAATAACTTTCAGAAAACCCACAAAGTCCTCAAGTAAAAAGATTTTCATGCGATGAGAATTACGTAATTCAGTGTTCATCTCATACTCCTGATCTAATTCCCAACGGCAATCAACTCGTCTAAGAACTGAAAGAACCCTCACGTGGTGCGCGATTTCGAAACTTAAAAGACGTAAAGAGTGCTTTGAACCAGTGGACAAAAGAGACTTCGAAGAAGTTTGGGGAACAGAAAAGTTGTTCCGCGCTGGGAGAAATGCATACAGTTAATTAGAAGTTACATAAAAGAACTATTTATAATGTAGGCGAAGAGTAATCAAAATATATATTCAAAACAAAATACCCAGAATTTCGGAAACATCCCTCGCACGAGAACTACTCAGATTTGAGTGCTTCATTAACTTTGAATTTTAACAATGGAATAGAATTTCCAAAGAAAACTACATCAACACGTAACCGTATAGTATAAAGTTGATTGAATCCAATTCTTTATTTAGCTTCATTTTTGTGTCAGTGGATAATGCGATATAATAGTGTCACGAATACTAATAATAATGATAAATGTTTAAAATCTCTGTTAACTATATTTGATGATTATGTACTTGCAGATTAGTTTTCGTGGGAACTGGGCGGTTGCAGACTCCGCAGCTGATAAGGGAAATGTCTATAGTTGACTCATCGAAGAGTGAATTTACCTCTAGACATAGTTTAGAATGGAAATTTCTTTTTCTTGACCACAGGTAAGATCCTCAATATAGTCAGTTGTAACTCAAGTGTACAGTACCTGCTAAATATTTCTGTTTTGGAATTATTTTCGGGCCAGCACTATTTTTAAGCTTTAAGATTTAAGCTTTTAACTATGCACTGTGTATATTTGTAATTAATGGAAAGATAATATACAGTTACGTTCAGAACTACTCCCAGCCATCTTTAATTTTTACAGTAGAGGTACGAGTATACTCTTCGTTACATGCAGTGATGATGCTAAAACATTAAAATAGTCTTACCTCGCTATCCTCTGTATGTGGGTAAATGTAATTTTTTCAATATTTCGGCTAAGAATCGTTAAGCCTTTTTCATCAAGATAGGATGAGATTGTAGTAAAGGCTTTGGAGAAAAGTGGACAGTAAAGATCTTAAAAGTGCACTGTACAAATTGTACTAATCCAATCTGCTCTATTTAATGAAAATAGCGGTTGGATAATCTGTGTATTTAATTATTGTACAGGCGACGACACTTATGTAGGCATAGCAAAAAGGAACACACATCCACACTAGACTGAAAGCACATGTTCACGATGCCAAAGGTAACAATGCTCCAACAGTAGGCCTTTGAAAACACCGGGAAGACACGAGCGTAACATGAATAAAGTGAAATTAATAATAATAAAAAAAATCTTTACTTATAGGAAGAGAGCCACACGAGACTTTTTTTTTTTTTTTTTTTTTTTCATTCCAGTAAGCGGATTAAAATTACAAAGAGTGAAAAAGTGACTGAGGTGTTCTCATTTCAGATCACGTACGTTGTACCACGGCTCCTTGCTCTGATTGAACAATTTTGTGTCTATATTCCGAGCACCTTATGACGGTTGAGATTTCATATATACTAATGAGGGGAAACAACCGATTCTTTTTACACACCAGAATCCTCTGTAGGTGCGAATTCTATGAGATACAAAAAAAAGTGACTTGCTGGATCGGGACTTGAACTCGATACCTCCGACATACCGTACAGATGGATTGTCCAATCACAGCAGAGTCTGTGATACAACCCACGTGGTCCGAGAAGAGAGCACCGTCCTCGAGAGTGAGAGACTGTTCTTGGAAGCTGGTCCCGGGCTCGATTCCCGGTGGGGGCACTCGGTCGAAAAAGTGTAAAAGCTTTTTGAGGCCAGCCACTCTGAATGAGGTTTTCCTGGGTTTTCCTCATTCACACCAGGCTAATGCCGGGATGGTACCTAACTTATAGGTCCCAGGCCGTTTCCTTCCCTCCCTAATCCTTTCTTCCTTCCCTTTTCCCAGATTGTGTGCTTGCTGAGGGACGTCATTCCTCAAAACGTGAAGGGCTAAATGGCCTTAGATGTCGAAAGCCCAAAAATCTAAATCTTAAATCCTAAATCCTGTTCTTGGAAGCTGACTGGGTGGCGTAGTGGTTAAAGCATCGGCACGGTATACCGGAGGTCCCGGGTTCGTGTCACGGTCCACTCATTTACTTTTTTACTCTGTGTATGTTAAAGAATTCGCACTATAGATTCTGATGTGTAAAAAATGTTTCCTGCTTTCATTAGCATATATGGATTAAAATTAAATTTGGACGTGGGCACTTTGGATTAAAATTACATTTGAACAACTTGGAATAACATCATTGACATCTTCACCGCCGTGACCAACTATTGAAGAAAACGAAGTTTTTAAGATGCGTATTCTTTGGAGCAGCTAAAGAATTTTTTTTTATTGATGATTGTAAACATTAAATTTCTGTACACCCTGTTCCTACTGAATAGTGTTCGTTACGTAAGTCTTTTGACAATGCTGACACCTGTCAGCGAAAATTTCACATTTATATATATATATATATATATATATATATATATATATATATATATATATATATATATATATATATAATATTAAATCATCTTTAATAATTGGGAGGAGCAAATGTGAATAATACCTTTTTGAGTTTATTGAACATACTATAATTTTCGTAAGTCGGGATTTTGGATTCTTTAAAATAATAATGATAATACGAGAAGAAAAATTTTAGTCAGTTTTCTTTAAAACAAAAAATCCAAAATTCAACGTTTGACCAAAACAGTTTACAGAAAATACGTTTTCTTAATTATATAAAATAAGTCCTTCTTGGCTATGTAATTAGTGCACTTTCCTTCGAAGCAGGAGACATGGGTTAGATTCCAGTGGGAGCTCATTTAGTTTGGATCCCACGTTAAGCTATAGGTCCACATCTCATATAGCCTTGGTGCTGGAAAGAGAGACTACATCTCGAAATCAGTCAAACAGTTTTTGGATAACTTTAATTTACACAAAAATAAGCACAGTGGTCGGAAACAATAATTATCTAACTGCCAATTTCATCAAATAGAGCCTATCTTGATCACAATTTTTACAGTGCAATTTTAAGATGTACATTGCACACTTCTGTACTCCGAACCTTCAGAATACGATCTTCATGATCAAGTTTTACGATTTTCAGCCGAAATGTTAAAGAAATTAGAATTACTCACATACAAAGAAATTGCACTTACTGATTCATATATAGTAAGATAAAACAGTTCGAATCTGTACTTACCCCGTAAGTAGAGTTGTAATATGAAATCATGCGACACCTTACTTCTTCTGAACTTATTATCACTCAGGGGCGGCTTTATTATTTTCATTTTGGGTAGGTCCGCTTCCTCGCTTATAGATACTTATATATACAAATTTGATTGATTAAGGACAGTAGGAAATCACTTTTACAGTAGTGGTTGATGCTATTTAGTAAATGGTTATCTACCATTAATATAGGAGTGGAAAATACGTTTACTCTTTATTGTATCTTTTAGTTTTTATGTATTTTTCAAAAATCTTTGGGTAGGACCATGCCTACCCGGCCTACCCGCTAAACCCGCCACTGTTACCACTCCTAAATATTAAAAATATCCTATGAACACATTGATGTCGAGTAAAAAATCGAAAGTTTGATCGAAAAAATTGAACCTTCTTATATGTTACTTGCCTGTGCCTGTACGGTTCTACTTGAGCGCCAGGATTCAGCTTCTATTATCGTCTTAATTCTACTTACATTTCTGTTTCTTAAAAGTATCTTAGTACATATAGTTCGTAAATTACCCATACGAGCTATATGTACAGCCCATGTTCAATATTTCGAACATTGTTCGGTAACCTGGAGTTTTTCCTTATATAACTTCCACGATTCATTCGTTTGTTCAGCTATTATTACATCAAATACATATATAATATAACCACAAGTCAATATACAGGGTGATTCAGGAGGAATGTCACATAATTTGTAAGGTGATTTTTTCATGTGAAAATAAACCGAAAAAGTCCTATGAACATGTGTCCGATTTCCTGTCGCTACGGAACTGAGCGGGTTGAAGACTATACACATCCATGAATGATTATGCAGACAAGTGTAAATATTACTTAATGAAAAGCTGTGTAGAGGCTGTGGTGTACAGAATAATGGTGGGACAGATGACTGATCCATCCTACAAGAGGTGTTCAAAATGTCCCCCACCCATCTCAATGCACTTGTCAACGCGTGTGTTGTGTTGCACATCGAACATCATCTCGGCGGGCTTTAATGCGGGCAACAGCGTTGGTGATACGAGTGGTGGTGGAAGCAACACGTGTATCCACCTTCGTAGAATACACATCTCGCTTTAACAAGCCCTATAAACAGAAGTATAATGGGGTGAGGTCGGGTGATCTGGGAGGCCACGGCCAATCCACCGTTGAGGAAATGTGTTATTCAGATACTGGGATACTTGTCTGGTACAGTGAATCGGTGCAACACTTGCACGACACGCACACGGCCTCACGACTGTTCACTGAGGATCCAACCCAGAATTGCACACTGGGTACGCTTGAAGCTGTCGCCTCGGTGCGACGTCACAGTGCTGCCATCTATCGAAGAACCCCCACACCTTTTGTAGGATGGATCATTCATCTGTCCTACCATTATTCTGTCCACTACAGCGCCTACACAGCATTTCGATGAGTAATATTCACACTTGTCTTCATAATAATTCATTTGTGTGTGTAGTCTTCAACCCGCTCCAGTTCCGTAACTATCGAAAATCGGACTCATATTCATAGGACTTTTTCGGCTTATTTCTACATGTAGAATTACTTCACAAATTGTGTGACATTCGTCCTGCATAGAGGCCAGCCTTTCTGGGCTTTGTAGACCTGTGGCTAAGGCTGCTTTACATGATTAGTATTATTATTATTACTTGTATAATGAGGATATCCACTTATGAAAGAAATTTTAGTATTTTTTTTTCGTTTTACATATATAAAACAAATGTTTCAGATATAGTTTATTAGTTTTTATGAAAAGTATGAATCGAATTACAATGTTCTTTTCATTCTGTCTGGTCTATAAGTCTATAAGTAGTCTGTAGCAAGTTAAGTTGGAAGGTGTCATAGTAATTGAGGAATTCTATGTAATTGCGGCCTATACCAGTATAGGCTGTTTCTAAGGAGATTGGATTTTTACATTCTTCGTATTAGGTTGGTATGCCTGGAAAGTTTTATTGCGATATCTCAAAGTTTCGACGTTGCTCCCGTAAACGAACAGAAGTCGTCGTGAGCCGGAAGCTGGTGCTAGTTGACTGAAGAGCATTGAAAAATGTCTTAATATGAATATGGTAGCACGAGTTCACAGTGCGGTGCTAATAATCCGAAGAAACGTAAAGACGTTAAGTTATAAGAAACAAAGACGACATTATTATGAGCTGCATATTGTGTTAAAGAGTTTGACTACGCACAGAATTTACCAATGCTGAAAACACATGAAAGTGCACAATTTTATATACTACTCCTGTTGGTGTATTTGTTTAATGCTCACTGTCACAATAACAGCATTGTTACTGTTGTCTAGAGACTGAATCAAAGGAAGATCCCAGTATCATGTGTTCGTTCCTATACGATTTTACGAGGGTCATCCAGAAAATGAAGACGGTTTAGTTATACAAAATAAAAAAAAAAATATATTTATTGGAAAAAACAATTTTGTTAAATACCTGAAGCTTCCTTCACTTCTCTATATAATCACCTACATTTAAACATTTGTCATATCTATTCACGAGCTCTAGAATTCAGCCATTATACATTTCTGCCGCCAGCTCATTAAGCTACGTAATCACTGCATTCAACAGTTCTAAATCACTTACCGCCCAAAAAGTGTTGCAGCTTAGGGAAAAGGTGGAATTCACTATACTAATGCCACATTAACTTGATCCCTAGTCTTCCGTTGCAAGCGCTGCTATCGGCTGAAGGATTTCCACTCGCTTTCTCTCGCTTAGCAACAGCTGAACCCTTATTGGCTCAACGGGAGGGTGTGTGAGGGTGTGAGCTTTAGTTCGCATTTTTGCCACGGCTCAAGACATTTTGGCAGCACAATAGGAACATGACCACCTGGCTTAATGAACTTGCGGCAGAAGAAAATGAAATGAAATTTTTGAGTTTTACGTCCCACTTATGCCGGTTAGGCTAAAGGAGACGGTGATGATGAGAGATGAATGAAATAGTGGAATGAAGAAAGTGGGGCGAAACGGGTGAAACCCGAGAAAACCCACGCACACGGTGTTTGTCCACCACAAAATTCACTTGGCGGGAGCAGGGTTTACACCCGGGACCCCAAGCACCAGAGGTGAACGCTCTACCACTGAGCCACCGCGGCCCTGGCGGCAGAAGAATATAAAATGGGAATTCTTAAGCTCGTGACCAGACACGACAAATGTTTAAATGTAGAAGAAGGTGATCATGTAGAGAAGTGAAGGAAGCTTCAGGTATGTAACAGAATTGTGTTCTTCATTTTGTATAACTAAACGGTCTTTATTTTCTGGGTAGCCCTCGTATAACACAAAAAGAGACTGACAGTGCACGAATACAAGACTTCATTTTCATGTCTGATCTTGCCGGAGGCCAAAACAAAAATATGGTAATATTTTGTTCTTGGATTACTATGAAATTTGATGCTACAGTGAAACATATATTTCCAGTCAGTGATCACTGTTTTAAGCAGTGGTTTGTGTCGCTTAAAACTGGGCAAAGAAGAAAAAACTACACACTTTTGACAAGTACGTGGATGTACAGAAGGCAAGTCGAAAAAACCCGTCTCCTTTTACCGTAAAACTTAGGGCACCTGTTATCAAATTGTGGAAAGAAGGAGTCAAAAGTGTAGTGAAACATCAACCAATTACATCAACGGATATCTAGAAACTACGTTGTTAGAAAGCCAACCACTGCAGCTGGACCCAGACAAAGGAAGAGACGTACGAAGTTCGTTTCGTTTTCTGGACCTAGATGCTATTATTAGTACAGGGAAGTGTTTCGTCAAGTTTGAAGCACAAACCAAGAACCAGGCAGCGGGGATCCTTATTCGTAGATGGAACCAGTATCCAGTTTGGACTACTTTGCACCTTTATTCCTACAAAAATATTGTTCCATTTATTTTCTGCTATATTCCCGGTCATGGTATTATGTTTATTTCGTCAGTTTCACAAAAAAATATCGTATGAGTGCTGAGATACATGTAGGCAGGGACCATACAAAGTTGTTCACCCTAAGAAAGCCCCATCCACGTACGCTTTATTTTAAACGTCCACATTTATGTTAACAGAGGAACAAGCGCTTAAGTTTCTTATTATTTTGTTGAAGTAGGCAAATAAAGTATGTCTTTTTGTTGAATACACCAGGCGCGCACCCAGAAATTTTTGTTGAGAAGGACGCAATACTATAAGCTACTACATCTATGCGGTATTGAACGGGTATTAATCTGCATCCGAAAAGACGATAAGTAATTGTAAAATACTTCCACCTTTATTTTCATTAAAATAAATAAAGATGATAGAACTAGATTTTTTTTTTTCATAAGAGAAAGAGAACAAATGATGTGTCAAGTTAAATTTTCATGCACATCAATTATTTTGCTGTTAAAACAAGTTCAGTTTTATTGAAAAAGTGTACGAATTCATATTAAGTTACAAAGTTTTGGAAAGGTCCGGACCTGTAGTGCACACATGTTCAAATATTAAATACAAAAGATATCCGTGTTTTAAATATTTGCACGTTATTACCTCAAAACATGGTTTCCCGTTATGGGCCCTTATTACATAGAACTCCTCAGTTACAAATTGTTGTTCAATATTTTTGAACATAAATCTATTGAAGTTAGAGCAATCACCTTACTCCTCGATGCATGTGTAAATTATTAATTAGATATGATATCTTGTAGTATATTCTATACAAGCATGCTCAAGTGAAAAACAAGTGATTTCGGGGATATGAAATACAGGTTTTTTTGTTTACTTTATTGTTCCGTAGCAATTATGCAGTATTGCAAGTAGTTGTATGTAAAGATTAAAGACAGTAGAACTTACCTCTAAACGATTGTATGATATTTCTATTCTACACAGTTTCCGTTGACTGTAAGGTCCGTTGAACATAGTTGTAGTGTACTTTCTTTTGCATTAGTATGTACGAATAGATACTTGTTTTCCTTAATCGTTGAGCATCTCATTTTGGAAAATGTATTTTTTCCTGTCGGTTTGTCGAAAAAAAAAAAAGTCACACACGCAGAGGTTTTTGTGTGTAGATCTAGTTTTCAGTGTAGTACTGTAAGGAAATTTTATTAACCCTCGAGTATATACACTGACAAATAGATAGATTACGTAATTGACAAAGTAATCACTGAAAACTGTAACTTTTTAAAGAAAACAATAATAACCACTGTTATAATTAATGGAAGTAAGCCTAAAATGAAATAAGGTCTTTTAAAATTACCTCCAGAACTTTTAATATTTTCATATACATATTCGGAAACGAATGATTTTATATATATATTTATATATATATATATATATATATATATATATATATATATATATGTATATATATATATATATATATATATAATATAAAGAAAACGAAAAATAGTTAATTACCCTTTGCATGGGCTAACACTTCAGCGTAGCATTGACGCATATTTAGGGGCTTTATCACTATATAAGTTTATATTTATAACTTGTATTTCGGCACTGGAAACCCAGGTTCGATTTTCCGGTGGGAGCTCATGTAGTTCGGTTCCCACGTTTAAGCTGTAAGTCTACGCCTTATACAGCCTCGACGCTAAACTCCAAATTTCAACCAATCAGCAGCGAGTATATATTGAAGTGACTTTAATCTCATCTCTCACTTCAAGGCGTTCGAGTTGAGAAACTTTCAGGAATTTTTTAACGGTGAAATCGGATTAGTTTCGGAGTAAAGAAGTGTTCAAGAATAAACTAAGTTACCGGAAAATAAATCTCTAAATTTTTATCTTTCTAACATAAAAGCTTTGTAAGGTAAATACTAACGTAAAGAAGGCACAATCATTAACGTCGAGATAATAAAACCTAGCCAAACCACTTGGCGTTACGGCCCGACTTGTGGGCCTGAGCCGCTCCAACGCCATCTGTGAGCGATCGGCTGAACTATGTCCATCCTAGTAACGAACTCGTGCTCAGCGCCCTGTCTCTAACAGGCGTATCACGAACTTTCTAGACTTAGTTGCCGTCACGTCTTTTATTCACACGACTCCCCGATTTGCCTCACGACGCTAGGTGGACGCCGAAAATTGGGGAAGCACTGGCCGGGAATCGAACCCAGAACCACATAGACATGAATCCAATGTTCTAACCACTAAACTATGGTGTCTTCTACATCAAAATAATATATTTTGAAAATGCTCATTCGTCAGTCAGGTAAAGTACCATTACTTTGTTACACGTTGAGGGAGATGCCATGCTTCGAAATTATGAGAGTCCTGATATTGAATGGTGAATGTCAAGTTCAGGATTTTTTATTATTTTATGAACGGCTATTCTTGTGTGTAATTGCCAGTAAAACTATTATTTTAGTACTATTTAAATTGCATGAACATAGTGTTCCAAATAAGAGATGCACGTTTGTATATACATTTCTTGCATGTCATTCACAGAATTTCCATTCTCTTCTTCTTCTAGAGCACCACCAATTATAGGATATTTGCCATTTGAGGTACTAGGTACTTCAGGGTATGACTATTATCATATAGATGATCTTGAAAAAGTTGTTACCTGCCATGAAGCATGTAAGTTCATATTTCTGTAGATGAAACAAAAATGTAGTTATGTATTTATACATTTCATTTGTAGATAAAATCGTGAAGTATTGTCATTTCTTTTTTGAATTTACAGAATAAAGTATATATACATAGACACTAGTACTGTAGATGCATTCAGTGAGGTGTTCTATGTTTCAATGATCCTGAAATAACCAAGTCGCTCTAATTGACTTTGAAATATCATGGGTTACTGATAGAGAGCATATACATGTAATGATGAATAGCGCTTTACGTAGACTCAGTAGGAAGAGAATACTAACCGTGAAAACTCCGAACTCATGATAACTGAAGTGTTTGGGTGTTTTTAGTACTGTGATATACGTCAATGGTGGAGACAGGCCAGAACAACATAGTAGAGTACGAGCGGTTTGTGGGGTTCGAGTGAGGGTGTATCGAGTAATCGTTCCGCCCACTGGAAGTATCCGCATTAATGTTGATACCTTGGTCTGGACGCAAGGCTACCATTCTGTGTGCCTCTCGACAGTATTTCCGTAACGTCTCACCACCATACAGATCGCTTCCAATGATTTAGCGAAAGAAGTAACGGAAGGATGAGTAGTGTATCATTATCTTTAGTTATGAGAGCCATTCTTCTTCGAATCTAATGATGCCCGTTTGCGGGTTCAGTGACAGGCGATTGATCCACACTTTCCTTAGTGTGTACGTCAGCGAGACACAGGACCATACCATACGTCAGCGAGACACAGGACCATACCATGATGTGTTGAATAGTAGCCTACAATGGCCGTTCGGGTATAACATTCGTGCATAAAACATTGAACAGTGCTGCGTACATCCAGAACATCTTCAGAACACCGCTCATGATAATACAACCATTGAAATTGAAATGTAATTTCTCATTTATTAAGTTTTATTTATTTATTGTAACTTCTGTGGCTGTATTATTGTACGAGGCAAGAGTATGGGACGACGTCGTCCCCATAAAGAAAAGTTCGAGGAAGTTTTTCTCGAAGGTATCAAGAAAATGTAGAGAGGTAACAAGAAAACTATGACACATAAAAGTGTGTTTAATTTAAGATGCAACGATATAAATCACTTTTGTGTATCAATTGTTTTTCAAATTGTAGATACTTTGTCAAAACGAAATGGTAACATCTACATGAGGATGACAATACATGATATGTACATTTTTACAGAAGAGCAAATCGCAGCCTTATAAATTAAATCTATACGAGAATGTCAAAACAAATGTAAATTTTTGGTCATTTTCTGGATTTTTTCGCTCCGGTAGTTGGTCACACTGAGATCTATATGCTGAAGAAAATTTGACTTAGTTAAAAAAATTCACTATTTAACAGTATATCTTTCGTATTCGTATAGTATTTAACAGTATACAATGTTTTGCCATTCCTCGTATAGAAATGTTAAAATACCTAATGTGCTTAAGGTTTCATGTGTGTCACGAGGATGATAGACAAGAGCTTGTCATGTATTTGAATTCAATATGGAGAGTTCTATAATTTTCTCTTGTGGCCTTGTTGATTAGATTAACTAATATCCACTAGTGGAAATATATTTGAAAACAGCTCGGTTTCATGTCTGATTAGAAAGAAATTTCAATTACATAATGTATGTCTGGAGGGCATAGTGGTCTTAGTTTGAAGAACTCAGCACATCAGCCACTGTAGGGTCAGGTTGATTGTTGAGTCCATGCTGATAGTGCTTTGAGGGACTTCGGACGACGCGACAAGTGTTGTTGTCTGTGCTAATCCGTTGCGTGTGGATTACAGTTTGCAGTGTCAAAATAGAAACAGAGAGCACCTTTTATGCATTTGAATTTCTTTAAACATGACCGTGTGTTTGGGCTCCAAGAGGCCGGGTGGTCAGTACGTAGAGTTACCTCTCGCTTAGCTCTTGAGGTGTCAATGGTTCATCCGTGATGTGATGTATATGTTGGAAAGCGGAAGGTTCCTACATCAGACTTGGCCCCGCAACGCACCGGGAAAGGCTTGAACAGAAGGACTATGTGTGGCCGTCCTAGCTGGCAAAATGACAGTCGCTAGTGTAATCATAGTCATCTTGGGACCCTCATGTGAACACACTAAACAGTAAATAATCGATTGTTGAAAGCAAGATTACGTTCTCGCGTTCCTGTCTCACGTTTACTCCTGATATGTGTCAGGAAAGACTACAGTGTTGAGGCGAATACGGATGTAGTATTCAGTCCTGGGAGTTGGATTTGTATTTCCAACACTGACTGTCATCTGTAGACGTGCAAGTGAGCTGTAAAATCCAGCATGTGTTCGTACTCTCCATATTACACCAGCACTTGACATTCAGGTGCAAGGGACAGTACTTATATATCCCGTTCGCCTCTGATCTTCCTTCAGAGAAGTATGAGATCCGTTATATTACCAATCGTGTCCTTCAACATTTTCTGGATAGTTGGTTTGATCCTATCTTCAAGCAGCAGGATAACCCGTGTCTCCATACCACCAGAACAACCCAACGTCCTCTACCCTGACTTACTAGTTCTACAGACGTATGTCTTATCGAGCACGTATGGGACATACAGAGGTTCTTTCCGATCTATGGTGACGATTTCAGACTGCACTTATCTTAAGAGAAACCATTTTGCCACTGTTAAGAGCACTCTAGTTGGTGGCCCTGTATCTGGGCAATTGCCCGACAGCAAAGTTTCCACTGTAGGAAACTGGCACGCAGTGTAGTAATATCAAGCCGCAACCACTCCTCCTGACAGACTTTCCATAGCTCTTCAACAGTAAGGGGTCTTCTCTGAAACAAGGCTCGTTTCAGATGGCCAAAGGTGCAACAGTCCATTGATGACGCATCAGGGGACTTCATTGGAATGTCTGTGAATGGAATGACATGAATTCCAGTTTCTTCTGCCATTTGTTGGAGAAAGAGGCGGGTTGAGCGAGATGTGTGACTTGACACCTTGTCTTGATGCACCCACACATGATTATTGTCCCTCCCGTAGAGATGGGGAATGTCATTTCGATAAAAGAGTGTCAGAACGTTAGCCTGATAATACTTCGAATTCATCTTCGTATTTTTGGCTACACGTGTATGGTCAGCTTGCCCTGATATGATATCCAACAATGATCATAAAGCCTGTGCCAAAACTTTCCTTGCATTCAGTGAACTATCTTTGAAAGTCTCTCGCACTTGTCGATGGATAAAAAGTTGCACGTGGCTTGTGACAGTCATGCAGATAAAGATAAAGATGCCCCGTCCAGTGTTACAACAAACTTCCATTTTTCACCGGCCAGGTATCACTTACAGTTTTCGACAATTGGTGCGAATTTCCTAGATGTGTTTTGGCAAGAGCTTATGAACACGCCCCTTCCGTCGCTTTCCAACCTCAAATCGCGGTGAATGATGATGTGCTGTCTTCAGTGATATCTGTAGCCAGTTCGCGATATTCCTGTGTGTGGGTGGATTCTCCCTGGTGACTAGAGACCCGACTTCCCAAATTTTAGCTCATGTGCAGCTAGTGACAGGCCAGAGGTTGGTCTGTTTTTGCCACACACGAATCCTCCCATGCCTCGTCTTACCAGCCCCTTTCAACGCCTGTGATATGCCATTTTTGAACATAGTGAATCCACGCTCCTTGCACAGTTTGATAATGGCACTATAACTATAGTTCACATCGGAAAGGGCAGTTTGTAGCCCTTCCAATAAGTACTTATTTTAGGCGGCATTTGTCCCGACATGCACTTAACCACCACACCTGTCTCGCAGTCAGTGGTCCAAGGTACCCACACGACTGGTAATTTCCTTCTCTTCCCGTGGTGGTGCTGCACGAAGTGTGTAATTTCGTCACCATAGATCGGAAACAACGTCTAGTGGAACAGCGCGTCACCCTTATCCGAACCGGTAATGTCCATCTGACAGATACACCAAAATCTGCAAATCTGCAGCAAGCTGGGTTACTGGACACTACACAAACATTCAGCATTTGTACGACCTGGTTCTTGTTCGAACAACTATGTAGTGACTACTCGAGATGGATTCATGTAGTATCAAAATGAGTACTATGTTTTTAAACACCCTGTATAACATTCTGGATGTTGCATGGTCACTATGTTGAGACCATTACAAGTAGCACTTCCTTCTTACGTGTCAAGTTTGATCCTTGAATTCTTACTTGGTCATCTTTAATCTATTCCTATAGACTAAACTAAACTGCTATCAACAGCCCTAAGGGTGGCCAGGGCTTATTAGTCGGCTTGTGGCACTTATACGCTTGGAGTGAAGTGTACATTCACATCGGGTCCCCTCGCCGTTAATGCTGGTTTTCTAGAACGAAATTCGGTAGTTCTTTCTTTCAAGGTGCTCCCCAGTTGTCCTCATGACACCAACACCATCTGGTGAGCACAAACAGTCACCCATCTTCCCTCTTCTCACACTCAACACTGGTTGACTTCGCTAATCTCACGAGAAATGGTATCCCAGTTCGGCGAGGGCGTTGGGTAATCTTTTCGACTAGTGTATAATTGTTGCATATTCAGAATACAACATAATTTCTCATTATGTAGAAAGTTCTTAAAATATGCAATAACTAAGTGTAAGTAGTTTTTGTTATAATGTTTGTAACTTTCATTTTCGTAATTCTTTATAGTAATGCAGAAAGGTGAGGGCACATCTTGTTATTATCGGTTCCTAACGAAAGGCCAACAATGGATTTGGCTACAGACGAGATACTACATAACGTATCATCAGTGGAATTCGAAGCCGGAATTCATAGTGTGTACTCACAGAGTTGTGAGGTAAGTATTTATGCAAGCTGAAATGGGTGTTATCAAATTTTACTCCTGTTTTCTCAAGTTGTACTTTGAAAATGGCTTTTTTTTTTTTTTTTTTTTTTTTTTTTTATCTCAAACGTGTAGTAAACGAAATGGTAATAAAAACCTGAACGACAGTAATAGGAAACAAATGAATCTTTCAGATTCCTCAGTTTGATACTAAGTTTGTAATTTTTTTTATATTGAAAAAGAAAGGCGAGTATGGTAATTAGTTAAGTCTTCATCCCGTCGAAATTAAAATACCGCTAATTTTACAGTAATTATGTGATATCTTCAAATAGATAAAAGATAATTGAAATGTGGAACAAGAGCGCCCTAGACAATATCATTTTACATGAGAAACCGTTATCACGACTTACTTATCTGCTTTCGATTTCGAGCCATTTTGAAAATCGGCATTTATTTTCGCGTTTCTAAACAGCTGAAAACGGAAAGCCACTAGGTGACTTGTGATAACGGTACCTCACGCAAAATAATATTGTCTAGGGCGCTCTTGTTCCATATTTCAATTATCTTTTATCTATTTGAAGATATCACATAATTACTGTAAAATTAGCGGTATTTTAATTTCGCCGGGATGAAGACTCTTAAGAGTGCAAACGTTTTTCTTTTTTTTCTTTTATATATATAAAGTCTATTGAAGTACTGTCTTATAAATAAACTCAAAACGGATACTCTCTTTGTTATAGATACATATATGTTGAACATACGAGGGGCTCCCTAATTGAAGGAGAAGGAATGTCACAAAACTGCATTTTCGAGAAAACGGCGTTTTAATATTGAAAACATAAAAAGAACAGAGTTAGTTAAATATTTTGCCCCTTTTTACATGGGCATTTCTACATCTAAGCATGCATGGCATATACAGTCAAATAGTACCAAGAGTCACCAACAGATAGGACAAAGCACCCTATAAAGCACATACATGGGCATTCCTTGTTTTTCCCCCCCTTTCCCTTCAATTATGAATATGACAAGCGTGAACAGGTCATAACAGTCAGTTTACGAGTAGGGCACCTGAACGGAGAAGTATGTGGTGCTCAGTCAGAATATTGTCGCAGTTCGAGCACGCGCCAACATAAAGTTTTTATACAAATTGGCGAAATCTGCTTCAGATACCTACTTTAATAGTCTTAAAGTCAGTTTACGGTGACAATGCTGTAAGGAAAATGGCGTCGGTATCCGTTTCGTCACCGTAGAAGACATCAAAACCAACGCGACTGCTGAATTTCGGAAGATGCCAAAAATGCCCTTTCGTCGGTGTTCCCAGCAATCGCAGGAGCGGTGAAGCAAATGTGTGTGTGTGTGTGTGTGTGTTCCGAAGATGCCTACTTTGAAGTCGATTAAGTAAATGTGTACTTATATTGTAATAAAGAGCTACAATAAAATTCCGGAAACTTTTTGAAGCTCGTATATCAGGTGGTGACATAAATAATTCATTACTTTACACTTTTTTCTTTTCCTTTCTAAAATTTACGAGTAATATTTCCTTACAATTTCATGAGAATTTACTCGAAAGATTTCAGAATTTTCATGCGCCAATTAGGTTAGTCATGTTTTGAACATTGTCAAGACGCAGACATGAAAAGCCCATAGGTAATAAATACATTTAAAAAAAATATGAAATTGGACTCAAAACAGTTGAACAAAATTTGGAACCCAATTGTCAGATTCTTTGGAAAACATAAAAGGTGTACAAAGTTACCGGGAACTCGGAAGTCTGAGTATGTGTATGGTGGTAGCCAGCTTGTATTTAAGTTGATTTACTCGATGCAGTTTTTTAAAGTTTATTAAATTATTTTTTTTAAAAAAACTTATTTTTAGTTAGTTTTAATTTTGAATCTAGATATTGTTTAGTTATCCTTTCTGTATGTTTATCTTCCTTATATACACGTTTTGATATCAGTTGAGGGAGTCCGAAATGTTCTAAGACGTAGAAATGTGAGTGGCATTGAAATTTTGAATGATCTTTACTTGAAATATTTTGGAATACAGTAGACTATCGATAATTGGAGTCTCAATAATCCGATATTTTGTATAATCCGAGTCACCCAAAAAGAAACCAGCGCTAACAAATGAAAATTCCGTTTCCAGTACGCCCTTGAAGTAAGTACAGGGTGTCCGGAAAGTCGTGCATCCCGACTTCCGGAGCATCGGAACTTTTGAACCTTACGTGCGAATGACGTGGACCCAGAGAATTCCTGTCTGTATAGATAATTTTGAGATAGAAACCATGGGTAGAGAGTTCGACATTCGTTTTTATGAATACCAGAAACATACTAATATGAAAATTGGAGACTGTGTCAACACATGTGGCTGACCACCAAGTATGCTACGGATAGACTGTTACAAACAAACAAAAAAAACTTGCTAATCTCTGAGGAAGTCGTTGCCAGGGGTAGGTAAAGTGTTACTTTTCCCAAATTATTTTCAAGTTTCGGGGGAACACGTTGGCTCAGTGGTTGAGCGCTTACCTCTGATGTGTGGTGTTTCTGGTTCGATCCCCGGCCAAGTTAAGTTTGTGGTGAACAACATCGTGTCCGTGGATTGTCTCAGGGTATTCTCTTTCCACATTCTCATTCCACCGATTCTTCCATCATCATTCACTTACCTTAAGAGGGCTTTCGACGCCGAAATTAAATTGCCCGCAAATTTTAAACTTTTCCGTAAATATCTCAGAAACGTATAAAGCAGAGAAAAATTGCAAGTTGTTGTTCTTTTAACAATATGATTTTACAAATGATAGCGTAGTTGCAAATTCTCTGAATGTTTTCCGTTGTTTGAAAGTTAGGAAATCAACTTTTTAACGCGAAAAAAACAATTCGTTCCTAGCTTTTTACATAACCAAAACATTCAGAGGAGTTGTAACTACGCTATCATTGGGAAAATCACATTGTTAAGAGAACAACAACTTGCAATTTTTCTCCTCTTTATAAGTTTATGAAATATTTAGGGAAACGTTTAAAATTTGCGGCAATTTAATTTCGGCGTCGAGAACCCTCTTAATCATCCGCCTCCCTTAGCCTAAAGTCATGCGATTAACAGAAAGATTTCATTTTCAAGTTACTTGTTCGTAACAGCGCCTCCGTTGTAAAAGAGGAATCAATGTTTGTCATCTTAAACAGATTGTAATGTAGTGTAATTTCTGAAATTTTGTATTTAATTTTTCAGCTACGCTGATGTGATGAAACAGCTTCGGAAGAATAATCAGGATTCCAATAATAAATTGTTGTCGAGTGACAATGACCCGGTGCTCGGAAATGGCGACAGCAACAGTAGTAGTCACAAACAATTACAACAACAACAAGTAACCGCTTCGCAGAGTGGTATGGGGTCCTCGTGGTCTTCCAGATCATCGGGTGAGTAGTAGTTGCTTATCTTAGTCCTCTTGTGAGGGAATTTGAAAAAGATAGCTGAGTAATTTTTCTTGTCATTGTAAAAATTTGTGGAAATGAAGAATACATTTTGTAAAATGAGTTATTGTTAGCATTAAGAACTTGCCATGTGCCACTGTCCTATTATTTTTCTTCAGAGTTTAATTTTTCTCAGTATTTCGGCTATCGTTGTAGCAATTAACAAGAGCAGTTTTAAATGCAAGCTAAGCATCCCTTTATTTTCACCCTGTAAATAATTTCTTGTTTTGCAAAAGAAAAGTTGGCCTGAAGTATTTTAACAAGCACTGTAAAAGAAAAATAAATGGACGAAATATTGACAGGAAACCCCCCCCCCCCCCAAACAAACCAGATAAATAATGCTAAGTTGAAGAAAATTTATTATATCTGATTATAGAAACTTCTGAACAGTCAGCAGAAAAAAATATATGTACCCCTAATAAAGGTTGTAATCACTGAAGTATCCAAATGTTAAAACTGCGTACTGACGCTACGTTTCAATGATCTCTTGTCATCTTCATCATGCGTGTTTTTTAAGAACGAAATTATATTGCTAGGAGATCTACGTATTTTTATCAGTTTCCTTCAATTGTAGAGGAAAATTTTAATATTTTCTTTAGTTGGTGCAAAAAAGTTCTTGCTGAAAACTACTATTTCCATTTCTTACCATGCATTCCGCAAATACGGAAGAATACCTATATCGTATTAACATACTTCATGATATTGCTCCTTGTCGTGTTATTTTTATATATAGTCTATAAGACAGTGAGCCAACAAGAGGTATATCTCTGCTCCAACCGTTCTTTAACCACTTCATTCATAGCAGTGTATTTGACAACTTCTGCATAAGTATTCTGAAAATCCTTACTTCTGACAATAGGAACGATTACACTGTCCGTCTACCTTTGCATGCGCTTGCCCTAATTGATTTTCCTAAATTACATTATACTATAAAGTAGAAATACTTTTGATTCGCACACTTAAATAATTCCTTAAAACCATTACTTAATATATTTATAAACAAAATAGTACCGTAGCTATATATATATATATATATATATATATATATATATATATATATATATATATATATGATGGCACAGATGGATGTTATAGTCAGTCCTTTATAATACATATGTTTTTTGAATTTTTTGTTGCAGCGTGTAGAAGTCCTCGTTTTTCGAACAATGCAAGCCATAGCGTGGGTACAACGATGAGATCTGCAGACGCATCTCCATCAGCGTCGGGAATGAACGTAGGGTCCGTGAGAGTCAAACAGTCTCTACAGGGTCCAGGTTCAGACTCTACTTCCATGTCAGCAGATTCTCCAGGGTCAAGGCATTCGCAAATGACACACAGTACAGTAAGTAACTATTTGACCGTAAGAGTGTAATATGAGTGGTTATTAATCTTGTTCATTCGTATATTATTAATTATCAGTATGTTTCTAGAGATTCTCTAATTATAACAAAGACAGTATTCATACTCACACAGTTATTTTTGGAGAAGAAAATTAAAAATTCTCTATACTATTAACACATTCTTCTAATTTAGAGAGCCGAGGTTCAGAGCCTGATATACAATATTCAGATTGAGGTTGTAGTTACTTTTCCATTAGTTTCCCTTAGTAGTCAGTATAATATTCTCTGACAGTTTTACTAAATCATTATTCTGGCAATTACTCAAGTTAGTGCTACGAGTAAGTATGGTGAATCTGCAGCCATGAACTTATATGAATTGTATGTACGCGTTTTGCACTTATTCTCTGTTTATCATAGTGTAATGACATGAACATTAGACAGTCTTAACCTACACACGAGTTTGTGAACTCCGCATCTTTTTTAAAATCACGTTAGTGGTCCTTCGCTTTAATAGGCGATGCGCTGTATCTAATTAATTCATTTTTGTAAATCTTTTATGGTGTTGGTCTCGATAATTATGTATTCCTATTAATAAACCTTTTTGGTGGTGTTTGTCTTAGAAATTACCATATTCTCATTTTAAATTATCAATATCCTTTAGATTATGCAACCCAATCACCACTATGCTCACTCAACAATACCACAAAAATAATCAATTTTTACACTTTTTACTATGTATATAAAATACATGTTAAGTTGCAGATTATATCGATTACAGTTGGTCTTGTAACGGTGACACCACTACTCCTAAGAATGACGCACACGTAATTTGTAATTTAAATTAATTATTTGTGTTTAGAGTTTCTGTGAACGACAAATTAATCTTTTTTGAACTATTTCATCTTCACATAATAGTAGTGTGTATGAAGAAGGAAATACAGAGAACTAATTATGTCGTTGGCAGATCAATGATAAAATATTTACATAGCCATAACTGGAAGACTAGGTTTCGATTTCAAGCCAGTTTAGCGATCAGTTTTCTGTTTAGTATATATCATTTTATTAATGTGTTACTTTCAGAAATCCAGCGTAGTTCATACTCCAAGAGTATCGCAAGGGTCTGGAAGTGTGTTAGTATCGCCTCCTCCTCAGCAGTCCATGAATAAGCCTGTCGGATCAATGCCTCCACATTCCCAGCATCTACAGACCAATTTCATGGAACAGCCGCAACAACAATATGTTGCTGCCATTCCAGTGAGGCCTGTCTTGGCGAGTTTTCCTGCTCAAGCGGCGGTGGTTACCTCTCTTCCTACAAGTGCTGCACCTGAAGTAAGTAATTATTGTTATGAATAATACACACGAACTGCTTAGCAGCTAACAGTTTTAAAGATAATTAGTATTCACGAGTCATGGTTTCAGCATAAATTACTGAATACTGAAGTACAAGTAATACTAAATGAATTTATTTTATACAGGAAGAAGGATTGTACCGTAACTACTGTTTCAAAAACTACAAGGAACTCATCTTCAGTTATTACAAGGTGCTTCACAATAAGAAGTTAGACAGCAATTAAAAAAAAAAAAAAAAAAAAAGTCAAGTCTATTTCACTTTCAAGGGGCACAATAAAAATGTTAAAATGTTAACAATTTAGCCGCACTGGAATACAACTTCTCATGAGAACAGCAAAGTCAACGCTTGCCTGTCTGTGGGAAGATGGGTGGCCATTCTTACTCACCAGTTGGTGTTGGCAGTGCCGCATCCACCTAGCGTCGTGAGCACAATTGGGAATTCACTTGAAAGAAAGAAGCGACGAATTACGATCTAAAAAGCCATCGCTAACGGTGAGAGGAAGCGATATGCTTGACCACACATCACCCCAAAGGCATAAGTGCAACAAGCCGACTGGTAGGCATTGGGCCCCTAAGGACAGTTGCACTAGGAGTTCAGTTCAGAGTTCAATTCCAAGAGGAATATATCAACTAGAATCAAAGAATACGTAGATATCATTTAAAAAAGTGATTACCCGACCTAAGGATTATTGAAACATTTTGCAACATACTCATATTTGAATAATATTTTGTGACATCTCATATACATGTTTTGAAGTCAGTATAATATATGAAAAGAAAAACAGTTCTACTACTCTACTTATCACTTTTCAAGATATAATATGTCGTGTATACTGGGCAGCAAATCTTTATCCCATCCTCAAGACGAAACGTGAAACATTGTAGATAAAATATCTTGAAATCATTTATACATAAGAACACACAAAAGGAATTATTAACGTTCTGAACATAATATAAAACATATCGATATTTGCGGACTTATACAGGTGATGGACGAAGATTTGTAGTCCGAAAATATTGGTGTGTTTTTGCTTAGAAAGTTGATACCATAAGCCTTCAGTTTTTTAATTGTCTATTCCGTTTATAATATATGTTCAGCTCACCATCAGAAAGTACATCTATATAATCTTTCACCTTATTTTACTATCTTCTTTTTAACTATTGTATTGTAAAGAAAAGTTATTTAGTTTTTGTACGTTGAAAGTTAATAATGACATTTGTGATTCCAGTTGCTTCGTCAGCCTATTGTGATGACGTCAGCGCAGACGCAGCTGCAAGAACAACTTCAAAGAAAACATGCAGAGCTTCAGCAGTTAATAGTCCAGCAACAGGAGGAATTGCGGCGAGTGCAGGAACAGTTAATGATGGCGCAGTATGGCCTTCTTCCTTTCATAAATGTAGGTAGCTTTTGATTATATTGTAATGTTTTGTGTGAATAGAGACAATGACAATTTGGGATTTTAGCCCTTTACGTAAGTTATTTTACAAAATAATACAAAATAGTTTTTGTGTTTACAAGGTTTTTTATGACCAGAGATGTGAAGGAAGGAATGTTTTATACGGGAACCCGGGTAGCCTCCGGGGCGTTTTGCAGTGATTTTAGGTTACGGTTTTTTGATCACCTCAGCTTATGGTAACCTCGTGAGGTACGGTTTGTGGTGAGTAATACCCTTCGCTCAAAACAGCCTCCAGGGATTTTAGGCAGGGTAGAGCTCGTTTGTTTAAGGCGATCTTTAGAGCAGGTATAAGTTAGTGATTAATGGTTAACTGATGTCTCCGTCTTTTCTGGCTTTGCTTTTATAGGCCATTTTCAGGTGGCTCGTTTTTCTTCGGTTTCCGTCGTGCTATTCTTCCTGTCTTCCTGGTTTTGTATATTGTTTGCTGTTTATAAATAATAGCACGTGGTGCTTGTATAACATGTGCTCACGCTGTAAGGTAAGAATCCTTGCAATATATATATATATATATATATATATATATATATATATATATATATATATATATATATATATATTGTTGTATTTTTATGTTTTAATTCCCAAGATTGTGCTCTTTAAACGAAGGAAAAAGATGATAAATAAAGGCTGATAGGGATGTATATAATAGCTATGCTCTGAGTGGGGTTTGAATCCGCTGCAGACAGTTCTTGCGATCATCAGCCTAGTGCTTTAGGTCGCTCGACCGTGCTGACTGGTTTGTATTTCTTTTGAACATAATAATCTATCTTTCATTCATTCATTTTTTTATATTTTTTTTTTTTTTTTCATTTTTCGTTCATTCTCTTCCTTTCCTGTTTCCTTTCTTCATGATTTCTTTCTTTCCTTCATTCACTGTTCCTTTCTCGTGCATTCTTTAATTAATTACCGTATTTGCACGATTACCGATAAATAATTCGTTTCAAGTGTATTTTTGTTAAGTGATTTATGACCTATCTTATATAATTATGCTTGTTACCATTAGTTAAGTATAACACCTGCAACATGTTCTTTTGTTCAAACGCAGAAGAACATCCAAATGTGTTTCAACAAAATGACCAATTTCAACAGTATTATTACAGGCGATTTACGGCAAACAAACTTATATTCAAGTTGTCCCTCTGTTCCAAAGCCATTAGCAAAACACCAAGTAAGTATATTTATGCTGGTAACGGTCTGTCTATTCCAAAGCTATTGATAAAACAACGTCAGTCTATTCAAGAGCCATTGATTAAATGCCATGTAAATGTATAATTTTGCTGGTGAGAATACATTTGTGTCTGAAATAGTTTGTAATTGATTCTTTGTCTTTATTTTATAGGTTAGTGTGCCTTATTCACCGGAGACAGGTGAAAACACAACAAGTACCTCTTTAGGGCATAATTCAACGTCTGCACCCTCCGAAATGTACTGCACACAGTCCACAAGTGAAATGTCGGTGTCCTCTCAGAGTAATTATTCTCATTTTGTTACCACGATGGCAAGTAATCAGTCGCATGTGGAAACAACTAGTATAATAGCAGATCCAAATCAGGTAATAGTATGTTAATCTTTCCTAATAAGTACTACTAATAAAAAGTAAGGGTTCTACTCTCAGTTGCGAGTGAATAATTTTCCGTATATTTTGGAGGCTAGTTGGATTTTCAGGGGATAAAAATGCAGATATTGAGTTGTCCACACACATGGTAGGAAACTACACTTCATGCTCTGTCCTACAACTTCTGTACAGACTAACACTTCATTGTTTTCTTAAATGTGAGAGAAACTTTTTTGAAATATTCAAGTCTAAAGATCCGGTTAATGATCTTTTTGAGTGCTAGACTGCCAGAATTATTTTTAGAAAGAAAACGCGAAATTTCTGTGTATAGTTAGTACTATGAAGAATTCTCACTTCTAATACCTAGATCTATTGAAAGCTCGGAAAACTTTTCTAGAAATTATTTCATTCAGTAACACGGAATCTGCTTGATAAACGTACAATTTCAAGTACATATAATACAAGTGATACAAGTAGTATGTATTGCTGGTAGAAATATTCAACATTCGAAAATGCAAGTCTCGTCCCATTTCTCCTTCTTACGCTTTTACACCGTAATAAATTAGGCTTTTTTTTTTTTTTTTAAACAATATGAATATGTATGTTAATTCTGTAATGTATTTTATATCTTTCAGCTAAAGCATAGATTGTAATGCAGGTAAAATATTTAGGGTTTACTGATATCAACTTTCAGTATACTGTACTTCCAGCTACATTACATCCGATTATTAAATATGATATTACTTTCTCTCTCTCAAGTATAGTTAGATACGATATCAAAAAAAGGGTGGGATATCACGTTCCCATTCAGTCCCAATTTCGATCTTTTAAATTTTACATTAAAAAGAAAAAAGTATTCTGTTCCATCAACTCAGTAAAAATTGCACAGAATATTAATACTGGATGATGTCTTAACATAGGAAACAGAAAACTGGTTAACCCGATTATTGTAGGCTAAGAAAAATTTATTCCTTTATGCATCTTAATACGTATAATACAAGATCCAAGGTCCTGTCAAACATTCTGTTAGCAAGGTTGACCGTATACATATTGGAGATTGTGCCTACTGATTTAGGGGAACTCGATCAACTAACGGAGCTCCTCCGTGGCTAAGCGGTTAGCATACGCGCCTTTGGCGTGGGAGACCCGGGTTCGATTCCCGGCAGGAGCTCATGTGGTTCGGATTCCACGTTAATCAGTAGGTCCACGTCCCATATAGCCTTGCTGCTGAAAGGGACGTTAAACTCAAAATCAACTCGATCAACTAACGGTCATATATTTATCATCCGCCAAATACTCGAAAAGAAATAGAAATAGAACACCCCGCCCCCGATAAATAAATTGTTTATTGATTTCAGAAGGCCTACGTGTATAACTCGGTTAGGAGGGAAACATTGTACAACATTCTTACTAAATTCGATATGCCAAAAAAGATAGTTAATATTTATAAAGACGTATTTAAATGGAATCCAAAGTAAAGTTCGAGAAGGAAATACTTGTCCACAAGCTTTCACGTCGAGAATGGTCAGAAACGAGGAGATGCGTTGTGGCCATTATTAAGTTTTGTTCTGGAATACACTAGGTGAAATTAAAACATAGCAACCATATTCTAGAACTGAATGGCACTTCACCAGATTATGGCTTATGCTGATGATGTCAATCTGATAGATGATATGAGGTCAGTAGAAAGAAATGCAGAGGTTTTATTAAAAATCTGCAGGTACATAGGATTAGAAGTAAATACAAAGAAAATTTAATACAAGGAAATTCGTCGTGACCGTAATACTGCAAATCATGGATACATTAAAATATAAGTAATACTTTCGAAAAAGTAGATACTTTCAGATACACTACATTGCCATCAATAGCCGGTCACCAGTAAGTACTTACTCATCGTGCGCTGATAAGGCGTGAATATGCCATATGTCTGCTTTTTGCTGTTGCGACAACGTAGAGCCTTGTAGGAAGACTTTCCACAAAGTTGCGGTAGATTTAGGCAGGTATTGTTCTCCATTCTTCCTCCAAATTGGCATCCGTGCGGTTGTGATTTTGGAACGTTGTGGCCGGGGTCTCCACTAGTACTCTGACAAATCCCAAAGATGTTAAATAGGGCTGAGGTCAGGGTTTTGGGCCGGCCAGTAGAGTACTTGCAGCTTCATGTCCTCAAACTGCTCTGTTGTAATAGTGTGTGCTTTATTGATGCTGGAATGGGCATGTAGAAACACAAAGGCCCAATACTGAACGGCTGCCAAAAGATTGGTAGCGTAGAATTGTTTAGGATTGCTTGATAGGCGTCGACATTCATTGCTCTAGGCACCAACGCTAGGGGTTCCAGTCCATATCAGTGAGAAAGAGGCCTACATCATGATTCCTCCACAACCAAATTTCACAGTGTGAACAATGCATCTCAGTAAATAGCACTCACCTGGCATGCGCCATGTCCACAAATGTCCGTTGGATTGCCACAATGTGATCAGCGTGATTCGTCACTCCACGTGATGCTCTTAGCAACTTATATATAGACTTTGTAGAAGAACAGTTACGTTCAGTAAATTTCCGCTTTCATACACTAAAGAAATTTCGGTGAAATACTGATCAGTTACAAGCCTATAAGTTTCTTTAAAGTAGTGACTATTTTAGTACTGAAATGATATTAAATTTTAGTTTAATGTGCAACGATTATGCCCTTTAGGCTAAAGGACTCGGGTGATTAATGAAAGTGAATGATTGTGAAATTAAATTTTTATGCTCTCCGGACGGGAGTCTAACCTGGGATCATATACCAAAACCATGTCACCGTCGCATTTACGCTAGAGCAAATGTGAGGGTGCATATTCCTTAGTTGCGCAGATGGCTAGTGGAGTGGTGAGGTGGTATCCAATATTATTTTTAAATAAGAATCAAGGTTTAAATATTTCATATATATTTTATAAAAATATTTATGAGTATCGGATACAGACTGTGCAGGTATACTGAGGTAGATAGGATACTTATCATGACATCCAGCTGTCCATTTCACTTCACAAAGAAAACTGAGTCTATAATTCTCGTCGCACTCGTGTTTCAGTCCATGCACTTCATCTTCCCCGAGCCTGGTCTCCGGTGCCCCCTCGGTACGGGTTCCAACCCTTCCGCTGCTGCCACTGTTGATGTTCTCTACTCGGGTCCCACGTGAAGAAGAAAGGCTCTTCTCACTCTGATGTATACAGCCCCCTTGGCCGGATCCTGCGCTGCCACCTGGCGAGAAAACTGGGAACCATCCAGAGACGTTTCAAAAGCATGGGACGATGTGGTGGCGCTGACTACCACAACCATATACGCTAGCCAATAGACTAATGGGGAGAGCTTTATGTAGAATTGATCATTGTTTCTGGTGTTGCGTAGTACAGTCTGTTTCAAAATCGATGTTAACTAATTATTGAATTCTTCACGATTTTTAAATTCTAAAATTTCATGATACACCTGTTGGGAAACACTGGATTAGAGTATAGCGTCCTGTTCAGAATCAAAGCCATGTGAGACGTGGACCTATACTTTAACGTGGGATCCGACCTACCGGTTCTCCCTTGCCAAAGATGCATACGGTAACCATATAGCCACAAGAGAACTCTTCTAGATTAATGGATGTTGATAAATGCAGAAAACGATAGCTTACAAAGTTTGTAAATTAATGAGACTTGTCAACGCGCGGTGCACCAGTCGCTAGTAGCGCGGTGCACCAGTGGAGGAGTTTGCGGTGGTGGAAGTTCTGAGCTAAGCACCGCACCGAGCGACAGTCGCGTCTGAGCTCTGATGCAGTGAGGATTACGCGTGGCACAGAAAAGCTGTTATTGAGTTTTTGTCACGGCAAACAACGTGAGAAATCGAGCGTGTCCGCTGCAGCAACACTGCGCGATTAGATTTTGCTTTCACCTGGGCAAAACCGTTTCCGAGACGCTAGCTTTGGTCAAGGAGGCTTACAAAGACGACGTCCTGTCAAGAGCCCAGGTTTTCTGGTGGTTCAGAGAGTTCAAGAACAGACGAAAGAGACCGTTTGAAGACTTGGAGCGAATGATGGTCGGAGTCCAGGAGATTGTTCCACACCACTCGTTGAAAGGTGTCCAGATCGCTCCATGTCTTCAACAGTCTCCCGTCCGTTCTTGAACTCTGAACCACCGGAAAACCTGGGCCCTTGACAGGGCGTCATCTTTGTAAGCCTCCTTAACCAAGGCAAGTGTTTCGGAAGCGGTTTTGTCCAGGTGAAAGCAAAATTTAATCACGTAGTGCTGCTCCAGCGAACCTCCATTTCTCACGTTCTCTGCCGCGGCCAAAACTCAAAAATAGCTTTTGTGCAACACGTAATCCTCACTGTGTCAGAACTCGAATGCTACTGCCGTCCGGTCAGTTGGTTGCTTAGGACCCCCCCCCCCCCTTCCCGCCGGGGACTGAAGCGCCATGCAACGGCCAGTCTCATTACTTTCCGGATAAACCCTGTAAGTGTACGATTTTCAAGATATTTTTCGCAAAATGGACATTAAAGATTTAATAAAGTACTGTAAACATTAGTTCTCTGTTACATACTTCTGTTCTGAAGCTCTGCATTACTCAAAATATTTTTATAACCATTGGCTTAAGTATTGCGTACGTTGAAGACTTTTATTGTGATTTGTTCTTTTTTCTGCAGGTTAATATCCAAGAGAACAACGTTGAAGAGGTGATGCCTTTTCAGTTTTCTCAGCAACAAGCTCAACTTTTGTTCTCGTCTGATTTGAATTCGCCAAATTCAGGACATCATAGCCAGTAACCGGAAGTTTTATTTTCCATTGTGATAAATAAGTTTTCTCGTTACAAGACAAGATAGGTGCGTATCACCGACGATGAAATTTTTAAGATTTATGAAAAGCGTTTCGTTCTTTTTGTGTGATGGTGAAAATGAATTTTAACTAGATTTGCGCGTCTTGTGTCATTTTTTTTTTTTTCAGACAATCGTATTACTTCGAGTGGCCAGTGTTGTTGTTTATTTGTGCCGTGTCTCAGTGATGATTGTTTTGATAGCGTACGTGCCGTATTGTGGTGATAGTTTTTAGAGTTTATTGTAGAAATAATATGAATAATGACACACTTGGCATTTGCAATCTGTTAAGGTCAAGTTGCAGTAATTTGGTAAGTAAAACCACAAATGTGGTCCTCTACGTCTTTAATATTATTATTATTATTTCTAAATAAGTAACGAAAATGCGATAATGGAAATGATTTCTGACCTTTTCTTGTCAATCTAGATCTTCCTTTCTCTTCCTATGTTTTGTTCTTATATTTACCCTTTTTTTCTGTCTCTTGATATATACAGTGTGTTTCATAATACCTGTTTCAGCGCTTGGAGGCTGAAAGTAGATATGAAAACAAGCAAAACAAAAAAGTTTATTACACCGAAGTCGAAAGCGGCGTCCTTTCCGAGTTATGAGCGCGGGAAAGTGCAAAAAATAGAACTTTGAACATGAATAGCGAAAAGACTTATAGTGTTAGAAGAACCTGTATGTATGGTGAATTTCAGAGGAAACCATATCTGTATCTTTGAAAAATGCCACATTCAAGATGTTCGGGAAATTACGCAAGATTTTATTAAACCTTGTCCCATTCAATTCACAATTATCTATAAGACTTTGACTTAATTTGTAAAATTCTGTGTCTACTTTCTCCATACTCTTGAACTTGGTATTTCCTGACAACACAGGTGTGATTTCCTCTGAAATTCACCACACCGCTTCCTCTAACACCATTAGTCTTTGCGCTATTAAGGTTCAAAGGGCAGTTTTCTGCATTTTCCCACGCTCATAACTCGGAAAGGACGCAGCTTTCAATTCCGGTGCAATATGCTTGTATTTGTTTTCGTGTTCAGTATCAACCCTCCAAGCGCTGTAAAATGAATTGTGAAACATCATATATATATATATATATATATATATATATCAGGGTTGGCAAAAACCATGGTTTTTATTTAAAAAAAAAAAAGTTTTTTTTCTTTTTGGTTTAAACTAGGTTTTTATGGTTTAAATAATTTGCTCTATATATTCATATCATATATGGACAAAAATAAGTTTGTTTCGCCTTGATGTTATTATGCAACAACCGGGTTATGCTGGAAGGGGTCACATAAAGCTTAAAGCGGAATAAAAACCGCTTCTCGAGTTACATCCGAGAGAAATTGTCCTCCATTTGAACTCGGAACAGGACTAATTGGCCATAAATGCGATACGTCTGCCGACTCACTCACGAAGGAATCCTGATAAAAAAATACGTTGTACTGATCTTTACATGCTTCTTAATATAACTGTCAAGAGTCATTTCAGAAGGACAAAAAGATAAACAGTTGCACAATTGAAACCATTACACAGAATTACATATGAACAATTTCAAAGTACTACGGAGTACAGAAGAACTAATTTAGTTCAAGTTAGTTAACAACGACTTTTATTAGTCCAAATTAAACAAATACACCGACTTAATCTGCATATCAATAAGAAAAGTGAATAAAGATATGAATTATTTGAGTCCACTTTGGCTCAGACTCATTTATACATAAATAGATACCAAAGATACTTATTTCACTAAATGCCTCTCGTGGGGTCTGTATGACCCCCCCCCCCCACACACACACACAAAAAGTACGGCATTTTGGATGTATTTTATCAATAGTAAACATTGAAACGAAACAATATTTAGAATTTTTCTTCGATTGCAATTACATAACAATAATAACAACTACAAAAAATCACAAAATAAACATTTATAAACTTATAAAAAAAAAATTGCTTTTGTAGTATAATCTTTTTGAGTAATGAATGGGGAATTTAGGTCTGAATATAATACGAATAATATACGGGAGTGAAACGTGATAACCCACAAATGTATGTTCATCAAGATTTTACAAACACTTACACTTTTACGAACATTTTTTTGTTTTTTGGTTTAAACCAATTTTTTTTTTTTTTTTTTTTTTTTTTTTTTGAAAAAACCAGCTGGTTTAAACCTTGGTTTAAACCATGGTTTAAACCAGCCAACCCTGATATATATATATATGAAAGAATGATAATTACAGATTCGCCGTAAGAATTATAAATAACGAACGTTCTTCTGTTATTATTTAACTTCAAACTGGTCAAATACTGTAAACATTACTGTAGTAATATGGTATGTCTAAATAATGATGTAAGACCATATCTGGAAGTTATCATTTGGTAACTGGAATTTCACTTCATTCACTATGATCATATTACGGGTATGAAACTTAAGTCTTCTATCGTTAACTACTTACATTAATTTAGATATTCGTATATCTAAGTGAATTTAGTACCTAAAATATTGCTTCTACGAGATTAATCTTCATAGCCTACTTGTCAAGATAGATTCGAGTACTTGTAAGTGTTGGCGAAAAAATAATCTTGAAGTCCATTTAAACACTCGTAATATTAATATATTCGAATACGTTTCGGTCACTGTTTTTTATTGTCAATAATTACGTGATAATTAAGGAATCTTTACATTGATTCATTGACTCGCATAATACTAAATTTTCAGTCCTTAAAAGAAATCACTATTAAACTTCGTGATTACCAAATCACAAGTGAAATTTTTACTCCAAGAAATCACTTGAAGGGTTGGTAAAATTCCGTGTTACACAGTGGTTTCCTTCTTATGTCTTTAGTTAAGTAATTCATGGATGAGGAATTTACCATTCTAAATCTGCACCCATAAATCCAAAAATATTACCTGGGCACTAACTATCGAAATAAAATAACTTGAAGAAAAAATTCTTTGAGGGGTCGCAGGGAATGGATGAGTTGTTTTAAATTCAGCAGTGTGCTTTACAACCTTATTTCTACATAAAAAAAAGGTAGGATGCAAGGAACTTTTTTAATTCCATCGGATAACAAACACTGAAGTTTGAAGATTTTCCAAAGGAAGTAATATCTCATATTATTTTATTTCGATAATTATAACCGAGGTTAAGTTTTTAGATTCTGGACACAAATTTAAAATAGTAGGTACTCATCCACAAATTATTAATTTAACCAAAGATGTAAATAGGAGGAAATATGATTGTGTGATACTAAATTTCATCAGCCTTTTTTAGTGACTCATTGGAGTAAAAATTTCAGTTTATTATTATTATTATTATTATTATTATTATTATTATTATTATTATTATTATTATTATTATGTATTCTGTCTTTTAGCAGGTTTTGGGACTGATGAGTTTTTTTTAATTATAGATTTAGGCCTGGAAATGTTTCTTTCACGTTTTACGATCGTCAGCTTCTTCTTTTAACTCCGAATATTTTCTTCTGTTTCTCAAATTATCGATCATTTGTGTTCTTCTTATTCCTCACTTTCCTTTACATCTTTCTCTCTCTATGACGGTATGAAGGAGACAATTTCTTCGCAAAATGTGTCCAATCCAATTGGCCTTCCTACGAAGGATGGTGTTTAGAAGCGTCCTCTTCTCTCCTATCCGTTTAAAACATCTTCGTTTATTGCTTGCTCTGTCCATTTTATCTTCTCCATCTTCCTCCCAACACCACATTTCGAAACTCTCTTAACATTTCTTCTCCAACTTCCACCATAATATCCAAGGCTCTGAATTATACAGTCCAATACTCCTTACTTCACCAATTTATTCCTTAGTCCAATATTGAGCCTGCTAGTTAAGAGTGATCTTTTCTTGTTGAATGTTTCTTTGGCTATGGCAATTCTTGACCTGATCTCTTTGGTGAAGTAAGCGTCTCTTGTCAAAATACTTCCCATATATTTAAAATTATCGACCTCTTCAAGTTCTCTTGGTTATTCACGAAGTTTAATAGTGCTTCTTTTCCTCAGAATCAAAAATTAGCCATTATGAGATGATGATGAGGGGTCATCGAATCGTATATGAATAAATTAATAATACGGGTGCTTAAGTAAAGTGCAAAGTTAGTACTTTATTAATAAATCTGCATCCTGTTTTATTGTATTTAGTAACTTAGGAGTATTGTTCATTAAAAATAAGACCAGTTTTTATTTTCTTTTAATATTAGAGAGAATTTGAAACTTTTAAATGTCTAATAACGACTTGACCTGAATGCATTGTAAATACTAAGTGCGTGTTGTAGATAACTATAATGTGAAAAAGAAAAAAAAATCATGTAAGTTTTATAAGTTGTGATCATAACTCTTACTATTGAAGTAAGCTGTTTTGACGTCCAGGAAAAAAAAAATCGTAATTATCCATATCGTCAGACGTGGATGAAATCCATGACTGGGTTCAAACGTTAACAAGTAAACTAGTTTAGCAGAAAATACTTATATATATATTTTTGGAAATGATGTTCAATTTGTAATATGCTTTTAGACGAAACAAAGGAGTATCTAATGTACATATGTTAATCATGTGAATATACATCGTAGTACTAGTCATCATAAACCTCTCTCTCTCTCTCTTCCTGTGTGTTTGATAAAAGATTTTTTTTAAAAAAAAAATCTTTCAAAACCAAAATGCTTTAAAAGAAATAATTAACTATTTTGTAGTACAAAAGCACACAAAAAAGAAAAAAGTTACAAGACAGAATGGCAGCAAATTAATCAAATGATTTTTTTTTTTTTTTTTTAAAGATTGAAATTTAGGTTAATTTTATATTTAAATCAAACGTAATTGTTATAAAATATACTGATGTTGATATGACTGTCGGTTTATGTAATTATTTTTGTTTTTTTTTTAGTTCTATGAATCCTGTAATTTTTTATTTGGGATAAAGTAATGCAATTATCTGTTTAAAAAACTTAAATTAATTTTACCATATGTGCATACATGGAAACATGTTTATAGCTATATCACATTTGGCGATATTCTTCAGCGTAACGCATTAACCATAATTTAAATAATTCAATATGCTTATTTATCAGTACCAAAGCTAGGTGAGATTGAATTGACAATTAAGTATGGGGTCCGAACCAAATTTGCCTCAGCCCTGGGATCGAATCCAGCACCATAGATACAGGAAGCACACATGTTTGTTACTTTGTTATCACTAAGTCTGTAACGTCAATTTGATGACTGACAGACGGTGTTTTGTGTGGATAGAATTCGTAACTAGCCTAATGATTCATGTGGGCATTTTTGGTGAGTATGCTTCCGGATCAATTGTCGGTGGAAGTGGCTTTTAGTGCTAGATATAACCAAAGTGCTGTAAAACTTGTACCGATCAAATTCGTAAACGACTTATCAACGATAACACGCATGACATTCATTATATAAATCACGTCGCCAAGTGTGGTATGGTCTGTTAAGTTTATTAATTGTTTTTTATATGTTAAGACTATTTGTGTTAATTCTATGAAGATTGTTTATTCGTTATTAGGAAGATATATTAGAAATGATGTACTGTATAATGATGTAATTTCTGTATAATGATGTAATTTCATTTTTAATATTGTATTTTTAGTTTTTTTTTCTTGGGGGGAGGAGTCATTTGAAGATAACATATATTTAATAAAATTTTGTCAACAATTTATCCATTAGTGACCACGTATTCTGTTGTAAAGAAAGTAAATTTCAAGACTGACTGACTTTTTTTTTTTTTTTTTTTTTTTTTTTTTTTTTTTTTTTTTTTTTTTTTTTTTAGCTTGTAACAACTGAAAAGTTGAAAGCGCTGACGAAAATCAATATTCTTGGTACAACATGGGTGTCTAAACTTTCCAAATTTAATTAGAATAGTATGTACCACCCACGTTGCGACAGTGAACACTTAATGGATTAACTAGATCAGGTCTATTGAGTCAACAGCAGATTTTAATGTGAGGTTTTTATAATTGTTCGGGCCCATTTCATAAAAGGTACATGGCAACTACTACTACTACCGGTGTTCAACTTGGAAAATATATTAATAGACAGTTTAATGCGCCATAAAATTACAACTGTAGGAACAAATTACAAGTAACATTTCAATTTACAGTTGGTTTTATAATCACACAAGGTTGGTATTCCATATTAATTGGTGACTTGTGGAAAAAATTTACAAGTCTTATGAAATGGACCACTGATACTGTGTGAATGAAACTTAATTTAGCTGGGCAAGCGAAGCTCTGAAGGGCTTACTTGTGGGGATACTTTTTAAGCAATCTTTTCCAAATTTGGTATTGTTGGAATTCACCGAAGGAAAAGCATCTGACGCCGAGATTTCAAGCATCTACTTCGTTTAAGAATAGACGTAACTGAAAAATTCTCTCATACATTCTTAACTTAATCGTGTTGTGTTGTGATCGTTGTCCTTGCATATTTTTCCAGAAGAGAGTATTTGCAGGTATCAATCTATGTCACCTTGTAATTAAATTATGATTTTCTCGCATAATACATTTTTCATTATATACCGTTGATCGAGTTCAAAACCAATTTTTGAACCGTTATATACCGTTTATTCGATTGTATCTGGTTTTGCATAAAGTTAATAGTATTCCCATAATCAGTGTATAATGCTGAAAATGAAAATATTAGAAATGTATTCGACGAAACGAGCGTCCAAATGCGTCGACGAATATCTCCAGAGAAATCAGGTCCTACTAAAAGCGTTTATATATATATATATATATATATATATATATATATATATATATATATATATATATATATATATATATATATATATATATATATATATATAAGCAGTTATTTCTGCATGCCGTGACATTAAGGACCAACCGCAAGAAATGATGACCCTTAATTCGTGCGATGCACTTACATACATTAGACAATTACAGTATGGAATCGCACGTCTATTACCGATAAGCTCACTCAGTTTAGTTTCATTTGTCAAATAAATTTGGTGTTGTTTGGTAAAAGGAGAATTTATTGTGTAGTAATATTAAAACAGTAGAGTTAAGACGGAGCTTGTACTGGTTTAATGAGAGTGAGATCATCTATAAATATCAAAAATCAAAATAGGTTTTATTAGGTGTTCCATAGTTAAGGAGCTTTTCTACTAAGTTTGTTTCTTCGTGCATTATTCAAATACAAGGCATGTGAATAAAGGTTGAGAAGTGGTTCTAAACACGAGGAGTACGATTGTAATTTCGAAAAGTTTCACACTTGCTTTTCAAAGTATTTCCATACACAATGCACTTTGCCATCGTACACTCATGTCCAAAATGATTGTCGCATATCTATAACTGTCTTCTTGTAAGAATATAATTTAATAATGATTTTGCAGGGTACTTTTAATACTGGTACTACGTGTATAATCGGGAAATATATATTTGTGGTAAATTTCATAGGAAAAGAATTATAAATACGAAAATTAGAATGAGTAAAACAAAATGTTGCTAAATGAACAAGAAACTTTTATTTTCGTTTTATTGTTCTTATTTACTGCTCTTTTGACATGAAATTTGCCACATACATGTCTTTGCCGATTATACACATACTAACATTATAAGAAATAGCGGGCAAATTCGTTATCAAATTATATTCTTACAACAACATATTTATAGACATGCGACAATAATTGTGGACATGAGTGTACATACATTTTTAATTTTTAGGGCAAGTCCTTGCAAGATATCCTTTGCAATAAGATTGTGACCCTTGCTTGAATGTCTAAAATGCTTGAATGCTGTACATCTTTAGTTGTGAAACTAAAAAGCAATATTTCGTCGGAGAGTGAATAGTTTAAACAATGATTTCCTGTAACAGAAGTATAAAATGGTACATTATCGTACTTTGACATGGTGAAAAACGCTGAACATATTCTTATTTTATGCATTCTGAAACATTAAGTTCACTGTTTTGTAACATGTTAGTTTAGGGTACGAACTACATCAAAGAAATATAATTTGTTAGGCGCATGAAATCCATAATTTAATTATAGTAAAATTGTACTTTAGGTTTCGACGTTAACACGTAGGTAGTGATGCACATTCAGCTGTTGCGAGGGCAGTTTATTAGATTCTTTGGATCAAGGTGGTGTTATAAGAGAAATATGCAACAGAAAGTTCCTTTTTATGTTGATTTAATACAGAGAGATAGAATTAATAAAAACCTAGTAAAAATGTAATGAATATATAGTAATGAATTTGAGATTTACACATTGGAAACCCCCTGTATGAAAAAAAAAAGTCATGTCGCCCGTCCGTTTATGCTGAAACTTAAAGCCCACTTCATTAAACGTTCAGATACTTTTTTTTTTTCTTTTTTTCTTTCTAATGGAATTCTCTGATAGGGAAGAGTGGCAGGGTTCTAATTTTCTCCTATATTGATAAATACGGATGGTTTACTGAAGAATGTTAGTCTATAATTTCTTGTTTTGTCGAAAACTGCTCCAACAGTTTTGTTTATATTTCATCTATACGTATAAACTAAATATAAGAAAAACAATAAAAATAAAATCTACTTATAGCAACAGTGCTTCGTGTTGTGTAGATTCCTATGATGTAAGTAATGGGGTACCTTCTGCTGGCCTGCTTCCTAAAATATACTAGCTTCTTCATTTCTGTATATAGAGTACCTAGGTCATCTTGATATTTAAAGGGCTCCATTACCTTTAATAGCTTAGAGCCCCGCCATACCTAAATCCAATTCGGTATAAGACCAGTCCTATAAGACATTGAAAAACCCAAAAGTATTAGTAGGAGCATTTAGAATCAGATATGGACAATCTTCCATTAATACAGTTAACCTCCTGGCATTTGGATTTTTTTTTTTTTTTTTTTTTTTTGGTCCTCCGTGACCATTTATAAAGAAATTTAGACAAAGTATTGAAATACAGAAGAAAACAACTTTTTTTTAAATGTATTTTCTTAAATTTTAACTGAAGAAGGAAAAATATTTCCGAAAAACTTCCATTTTAATGTAATTGTACTGTGAAATCAACGGAAGATACTAAGGCACGTACACATTCAAAAGGAGCAAGTTACTGGTGGGAATCATTTTTTAAAAGATTTTCTTATGAACGTCTCAGGCGATTTTCTTCATATTTTTCTAAATAAATATCTTCTTAACAATCTTAATACGATATACAAGTAAGTTAGTTTTCTTCGAAAAATCCACAAGACTGGTAATTTTCTCGAAGGAGTGAATTTTATTGAGGTGTTTTGTTGGAAATTATAATAGCAAGTTTGTTTCATAAATAAATATTTTAGTAAAATCCATGATGAGATGATTAGTAGCTGATTTCAAGTAATTGTAACAGTTCGGTAGCTCTTAGCTTTTTATTTCGTTCACCTTTATCCATGTGGTGAATCATCACATAGAAATAAACGTAATTGTGAACTTGAGATGGGAGTAATTTTTTCTTCATGTTTGCATTCGGTTATGATTGAATATTTTTACTTAAAAAATACGAAAAAAATGGACAGAATAGCTACATATTCGTGGTCTTTAGTAAGATTAGCTTAAGAACAGTTTTAACTTTTTTTTATGTAGGTGATATTAGTTATATTCTACAAGATTTTTGTTTATTCAGTTCCGCTGAACAAAAATAAATAAATAATAATAATAATAAAAGATAAAACAAAGTAATTCATGCGAAAGTTACTTTACAACGTAGTACGAATTGTTTTTCCGTTACAGAAAAACTTTTTAAACTTTCGACTACCTTTTTTTTTTCTTTCTTTCTTTTTAACTTGATAGGTTAACACAATACTCTGTTAAACTCATTTACCTCATTCTCGGATTCTCTTTATATAAGATAATGCAAACAAGAGAAAAAATAAGTTAACAGGACTTTGTATTTACCCTTCCACATAGAAAAGATAAATTCACCGGAAAGAATTATAAACATTATAATAAAAGTGTTTCGATAAAAAGATATAAAAGTAGGAGCATTGTTTGACGATAACTCATTTCTTCTTATTCAAACTGCATACACTCGACATGTTTTCTGGTAATTCCATAAATTAATGATGTTCCTTTTCACAGATGGATGTTTTTTATAAGCTAGAGCCACTTTATTGCATGTTGTTCTTGAAAGAAGAAAATTTATATAATATTTAAAACACCATTTAATATGTCGCCATATATCTTGTAACACAGATAAATCTAAGTATATATTAAAGTTGTTCGCTACACGCACCAGGACTTAAAAAAATCAGAGAATAACTTAAAGAATGAAATATTTAGAAAGTGAGTCAAATAGTATCTAGAAAATGTTATTAAAACTATTAAATAAACGGATAGTTCATTTCAAAACAGGGTTGTCATTATTCTGAAATGGCAACATGCGGACACACTTTCATCTGGCTGACTCATTAAATAAAAACTTTCGACGTAAGAATGGTGTCATTTTACTTTCATGTTTGCTATTAAAACATTATGGAAAAACAGATTGCAATGTATAACTAATAATTAAACAAGAATACTTAATCAACATCATATTGGCATTGCCTTTTCATATTTTTCAGTATATTTTATTTTTTTAAACACTTCCTTTGCCAAACATATATTTAGATGTGAAATATTTTAAATTGAATTAACAATGTACTTTAGCATACAGGATTCCCACTGACCTGGAAAAATAAGGGAATTTCGTGGAAACCTGGAAGAATCAGAAAATTTTAATTATTCCTTCTCTCTCTCCTCAACCATAGGTTGGTGGGCAACATGGAAATTTTAAAACTTTTCTCTCCCTTGGGAGAGCTGTTTTATACTTTGATAAGGCCTCTTCTTCGTAATTATATCTAAATATTCTATCAATGGTCTTCCTCTTCCTGGTTTTCCCTCTATCAGCACGGTGATCCAATTGGAGTGCCGAATAAGACGGCCAAACATGTTGTTTCTTGTTTTTCCTATTATCTTCGTAATCTTTCGTCCTTCATTAGCTTCTTTTAGTACGTCTTCATTCCTTTTTCTTTCGGTCCATGATATGCGCAGCATTCTGCGCCAACACCATATTTCAAATGCTTCCAGCTTGGATATTTTAGCTAAATTTTAAGTTTTAAACACGGATTTTGAATTCTCAGAACCCATATCTCTTTTTGCCTTACCCGGCTATTTGGAAAAATACATTTTATAAAATATATTATTTTGTTTTGCATATATATATATATATATATATATATATATATATATATATATATATATATATATATATATATATATATATATATATATATATATATATATATATATATATATATATATATATATATATATAATATCCAGAGTGGATAGAAATCCCCTGGTCGGGAAAAATATGGTTGCTTTTTTCTTATCATTATAGACTAGGAGATGTGTAATTCGTAACCTGGAAAAGTCAGGGAATTAGAGCTCACTAAAATTAGTGGGAACCCTGACTTGGAAAATGCGCACAAATCAGGGAATTTTTGAAAATGTATGCGGACCGAAATTTTTTACTGTCAAAATTCGGACATGTTCGTAGAAATGCTGACACATGGTAACGTATTTCAAAATGTTTCGTATAGTGCAGGAATCCGACTGTCCGACAATTATGACGTAAACTGCATATCCAGATTACTGTTCTATAAGAAAAAAGTCTTGGAATGAACTAATTAGTTGACTTAATATTTTGCAGATACCATCTGGCCCAGTTTTTTTATGTTCATTGTTGTCTTTTAAGTTATTCAGTAAAGTCAAGAAAAGTGCGGGGTGAATGTAGCGAAGAGCTTTAAAGTTATATTGACGTTTTAATGAAAGAATAACCCCTCTAAGGTAGTCATTTCCAACTGGCTGGTGTGAGACGTAGAGACGCAATTTTACAATCTTCAGAAAAAAATTAATTCCTTCTGTTTAATTCCCGTGATTATGTTCTATAGGCTAACGGAGACGATGATAAAGGCAAATGAATGATGATGGAGGAATTGGCAGAATAACAAAGTGGGAGGAAACTCATGACACGATGTTGTCCGCCTCAAACTTACATAGACGGGGATCGAACCAGAAACCCCCACACACCACATAAGCGCTCTACCACTGAGTCACGGTGACCCCCTACAATCTTCTGTAAGAGCACAGAAACGCTAGAAAGAAAGGGAGGGGGAGAATGAAGTAAGAGAGCAAGTGTTGGCAGTGCTCACGTAGTTATGGGTCCGCAAGTAGGATGTCTCCAAATAACATCGTAGTTCTTGTTTGCCTGTCAACACTGCCTTTTATCAACTTGGACACCTACCAGCTCCGTCCTTTCTCCGTGTGATTCACTGAGAAAGAGCTGTGTGTTTGACGTCACAGAGCACTCAGTTGGAAAATGACTGGTCTAAGGCAACCAGATTATATGAGGTGCATTGCAATAAACTGAGGTAACAATCAAATTATTTTCTAAAGTGAAATGAAAGAAGCACCAACTTTTATTAAGCTAAATGTAAAAGAAAAGTATGTATTCATATGAGCTGCATTTGTCTAAAAATGTATAGATCAATTGAGTGTGTGCTATTTTATTGTAAAATCAATCATTTCAAATAAAAATCACAAAGAATAAAATATTTTCGTAATTTGTGGTAGCATATCTTGAGATTATCACAAATTGTATTGACCAAACAAAATAGTCAAATTTTTAAAAAGGAAATACAACAGTGTAATTCATTATTATGTAAACCTTTCGGTGTTTGCATGATATTCATGCGTGTGTACGGATATTCTGTAGTGATAAATTGAGATTTACAATATTTTCGGTATAGAAGATATACATGTAATATATTCTTGTGTTATATATATCTTGGAGAAATTGTACTGTAGTTGATTACGTTATCATAATGTTACTTGGATATATTGAAAATATATTTTAGTGTTGTTGTGAATTGTCAGAAGAATATATATATATACATGATATATTATGGTTGTTGTTATTAGTTTAGATCCTTGTTTTTATTCTTTAAAATTCTTAGTTTTGGTGGAGGGCACAGTGGTAGTATAGAGCGCTCATCTCTGGTGCGAGGGGTCCCTGAGTTCAATCCTGGCCATGTTTGTGGTGGAAAGCATCGTATTTATGGCTTTTCTCCTGTTTCCTTCCAGTTTCCCATTCCACAGATTCTTTCGTAATCATCATCCGTCTTCTATAGCCTAAAGAACATGGTTCTCCAGTGCAGTGCGCGTATTCGCGGATTCAAATTCTCTTGAAGTCATTAGAATAAAGAGCGAATACAGATAACCAGAAGGAGAGCGATATGAGCTTATTTGGTGACCAATCAAAACCTGTTTGGAGAGCCAGTCATAGCTCTTTGCTATTGTTTCGTTGTAGTTCTAATCTATATATTAAAATGCTAGGTTTATATGTTTGTGGCCAATCCTTTCGATAATGAGTTCTCGGCAACCATAGGCTTTAGAAAGATGTCGTTTTCACTGATCGATTGCAAATTTTGTAGATTGTTCAGCTCTAAATGAATATTTTTTAAAAAATAACCGTTATTTCTTTATTACACTTTTTAGGGGTACACTGGAAGCATTGAAATTTGAATAAGTAAAGCATCATATCCTAGAAGTTATACATTCCAACACCACACATTAGTATACGGAATTCTCTCTCCGGCATTTGTTTCATGGCCAAATGATAATGAGGAACGAAGGATAACCATTTCTCCAGTTAAGATGAATCTTTATTGTTTCATCTTATGTGTGTAATGCATTTGTTTATTGCATAGTGCATGCAAGAAGAAAGAGAAAACACTGATCATACATGAATTAGAAACTCCAACCGGAAGTAGGCTCAAAATCTTACAAACGGTGCGAGATATTGAAAAAATAATCAAAGAAAATCTCTCCTTTATGGTACCCATTGGCAATTTTTATCAAGACGCCTTTCACTTATGTCTGTAAAGGGACATGTACAGATGTTGTGAGGAATGATAAGGAGATTCATGCTCATATATAAACGGTGCGCTGTGTAGATAGCGCAGGTTCAGCTAGTGTTAATATCAAATTTCGAACAGCTCATCTCATATCCAAAATTTGTGATCTGCCATGTTGTTCAACTAATTATAAACATCCATATTTCAGCAGGACTTGAATTGTGAACGTTGTCAATTAAGAACTCAAGCCAAGCCTTTAACCTTCCTAACTACGTAGCTACGCCAATCAACTACAGTTGTACCTTGGATTACAAACTTAATGAGTTCCATAATGTTCGTGAACCGAAATCTCAGCAATTTTTAGCATCGAAACTAATAGAAATCCAATTAATCCATTCGCCCGCCACAGAAACTGTTTTTTTGATTTGTTTATATTGTTTGATTTACTTCTGGCTAAAATATACTGTAAGGCCACATTGCCACGTTAAATGAATTTGTAGCTGTCATAAAAAAAAAAAAAAATCTTGCAACCCGACCTTTCTATTTACTGTGTACATATTACAACTTTTTGAAAGCAAGAAAGGTATTTCCACCTATGCAGCACTGCACTCTAGTGGACAAACAGTGAACCTCCTCATTAAAAACGTGTATTTTGGCGCACTCCCCCTCCCTTTCCAAAAGAATCCGTTGTTTCAGAAGCGGCGAAACTGGTTTTTCCTTTGTCAGCGGGAGGGCGATAGCAGGTAGCAAGCAAGACGTCCCAGAAAGTTGCACACTGTTCGACTCCTTGCAAGATGCAAAAAATGTTTTATGACCCTTTCAAGACTATGTGTACATGGTAAAATATGGTAGAGTTTCAAGATTTTTTTTTCTTCTTTTAATGACAGCTACAAGTTCTAACGTGGCAACCCCCTTTAACATAGAATATACAAGATAACTTTACCTTTGTGCGTGATAATTGCTTGCACAGGTAACTGACATAATGAAATTTAATTTAGGAACAACGCAATGACAACAATCTTCACAACGTGCAAACCTGAGAACAGCTGTTGTTAGCGAACCGAAAACATTGCGCCAAAACCATGTACGTACGTCCGTACGCCGAGACATTGTTCGTGTGTCGAATCAAACTTCGTTCAGATAGTGTGTTTGTGGGTCGATTTATTCGTGACTCGATATACCACAGTATTTTATGAATATTTATTTAAGGATTTAATTTGACGCATATTTATATAAGTTGTAAAAAATAAATAAATAAAAAAAACTGCGTTGAAATGCACTTAAATTGCACTAAACTGCTTCAACAATCTCTACTGTTATCGTCGGTAGCTCTTGGAAACTCTAAGTATTTTCACTTTCTTCATGTGCCTAGTTCAAAAACGATTAGGTTTAAACCTGTTAATGTAGATCTCTGTGCTCAAACAACTCCTATCAACGAAATATTTTGCATTAGAACTTAACAAAACTCCTTTATATATTTACCTTATTCGTCCGTTCGAGAGACAATACCAAATTTGGACAGTATAGGATCAAGTTTGGGGTTTATGGAGCATATCGAAACCGGACGTGGTAGAAATTAACTATTTTCGGTTTTTACGTTAATCACTATAGAGCAAAATTGCTAATAGATAGCGAAAAGCTATTTTTTTTCTATGATCTATTAATCATCCAAAAAATACATCTCATCTCTATTTTTAACTTTCAACTAATGCCGGAGGCGGTAGAAATCAACCACTTCCGGTTTAATGATCGTTATAGTGTGAAAATAGTAACATAACGAGAAGTAAGTTTTCTGCAATCGAATAAGCATCCCAAGAATATATATATTTCAACTCCATCCTTAATTCTACTAAAACCGAAAGTGATAGAACATCAACCCCATCTGGTTTTAATGGTGATAACTTAGAATAAAACCGTAATAGATAGCGAGAAGGGGTTTTCTGTAATCATTCAAATGTCTCAAGAATATATGTCATTTCCGTTCTATCTCTATTAGAACCAAAAGTAGCAAATAACCATATCCAGTTTCAATGTTGATTGTTATAGAATAAAAAGTGTAACAGGTATCGGGAATTGTCCCAAGAAGATATTCCGTCTGCACTTAATCTCTATTAAACCGGAAGTAACAAAATCAACTACTTCCGGTTATAACAGTTATCATTATAGAGTAAGGACGGTAATAGACAGAGGCTGCTGTTTGCAATCAATGAAGCGTTTCAAAAGTATATTCCAACTCCACTGTATAATCTCTCTATTGAAACCGGAAGTGGTAAAAATTACTACCACTTTTGGTTTATGTATTGATTTAGAAAATATCACGACATACAAACCAAACTTCTTCACGAGGTGTGCACGTGACACTGCTATTTTGTGTAGAATTGTGCCCATTGAAAAGCACTAATAAAGTTATTGTTGTGATTACAAAACTTTAAGATTAGATGCTTTTTCAAAGGAAACTGAGATTGCTGAAACAATTTAGTTTAGTTAAAGTGTATCCGGACGCAGTAAGTTCATATGTTTTCTTACAAATCACTTTGTGGATATGTTCATGCAGGAAACATCCCATGCATCGAATACTTAAACTTCGTAGTACCATGTTTAATTCTAGGTGGGCACAGAAATTTTGGTGTTAAACTAACATCGTGGAGCAATTGGAGATTCGAACTTTGGTCTAGAAAGCCAGAATTAACGGCGGTGAGAGGTGATGAGCTGACCACATATCACCCAATCTCGAAGTCCCGGGGCCTGTGGCTTTTTCCGGAAACCAGCTGGGAGTACAGTGAGCTGGGGACTTACCTCTGGGCCTGTGGAGTCCCTGGATCGATCCTTGGCGAAGTAAGTTTATGGTGGATAATACCGTGTCCGTGGATTTTCTCGGGTACTCCCATTTCCCTGCCACATTCTCATTCTACTGATTTTTCCATCATCATTCACTTGCCGTAATCATCTGTCTCCCTTAACCTAAATTGCATCGTTGTACGTTAAACTGAAAGATTTATACAGGGTGTTTCAAAACAATACCGACAACGTTTGGGAAGTGATTCCTGACACCAAGATGAAACAAAAAGTATAGACCAACCTGGGTGCACAAATGCTTCCTTTCGGAGTAATAGGCTGCCGAAAACATGAAAAAATGAACTTTAGAGGCCCATAGCTCCAAAACTATGAGACATACCGTAGTCGGCTCAAGATTTCACTTAGGAACTAGTATGTGTCCTATCCAAAAATCCATGTTTCAAAATCCTAAGGTACTTTCGCAACAATTTTTATAGAGAGTTCGTGAGTCTTCAAATTATATGCCCGTAGCCAAACACCCTCTATAAAAATTGTTGCTTAGGAGTCTGAAACATGGATTTTTGGGTAGGGCACATATTAGTTCCTAAGTGAAGTCTTGACCCGACTACGATAAGTCCCATAGATTTGGAGCTATGGACCTATAAAGTTCATTTCTTCATGTTTTTGGCAGCCTGTAACTCCGAAACGAAGCGTATGTGCAACCAGGGTGGTCTACACTTTTTGTCTTATCTTGGTGTGAGGAATCACCTCCCAAACGTTGTCGGTGTTATTTTGAAACACCTTGTATATGCAAACCAGCTTTCATGGAGATAAGATAATGGTAAACAGTTGCTGCTGTGCACGATGATCTTGGATGATAGTTTGCACCCGCCAACTGCTTTGGATTTAAGTTTTTGAGTAGTTCGGAGCCCATGTAAAGAGTGAGTTTTATAGTTGTATAACAGTAGTCGGTGACCTAACTTTTGGAGCTTCTGAGCTACCGTACAGCTTTTAAATTCTACTGAGAGCTACCAACCAAAAGAACTAACAACTTTTTTAAAAAAAAAAAATCTTCCATTAAGATGATTCTGCTCAGTGGAGGAATCAAAGTTAGGCAACCGAAGCGTTAACGCAATCTACCGAAAATGTCCCCGCGAGCTACTATTGTGCTGCCAAAATGTCTTGAGCCGTGGCAAAAATGCGAACTAAAGCTCACACACCCACGCGTTCAGCCAATAAGGGTTTAGCTGTTGCTAAGCGAGAGAAAGCAAATGGAATTCCTTCAGCCGATAACAGCGCTTGCAACGGAAGACTAGGGATCAAGTCAATGTGGCATTAGTATAGTTGCTCGCGATCAATGGTTTGGTGATTACTGTTGTATAAGAATGCAAAACAATATTAGTCAAATCAAATAAAAGCCTTTTAGCGTACAATAGTTGTTCATAGGCTAGAAAAAAAAAAAGAAAAAACAGAAATGTTCTGTTTTGAAACTATTTTTTATTTTATTTTCAGTTTTATTGCAATGATCTTTACAAAAGTAGAATAACAATAACTTTATATACAACATATCGCACGTAACAACTATGTAAATGAGAAAATGAATATATATAGTGATTTTTTTTAAAAAAAAGTGTGAGAACAGAACTAATTTTTTTCATTCTCAAAAGTAAACACGAAAACTACGCACATATTCTATAATCTTGTCTGACTTTACGATGCTTTGAATACATCATTTAGACAATAACATTCATATTACATAACTGAACACATTAAAAATGCACTGCACTGTTACGCACTTAGGAACTATACTACTTTAATAATGCCCTTGACGTAAGTAGGTTGGGTAGATTTTTAATTTGAACTCTTTTTAATTCATACTTCTATATTTCCGGTAAAGTACCATTTCAAGGATAATTTTATACCTTTACAATTTGAGAAGAGTAATAAATTTATCTGTAAGTAATCAATGTAACTAAACTATCTGTATCTAACCTAACAGATTTCCAGTCTTCTACATAATCTCTCTCAATCTAACAGTCTTTTTGTTCAAAAATATCTCACAAATAAACGAAGATTTTACTTAGTACGTATGTATTTAGATATGAAAATATATCTCATTAAAATTGGATTGTTCAACAACACTGTTCAAATGATATTTAAGGCTATTTCAGCCCAAAATCTCGTCTCTACAGAAGTAATGAGTTACATATGTATGTAAAGCCTAAAGACATGTAAAATACACATCATTCTTACATGAACCTTGTGGAAATAATTTATCATTTTTGTTTACATTATTATTACTAATGTATTTGTTTTTAATAATATATGCGATGTTGATGGTGTAGTGCATTAGTAGTATATTTTTCTGTCATAAGAACGGATGATTCTATGGAAGTTTTCCTGCTGAAGCTTTCAAAAATAGCGTTTTTACTTTTTTTTTTTTTTTTTTTTAATCATTCTTTATTGTTCTGAAGATAAGAAGTCTTAAAGCTTTCGTAATGAATCTATGAGAATTTGCATTTCCTGATTAATGTTAGTTACGAGGTTCTCAATCTGTGGCTTGGAATCCAGAATCTCGATGCTCTGAGTATATGGGTTGTAGCGAACACCAAATGGCCGAGGAATGGTTTGAGCATATTTCCTGTATCAAAATAAAAATTACAATATAGACACATACTATTTAAATACATTATTCTACATACATACACACATACATAGTATATTATACTACAATTGATACTACTGGTCCTTTCTGACAGCTCGCTGCGCGCACGTGGTGTTCAATGCTATGTTGCCAGCTTTTGCGTCGGGTATTGAAATATGAAACTATTCACTGCAAGAAAGTCTCAGTTTTATAAAATTAAATGTCAAAAGACAACTAAAAAGAATACTCTCATTAACCAGTAGGTCCACTACTCAAGTTGATATCCGACTAAAACAATGTGCATTTCTTTATATTCAAATTGACAACGTGCGGAAAGGGTGGAATGTTTACCATTACAAAGCGAGAGAAATGAGCCACTATAATTGGCTGAATGTGCTGTTGCCATAGAAACAATTCTTCTTGCCTGTTTGTTATGACTACGTGCACAAAGGAAAAAACAGAGGAAAGCAACTGTCAGAAAGGACAATTTGTATCAAATGGACTGTAAATTTTAACTCTTTCGAACTTAAATAATACTCTCGTAATAGAAACAAAACCATAATAAATATTTATATTGCATGACATTCAAACTAATAATATTTCTAGTCCTCTACACTGGTCTAGTGGCTAGAACTGTGTTTCCGGGTTCGATTTCCGGTGGGAAAGCATTGAACACATTATGCTGGTTTAGATTCCACGTTAAAGTATAGGTCCATGTCCCGTATAGTCTCGGTGCTGTAAAGGGATGATGAACTTCAATAAACAAGAAACATATAGTATTTCTAATCGGATATCTCTTGAATGAAGGAAATCAGTTATAAGAATAACTGCAAGCATATATTCAAGCATAGTTCAAGCATATATTCAATTTTCGGTAAAAGGCAGAAGACAGAATAAGGCTCTTGTAGTTTGCCCACAGTTTGATGCTTCTTACACAAAAATGATCCCTTATCGAAAGATATAAATTCATTTTATTTTGAACTTCACTTCTTTTATGAGATTTATAAATACAATTTGTAAAAACCGACAGTTTGACAAAATACCATATTTTGCCATTTTTTAAAAAGAAGTTGTGAATAAATACCATGTATTGTTATCCTTTTTCTTCTGTAAAGTTCCTTTTTCTTATTCAGACAGTATAGCATAATTCTGTTCATCGAATTAAATTTTTAATTCAGATAAAACTTACCCTAGCCAGAACACATTTGTACTAATAAGAAAACTAAACCAAGACTACTTACATCATTTTCTCCTTGGCATCCTCAAAACTTTGAGCAACGTAGTAAATTGGTTGATATTCTGTAATAGGATACTTCTGGAGACATGTTCTTGAAGGTTCAAATGGCCTTAATTCTGGTTTTCCACTCAGGCTGTACTGAAGCTCTCCGAATGATGATAGAAGACCAGCACCGAAAGCTTTCAGTTGGCCGTCTTGTAGGCACAATCCAAATTCTACGGTGAACCAGTAGCACTAAAAGAAAAAAAAAGCAGCATGACATAAGTAATCAATGACTTTTAACAAAACATCTAATAAGAACCTGAAATGTCATCTTTGCTTTTATATATTAGTACAGTGTCTACAATAAGCCATGGTCACCAAAAATAATAAGAGTGGATTTTGTTCATTACTTGTAAATGCCCCCATGTTTCACCATCGTCAATATTTTGCACAAATCTTTCTTCATTATCTACGAGCATTGACTTCATTCAAGTAAATTAAATTTGTATTCATTGAAGACGTTACGACGTTCCCCTATTTAGGAAGTCTAATATCCTCGGATGGAAGAAGTGAAAAAGACGTAAGTTCAAGAATAGTGCAAGCTAAACAAGCATTCAATAAGAAAATAGAACTGGTAACATCAAGAAATGTGTCGTTGGACGTTCGAAAACGATTTATTAAGACTTCACGGATAAGAGACGTGGACATTGAGGAAAAACTGCTGCGAATAGCATGGGCCGAAAGGAAAAGGAATAAAGACGTACTAAAGGAAGCTAATGAAGGACGACAGATCATGAAGATAATAGGAAAACAAGAAACAGCATGTTTAGCCACCTCGGCACTCTGGATCACTGTGTTGACAGAGGAAAAGACAGAAGGAAAACCAGGAAGAGGAAGACCAAGAATAGAATATTTAAATGGAGTTATGAAGAAGAGACCTTATCAAAGTATAAAAGAGCTCTCCTAAGAGAGAGGAAAGTTTTAAAATTTTCATGCTGACTAACAACCTTTGGTTGAGGTGAGAAAGAAGATGATTTTTCTGCTGTTATACCTTCGGTTTAAAGAAAACACGTGATAAAATAGATGTGTCTTATTTTTAAAAATTCAGTATTAGTGCAGTTTTCGTAAATCAGATTACGATGCATATTAGGTCGCTTTAGGAAAAGAAAGGCGTTATGATCTTAATTGTAAATATAGCTACGATCTTATTCTTAGCAAAGCTTTTGGTACAGTTCTGATCGAGGTGCAAACTGACAAGTTCTCTAAGCCTTGTATAGTCTTAATAAGGAAAGAAATTAAATTCTTATGGAAAAAGAGCATCTTTAGGAGCCTGAAAAAATATATTATCTGAATAGAAATTCCAGTCGTTTTTATTTTATTAATATATATCGTAACTTGTGTTGTATTCGTTATGGTTAACTTTGAAATAGAGACAAATACAGTAATTTAGTCAAATAGGTGCTATTTTTTTCTTTCTTCCGCGGAGCACTAAGTTCTGGGTCCGAATTATACAAAGTCTCTCTCCGGCTGCAATGATGTGAACAGACTTTGGAGGAGATTGCTGAAATTCAGCTCAAATGTAGAAGAGACTATGTAGATTCTATATTTGTAAATCAAATTGTTCTAAAATGCATGGAACATAGTGAAAAAAAAAGCACGAAACATTAACATTAACGTCAATGGAAAATCAATAATAAAAAAAAAAAATAAAGTCGTCCACATATGTCAAAACTATATTAAGGAGCTGATTGAAAGCTAGTTACAAAGGCATAATGAAGAGCTAAAAAACGATGTATAGCACGTGATGTAAATATGGATAGAACATTGTCAAAAGTCAACTTGTTTGGATAAAATCAATAATAATGATAAAGTATATGCATCTTCTTCGAATTACTTAGGGCACCCCACGTAAGTTACTTGCTTGCAATATCTCACATTTTAATTTGGAATCTCTAGACACGATTTAGCGCGGTGCTTATGGCAACGGATAGGCCCGTTGAAATTGTTAAAGCTGGTAATGTATAAAAACTCCTAATATATAGCTGTGTAAACAACCAGAAACAAAAGTGATGTAAAGCCAATGTGCTAACCATGAATCATTGTCAAGTTGCATCATTTAACCTACCACAGTCCTTTGTTGATTATAGCATCAAGGAGTTAATCACATTTCAAAAATGATTTCTTACGTACAATTTGTAAAAAGTTACTTAAAGAAAGGAGAAAACTCTCATTATAGTATACAATAATCGAAGAAATTGAGAATAAATATATGAACACTGTTTAGTGTCTAACAAGAACAAAACTGAAAGAAATAAATTAACTTACCGTTGCAAGTTTCTCAATGTAATCATCTGGTGCCCCTAAAGAAGCAAGGCCGATTTCTTGTGAAAATTGAGCAAATGCAGGGTCTGCAAAGAGAGGAACATGTCCCAACAACTCATGGCATGCGTCTGGTTCAGGTGTGTACAGAGGGCAGCTTGGGTGGCGAATGTACTGCGTCGAATGAAAAACTCGAAACGCTAATCCAGCCAGAAAATCACGAGATGAGAGTAAACCAGCAACTGGTCGTAAAGTAAAACCTGTGCAGTCTGAAATGAAATTTAATAGTGTATTAATGTAATGCACTTGCATCTGAAAAGAAAGTAAATTTAACAAATCCACTCCGCCATTTTGATCTCTTGAAATTATCTTATTCTTGTTAAAACTCATAGAATACTTTTCTTGCATGTTCAGGTCATAGCTTTTGATGAGTTGCTACTGTGTTTCACGTTTCTCACGTGACATGTGCTACTAATTGGTGCCACATTAGTTACGTGTCCCTTGAAACCACCTAGTTATAATGTCTAGTGTTTATTTAGTACTAGCTAAAATACCCAGTCTTCGCACTCGAAGAATAACAAGATTTATGGAAAATATACGAAAGGTATATTTGAACTGCCTTCTCCCCTCCCCCTCCTCTTCCTTAGGGTGCGTATTTCAATGAAAGTAAAATAATAATCCAGCACGACTGAAGTGCTGTGTTCCAAAATTCATTTCAAATGGTTCTCCTATTTTCCCATGGTGACGCGAGGAAGAAATTACAGAAATGGCTCCCCTCCCCCTTTCAGAAGTGGAGTTTTTGAAAACGCTGTAACATGTATCCAATTATTTTTAATATTGAGTTTATGTATGGATTTTCAGCTTCCTAACTTAAAGGGATCATGAGTTATTTTATATTTGGCATAAATTTAAATTACTTCCTCCCTTTGAAAGTTTATTTTTGGCGTAAATTTTAAATTATTTCCTCCCTTTGAAAGTATATTTTTGGCATAAATTTTAAATTACTTCCTCCCTTTGAAAGTTTATTTTTGGCGCAAATTTTAAATTACTTACTCCTTTTGAAACACTTTTTTTTTTTTTTTTTTTTTGGAATAAATCTTAAATTACTTACTCCCTTTGGAAGTTTATTTTTCGCATAAATTTTAAATTAGTTACTCCTTTGAAAGTTTGACATAAATTTTAAATTAATTCCTCCCTTTGAAAGTCTATTTTTGGCATAAATTTTAAATTACTTCCTTCCTTTGAAAGTTTATTTTTGGCATAAATTTTAAATTACTTCCTTCTTTTGAACACCTTCTCTCCTGAGAATATAAATAGTTTGTTTAATTGCTCCAAAATATTATGAATCAATTACCTTTTAGAAAATTCGAGATATCTTCTAACTGTGGGATGTTGTCTTCCCTGTATCCACAGTTCTCAATAAGCAGAGGAAAAACGTGGTTGTGTTCCTTGCAAGCGTGGGTTGGGTACAACTTAGTCAGCTCCCTAAAAACTGTTCCCCATGTCTTGGTTTCCTCCTCTGTGTATTCCACACGAGGTAATGGCTGGCCACTGAAAATAGAAAGGGAGAAAATTAGCGTATACAGTTAGACACAAGACACAAGAGAATATATAACATATTTTGTACATATATATTTTAACGATACGATCAACTACTTCTCGAAAATATATTGCTTTATCTTCGTAATGTTACTCCACCTGGACTCCTTATTCTTTAGTGTTTCTAAGGATTAAAGGTAAAAACTAAAGCATTTCTGAATAAAAATTCAGTGGCTGGAATTACTACCTAAGTCTCAACTTCAGCATTATTTATGTTTGGTTCAACGTTTACTCACTGGCAATGAGCAGACATCTTGCAGAAGAAACCGATCAAAACAAAGAAGAATCAAACCCTGTGCAGCCAGGATGACACGATAGAGATCTCACTAGGTATGATATAGGTGCCTTCCATTTCAATTCAGGCAGAGCATGTACCATCACCATCTCAGATATTGTTGAAACTTTTTTTATAGCAACTAGACATGTTTTTAAGAGACCCATATTTTTTTATTTTGTCGAAAAAAATTTTCCCGCCAAGTAATAGGCCATCAAAGACGGGGAGTACAATTTATGAATTGTAGAAGACATGGAAAATGGTCAATTTCGGAGCCTCACCATTCGGCTATGGAGACAGGTAGAGTTATAATTCTTGTTGTGGTATGTACATAGGGATATCAATAAACTATATTTTATTATAGTTTGGTTTGCGCATGCGTATCTTTTTGTACATAAATTAACAAATGAACGTCAATTTATCTGAAAAGTCGAAGTTTGCGAATTTTTTTCGAACACTTCCGGTTCGAATTTTAAAATTCTGTTTTCACGGTTGGTAAGACCTAGTTACCCGCTTTCCGAAATAAAATTTGTATCGCTTCTGTGGTCAACCGTTTTGTCGCAAAAAATTCGAGAAATTGTAAAATTTTCAAAAATCGCCATTTTTGGGCGCCATTTTCTCGAAAACACCATTTTTTAAAATTCTGAAATTTTGTCAGATGGTTCAACTTTACCTGAATAATAAACACACCAAATATCATTCTCGACCAATGCTTCATGGATTAACTGCAGCCTTTTAAAGTTAGCGAAGTTTCGCTAATTTTGATGTCACAGTTAGCAACACTGGGAACAATAAAAGTGCAATGATTTGATGATGTTTGTGGTTCATATTCATTAAATGAAGAATAAAAGGTTTTCTTGGCTGGTTTTTTATTATTTTGAACAAAGGAGCTCTCTGAAATAGTAAAATGAGCCCCCCCTACTCTTCCGGTTTCTTAAACTGAAGTAATCTGAGGTGGAAATTACGATTACGAAACACACAAATTTTAAGTTTACTTGAAATGGCCATCCAATGAATTCTGATGATCTATAAAAGGCCTAAACTATTACCTCAGTATGATTTGGAATGCTCCAGACAAAGTCTCAATTAAGTGCGATGTCATTACAGTGATCGAAAAATGACAAAAAGTTTAAAAAAAATCGAAACGTTTTCTTACGCGTTCCAAAGAAATTTACTGAATTTTTAAACAGAACAATCCCAGCATAAAAATAGGTCACTCGGAATTTTATAGTATTCGACTAAAGTGTGTCAGTCCGCAACCTGAGAGGGAAGTGTGTGTATTGTGCAAATTTTAAGTTAGCTGCTACTGCGTTGCTACAAATCAAAGGTGCAACCTGTATTGAAGCTGTCATGAGTGACCTATTTCCTTTAGTAGTATGATCCGTAGAAAATGACAGCTTTCTTCAAGAATGTGGTGAATGTCCTGGAGTGGAAGAAATAAGTGTGGTGTCTTTAAGTATTGATCCTGATGAAAATGAAAGTGGTTACGTATGCCATATGGGAGAATAATGATCTCGTTTAAAAAAAAAACTGTGCCACTTTCTGTTTTCGTATCGTACATTGCCGGTTTAACTGTAAGAATTGTAATTAATGACTACATCAAGAAAATCCAAAGAGAATCAATTGCTACCGAAGACCACCGTATAAAATTTCAAGATACAACTTCTATTTTACTTCATGTGGACTTCGTTGAAAACTGGACTGTTATTCTGCAAAGTGAAATTCAGTTATCACCGAAATATTGAAACAATTGACAATTTGTTGTACTAAACGACGGTAAAACACACGATTCGGCTCATGTACTTATAGTCATAGACAAGATTCTAAACATACTCGAAGAAAAGCGAAAATATATTTTATAGAAAAAGGTTTGAATACGTGAAAATAGGTGTCTACAATTTCCCAAACCGTGTCAGTGATTTCTGATGGTGCTGCATCCCACTTTAAAAATCGCTTTCAGATGTTCGAGATGCAGACAGGTCCGATAAAGCAGTGTTTTTGCAGTGAAACCGGCCATGCAAGGGTCTCTACGACGGTAGTGGGGAAGGCGGGGGGGGGGGCAAGAATGTGGCAACGCGCCATAGCCTTAGGCTAAAACAGATACACAGTATTAAAACCGCTGAAGAAAAAAATCAAATGAAATCTTTAAGTTTTACGTTCCACGGTTAGGCTAAAGGAGACGGTGATTATGAGAAATGAATGAAATGGTGGAATGCAGAACGGCACGAGCTGGGATTGAACCAGGGACCCCAAGCACCGGAAGTGAACGCTCTACCACTGAGCCACCGCGTCCCCACCAAAACCGCAGGAGAATTCGTGAGTATAGTGCAAGTACAAACTCCGGGTATTACTCTCGTTTTGTTACCTGGAACTGAATTCGACGACTTCCGCAAGAAAAAAGGGAAAGTATGCGACCAGTAACTGGTATTCAACGAAGTTATCTTTGGCTTTCGGAAAATTGCGAAGTTTTTATGGTAGTAACGGATCACCATGAACTAACTTCATACTTCCCCCAAAATCGAACTTTTGCAATTCAAAGTGTAGATTTAAGAAATCTCCAAAAAGGAACTTTTGTTATATACATATACGTATGATAACCAGTGGTGCGTAGCAGAAATATTATGAATAAATCATGAATTACGTGAAGTTTAAGTGCTGTTTATGCTTCCACATGAACCTTCAGCGGGGTACAGGTTTCCAGAAGAGCATAAGAGAAGTGAAAATAAGTGTTTTGTGACTATCGACAATGTGCTACGCAGGGGCGGATCCAGGACGGACTTCTGAGGGGGGATTGTAGGCCTAATACTGCTACTTAGAGCTACTATTAAGAGCTCCAAACTCTGGGATGGGTTTTATTTATATATAAATAAGAAAGTTTCTTCTTCTGGGGGGGGGGGTAGCAATCGTCCCCCTAGATCCACTCCTGGATGAGTTATGAGTGAACCAACATCTATTGGAGCATCTGCACGTTACATGCTATTAGCAAAGAAGACAACAACCAAGCAAATGATTGGTCCATGTAAAAAACAAAAACAAAAACAAAAAAAATCAGTGAAATTTTGTTTCCGAAGACCATTTTAAGTAAGTGAACTTGAAATTTGTGTGTTTCGTAATCGTAATTTCCACCTCAGATTACTTCAGTTTAAGAAAACGGAGGAGTAGAGGGAGGCTCATTTTACTGTCAGAGAGCCTTTTTAATCAAAATAATAAAAAAAACAGCCAAGAAAACCTTTTATTCTTCATTTAATGAATGTGAACCACAAACATCATCAAATCATTGCACTTTCATTGTTCCCAGTGTTGCTAACTGTGACATCAAAATTAGCGAAACTTTGCTAACTTTAAAAGGCTGCAGTTAATCCATGAAGCATTGGTCGAGAATGATATTTGGTGTGTTTATTATTCAGGTAAAGTTGAACCATCTGACAAAATTTCAGAATTTTAAAAAATGGTGTTTTCGAGAAAATGGCGCCCAAAAATGGCGATTTTTGAAAATTTTACAATTTCTCGAATTTTTTGCGACAAAACGGTTGACCACAGAAGCGACACAAATTTTATTTCGGAAAGCGGGTAACTAGGTCTTACCAACCGTGAAAACAGAATTTTAAAATTCGAACTGGAAGTGCTCGAAAAAAATTCGCAAACTTCGACTTTTCAGATAAATTGACGTTCATTTGTTAATTTATGTACAAAAAGATATGCATGCGCAAACCAAACTATAATAAAATATAGTTTATTTATATCTCTATGTACATACCACAACAAGAATTATAACTCTACCTGTCTCCATAGCCGAATGGTGAGGCTCCGAAATTGACCATTTTCCATGTCTTCTACAATTCATAAATTGTACTCCCCGTCTTTGATGGCCCATTACTTGGCGGGAAAATTTTTTTCGACAAAACAAAAAAATATGGGTCTCTTAAAAACATGTCTAGTTGCTATAAAAAAAGTTTCAACAATATCTGAGATGGTGATGGTACAATTTTATATTTTTTTGCCTGAGTTGAAATGGAAGGCACCTATAGCTTTTTTCTGAATGGCCGATATAAATTTAGCTAGCTACGTGAACTTCTGTTTATACTAGATGTTCAGTTGTTTCATATTTTCTCAAAGTGGTCCCATTGAAACAATATTTATCTGAAATATACAATCTTCTTGGAGAATGCACATAACAAATATGAATATAACTCACTTCAGAACATAAAGTCCTTATTACATTTTCTTCCGAATCAAATTATACGCTCAGCAGGAAGATAACTGTAGATTGTCGCAAATCTAGACTTAGGGGTCGCCCTTCGTGTTGTTATTAGAGGAAAAGCTAAGGAAATGTCACCAAGTGAATTTACAAATGTTTTCCGGTACTGAAGATGTCATGTTTTAAAATGAACTATGTTTGTGAATATTTTCGATTGAATAGCAATAGAAGATTTCTATTGTTGTTGTTAATTATAAGATAGTAAAAATTAGTTTTGATGACAAGTCTCAAATTTAAGGATTTTATTACAAGAGAACCATATCATTTATATATTTGATCCAGATGGATGAGTAAGAACTGCAAACCGATATAATAAGGTGGTCTCAAAAATTAATTACTCAAACTTTCATTTAATATATATATATATATATATATATATATATATATATAGTAGTAAGGTAAAAGAAAAGATAAAAGGTTACACAAAAATTAAAGAATAAAGAGATGTATGGAAATGTGAAGACTTTTATTTTTTTTTTTTTTTAATACCAGAATGATGAACATTCTGTATCTTGAAATAATCATGGTTGTCAGAACATATATCATTTGGTTTTAGAACTGCATAAGAATCTTATTAAATTACTTTCAATTAATCTTACTTCACATTTAATTTAGTTATTTAATTATAGCAAAACATGCTTGATACACCACATACTGGATTTCGTTCCGGCATCTCTTAACTCTTTTTTATTGTAGGTCTAAAACATCTCTTGATAATTCAGATTACATGACGTATCAAGTAATTGTATGTAGATTACAGTGGAAACCTCACATACGCTAATGAAAAGGTACTGTATGTTCCTTTGAAAAATCTCAATCCCAGGACTATCAATAATTATCGTAACAATTTTGCTAGTTAATAGGAATACACTATTCACTTGATTCTCATGTACATAATTAAATTTAACTAAAGAGTTTATCATATTAAAGATACATTGTACTGAATAGTTCGGAAAACCATTTGAACAGCTAACAGCTAAAAGTCTGTTAGACTAGATAAAGACTTCAGGTATACCTATTTCATTGGCTACGTCCATACAAGATTATTTGATTTTTATTTTTAAAAGTCTACGTAAATCATAATCTTTAAGAAAAAAAAAAAGAAACAAAAAAAGCTAAGAATATAAACTTACTGTTTGTAATTGTACTTTTAAATTTTTAAGGGAAAAAGAAGAAAGAAAATAGGCTAAGAATATAAACTTACTGTTTGTAATTGTACTTTTAAATCTTTAAGGAAAAAAAATAGGCTAAGAATAAAAACTTACTGTTTGTAATTGTACTTTTAAATCTTTAAGGGAAAAAGAAGAAACAAAATAGGCTAAGAATATAAACTTACTGTTTGTAATTGTACTTTTAAATTTTTAAGGAGAAACGAAGAAAGAAAATAGGCTAAGAATATAAACTTACTGTTTATAATTGTATGCCAAATCTGCAAAGTACTTCCTTCTTGCACGGTATTCAGGATCTGTGAAGCCAGGGTGATCGGCATCTAATTCTGAACCATAGGACAGAATTTGATTAGCAAACTTATCTAAGTCTCGAATTCTCCGTGGAAACCATGGAACAGTTCCTGTAAATAAATTATCAGAGACGCGTAAATTAATCATCCGTACTATCTTTGTAAATAGGCAATATGCTATTTTTAAAATATACTTAATATATATCTTGCTTTATTTGATTGAACACATCTTGCAAAGAAATTATCTTCTTCATACCGCCACAGAAGGAAAGATGGAAGGAAAGCGAGGAGTAGGAAGAAGAAGAACACAACTGATAAATGCTTTGAGAAACAGAAGTAAATATTTGTTGTTAAAGGAGGAAGCTGAAGATCGAGAAACGTGGAAAAAACACTTCCAGGCAAAAAAAAAAAAAAAACTCCTAGGATCTGCCAAAAGGCAGAATATTTTATTATTATTATTATTATTATTATTATTATTATTATTATTATTATTATTATTATTATTATTATTATTATTATTATTATTCGAAATCTCATTACAGACTGGAAAATTCATTGTTATGACTCATGAGATCACTTAAATGATTTTGTTTTAAGTTCGGAAAGTAAGAATTACTTATTACTTGAGATTGCATTTCATTTTTACTTGATAGCAACGTTTGGAACTACCTTTTCTCTCGCATAGATAAGATAATAATAATAATGTTAAACTTCTATGTGTTACCATGATGTTATTTGTTACTAGTTAAGCTCACTATTTTTTGTGTAGATTCTCATTTTTTTTCGTTTTTTGAAAGTAAATATAGATATTTGTAATCTCCTAGTGTAGTGACTGTTTCTCTGCAATAGCCTACCACTGAATGAAACGTGAACTTTAATGAAAGCTAATCCACTGTGATTTTTCCACAGTGCACATTACCAAAGAAATTTTATCAGTAGGTAACGGAAAACAACTTTTTCTCTTGAGTAGTGCTTTTTGAAGCTCTCTTCCCTTAGCCTGTAGTGATAATTTTTCTGGTGTCATTTAATTTTTTTTCTTACGTGATTTCCCTCAAGGTGAGCCACTGATTCTATTCATAGGAGGAATGGGCAAGTTTTCACTTCGGTCATTTCATTCAGTGAATCGTTCAATCAATTGATTCGTAAGGAACTTGGTTCCTGGGAACAATTCATTAAATATCACCGGAAACCAGTTCCTCAGCTAACCTAACTTAACCTAATCATCAACAGTAAGTCATCACGTGACTCGATACCAGTACGAATCTAGAAGAACAGATGCATTCTCAAAACCGGAACCAAAAGATCCAAATCACTGAATCGAATAGAAAAACTTGGCAAGGAATGAAATGACATCACAAAAACGAAAAATTGATGTACAATACTTCTTTTCTTTCTTTTTTACTTCTTTTAACGATTTAAAGTCCACATGCGTTCTTAATTTTATTATTTTGTAAACTAGAACAATATAAACATCAATATTCATTGGTTATAAGGTTATCAGAAACGGTTTTTGAGTCACATTGATAACAATTATAATTTTATCGTTATTAGAAGCTAAAACAAGAAACCGTTGTTCTAGCTCTTGTAAACAATATTTAAAGATTTATTTTCTCAATTTGTAGTGATAAAAATATGTGTTTAACAGATATGACTTCCCTCAAAGAGCACAACTGATCTTTACTAGTAGTTTGTTGTGTATGTAGCATTAATTTACTACTTAAATGTATTTTAATAAAAGAATAAAAAATGTTATTATATATTTTGACTTACCAATATTGTCCTTGTGATTTCGTGAAATGATATTGAAATACGGTGAATGTTCTCGTAGCTGCTCAATGGCTGCTCCAAGGTTTCCTGAAGCAGGATCACATTCTACCATAAATTCATATTGGTTAGGAAACCTCTTCGATGAACGAGATTCAATATGGAGAAGATTTACCTGATGAGTCTAAAAGGAAATAATAATAATAATAATAATAATAATAATAATAATAATAATAATAATAATAATAATAATAATAATAATAATAATAATAATAATAATAATAATAATAATCTTTATTGATATAAGTGATACTACACCAATAGAGCCATTAGTTTGTCATATTAAAATAAATACATGAATTAACAAATCATGCAGGAATCTATTAGAAAAAAACTTGAAATAAACATGAAACATATAATAATAATAATAATAATAATAATAATAATAATAATAATAATAATAATAATAATAATAATAATAATAATAATAATAATAATAACTTGTAGCTCTTGAACTAAACATATTGTGACTGCATTAAGCGTTTACTTATCACGGTTAGAAATTAGATTACCGTACTACTTTTTTTTTAAGTACTGAAAGTAATAGAAGTACTCGCTTCTTGTAATTAAGATACAAATATACTTATTTTCATACATCGAAACTTCATAATTTATTGTCTATTAGGGTCGCGGTGGCTAAGTAGTACAGCTCTCACCTCTGATGTCTGAGGTCCTTAGTTCGATCCTTGCTTGCGCCAAGTGAGCTTTGTAGTGGACAAACTCTGTGTGCGTGGTGTTCTCCCGTACCTTCATTCCACCATTTCGTTTAATATTATTATCATTACCGTTTCTCCTAGCCTCAGAGTATGATCGTGAGTACATTACATTCACTCACGCAAAATATATTACCTATTTGCCTGTCTAAACTCAAGGAAAGAAAACCCGTTATATTGTTAACTACAATAAAAATCTTAAAGTTGTAAGGCAGCCATGCACTTTATCATTTTATTAAGCGTTTAATTATACAGGGTGGCCCAAAAGTAGGTGTACAGTCTCGTACCGATCGACTTATGGCATTTTATATACCTAAGTAATTTACTTGTTCATACAGGTTTAACTTTGGCTAGTTTATTATTTGTTTCTAATTTCGTTTCACTTATACGTGAAAGTCGGAATAGACCGAAGCAAATAACCTCATTATCGTAATAAACTATTATACTTAATCAATGCAGGGTTGTATACCTACTTTTGGTCCACCCTGTATATATGTATCATTATTATTATTATCATTATTGCATGTAGTAATATTAATGATTATCACATGTATAAAATTCAGAAATCAGCTCTCCTGTCACGAGTGATCCTAGTGACCGTAAGAATTAATCACTGTCTCCATCAAAGCAGAATTATTGCCAATGATGTTGATCTACACGCTTATTATATCTACTAACTGTGTGCAACCATTGCTAGCGGGTCCTAATTCAAAATCTTGATTTAAAAAAGTAAGCACCCGTTGTGCCTGGTCTTAATTGCGAACCTGGGTAAAAAGAGAGAAAGAAGTATTTCTCTACAACCATTTCATTGCCAAGGTATTTATCCTCTGCTGTTATGTAAATCCGCACAATACATATGTAAAGATGGTTGCATATAGAGAGGCGTTCTTAGAGATAACCAGAGAAGAAATTGAATAGGTGTAACCTCCCAGATCTCCCCGAATCGAAAATCGAAAAATACGCAATGAGATCTATGTGAAGAGCTATCTGTGTACAAAGATTGGCGGTTCTAGGGGATTTGTTTGTATACGCTGATGACAGAAACACACATTATTTATTATTATCGTTGAAGAAAGATTATTAACTTATTAAGTACTCACCTCGAATACTTTAAGAGACTTGGCAAGTGCTCCAACTTCATCTTCTCTGCTGGGAGAAAATATGATGCAAGTGCTTCTTGAGGAATCTCTACCCTCTTTGATATAGTTGCCTCCAGTCATCAGAACGGGCTGAAAAGTATAATAGAATGTTCTCATTACAACCTGACCAGTACATATACAGGTATATACAAAAAAAAAAAAAAAAAAAGACAAGTTTATTTCAGAAAGAAAAATCATAAATATTTTAATGATAACATTATGAACAGTATTATGAACTTCCATTAAATATTAACAGTCTTACCAAAATAATGATACTCCCACCCATATACGCGTTTGTGCTCTTAGAACACGTGGTTCTGGGTTCGATTCTCGGTGAATCCGTGCAGTATCGTTAAGTAATTGGGATATTAGTATCGAATTGCGATCTAGAAAGCCAGAAATAATTCGTGATGCAAGGCAACTTGCTGACCACACATTGCCCAACTAAAATCCTGTGGCTAGCCATAGCCCTTTATAACATCTATATGTTGCCCTAAGTTCGTTATATTATAATTTCTGGAACTAATTAAAACGTAGTTTACTCACTAAATGTTCAATAATAACGATAAAATATATTTAAACTGATTATTGTTCGAAGGTTTTCTGCATTTACTTTTTTTATTTTTTCACAAAATTACTTCTTTATCATTGAAAATACATCTATTATTCATGGTTTCTTTCCGTATTTTATTCGAACTGTAGAAAAAAAAAAAACATGTTTATACATGTCTGGCCACAAAACTTAACAAGTTAAATGTTCAGGGCTGACCATAGAAGAAAGTGCTATCATACGTTACACAGTGGTGCCCACCCCCCCTTATGTCCATGACGCACCCCCCCCAATTGTCTATCCGTAGGTGTTCTTCCATGAAAAAATCTTCTTTTCGATTAATTTTACCCCCCCCCATCAAACATATTTATATAGATTTTTAACCCCCCCTAATATTTCAATGACGCAGTTTGCGTCATAGCCCCCCCTTGTGGGCACCCCTGCTACAGACTGTTGTCCATATCAACATATACATTTTTATAAATGTTATCGTTATACTTTCTAAGGCTCTGAATTTTAAGAAGTTACTAAACTACTATACCAGAACTTAACAATAATATAATCTTTACAAAAATTGATAATTATGTTAAATTACTTCATGTTATTAGAATATTGTTCACTATCAATGATACTCTACAGAAAGTATTAAAGAGGAATTATCTATTGCAATAAGAGTTACAAAATCACTTAATGTTTTTAAATTATTATTAGAAATTATAATGTGGTCAATGTGTTATCTTGACGTGAGAGTGTAACTTTAATAATCTAGCCTTATCCTAGTAATTGATGTTAACGATTTAAGGTCTATGGCGTGTTTTACACTCAGTGATTTGATGTAGTGCTGCGGCTTCCCCCATAAAACCGGTTCTGCGGTTCCTCAGCCATCGCGTACTTCCTCCATCCCTGATATTCACCAAAATAAAATATATATTTTGAAAGAAGAAAGAAAGAAAGTAGTCTTACTGTGTTAGTATCACTTAAACCTTTCGGAAGCATGCTTGACACAAATAAAATATTACAATTCAATATTTCGTCTTCTTATGCTTTCGTCTCTAAAAGTCCTATCTGAGTTGCAATTCGTACTATACTACTTCCACTATTTCAGACGTAAGAGTTAAACCTTTCGTTGCAAACGCGTATTCTTACTGCCAAGCAAGCTCTTAAATGATAAAAAAGAGTAATTTTGTCTACGAAGTCTTCTTTTAGACCTGTGATTGCTTAATGGGTGTTTACATTTCTAATAGGAAGGCTATTTTCTTCTCTATCTTATGTTATGATTATCACTAGTGCTTATGACTCATTGTGTAGGATTCCTGCTGGATGATCTGTGTCTTGTTATTGGTAATCAGTAAATAATAACACACCAACTGATAAACATCCATATTTTCCTTAGGTCCCTATTCTCAAGCAGACTGTTTGGTAATCTTGTACAAATACAAGTTGCACTTTAAAACTTTTAATGAACTAAGGTCAGGGTAATAGCTCCAATCAATATTTCAGGCATAGCTGCGGATTCATTTTATAATAATAATAAAAAAATGGAATTTGGGAAAACATTTTGAAAAGAAGTCGATAGTGCCTATCTATAAAGGTTCCATTCTAGCATTCGTTTAGAACGAGTGAACGGAGAAAACCTGGATAGACTTTAGTCAAAGTATTTGTCAGGCAGATTCGGTTTCAGGACCTTCCGATCAGGCCCGTATCCAGAGGCGTCTAGGGAAGCCGGGCCCCCTAAAATTTTCAGAATAGGCTTGAAAATGAACTATAATATGGTTGGATCGGGCCCCCCTACATTTTTGGGCTGGCTACCGGCCTGCTTCCAATTACGAAATGAGAGATCTAACCGTTTACCTAGTTATTCGCTTAACTACAATTTCCATGCCCATATTGAATCTGGAATGTTAAGCAATCCCCGCAAAAATCAACATAAATAAAATTAAGATTTCAAGCTAATCCTCAAAACATTACCAATATATATACTTTATATATTTTTAATTGAAAGCTAGAACGAGCCTTCTCTGGTTTCATGGAAACCTTCAGAGAAATTTAGAAATTATATGATAAGCTCCATATATCAGATTCGCTTGGTATTTACGTATCTTAATATATCTAAAAGGAATGTTGATGAATATACAGGAGCGGCCCTAGGCAATTTGCCGCTCTATGCAATGGTATCATTTGCTACCCCCTTTCTCCAGAAAGGACAAATCTTAAAAGCCTCGATTTTAAGTATGCTATCCCATAATGAACAATGAAGGGGAAGGAAAGACACTCGCACTCAGAAAGGCTTAAACACCACAAATACAATAACGTTGTGTCTGTTTTTTCTTCAAATAATAATCCATTATGATAGTGAAAGACAAAGCAGACACACCTGCAGAGGAAAGACGATAATCCTTTCTATAGAATTCAATATCGAGCTTCAATCTCAATATATCAGTTTGCGATTTCAGTGCAACTAGCTCTTTTATCTTTATTTCTTGATTTTCCTTCCACATTTGTTAATTTAAAAAAAAAAGTTCCCGCCTTCAATGGTAAAGAACTTGTTTGGGATAAAGACAAGACTAGTTTTTATATCAGAACTGTTATAACTAAATGGAACAGGTATTCGCTACTGTTTGAGAATTGGGTTCTTGTATTTGACAACAATCAAGCAATTGATGCTGAGATTTGTTTGACCATTTGCTTTAGCACTATCCATGTGGCCTTAAACTAATTTGACCTAAACATGATTTATGTATGTAGTATTCAAATAGAAGGCCAGGTTAGTAAATTTAACTATCATCATCATGAAGTATGTTTCCAACAAGAAATATTTATTTTAAATAATATACGTAGTTATGACAGATTTTGCTGTCCCTCGAAATTTGCCGCTCCGTGCAAATGCACGTGCTGTACATATGGTAGAGCCGACCCTTTGAATATATTACTGTTACGAATTATAAATACGTCAGAACATAGTAGCGATATGTTGTTATCTATGTATATAGTATTGTTATCTGTCTCTAAACTTTAAAAAACAGAAAAATTCGTTTCTTTAGCTTACCTCTTTAATTTCGTTTGTGGCTGATATAAGTTCTGATCGTCCCATGTTTGTATTGGTAATAAATACTGAATTGTATAAAAAAAATAAATATAAATACTTAAAAAATCACAATCACTTAATAATACTGCTTTGGTAATAAATTATTTCGAAGAGCCAAGGCCGTAAGCCTTTGACTTATCAGGCACAACGATTGCTATTGCTTTTCTAAAGCAGATGTTACAGTTTGATATCTATCGTGTGTACTGACTGATCCACACAGAAGCACCACAATTTTATATACTTCTTTATTATGTCATAATAATAGGTGTTGAGTAATAGGCTTCCACGAGCTGGGACTTTGCTCGGAAAAGAAAACTAAAACATCCTTAAAATTTTAACGGGATGCCCCGCAATGCGCATCAGATCTATTTCGCAATACTTTCACTACGTTATCAACTTTTGTTTCCTCTTTACAGGGCTTGGCACCTTACAGTGGTACAACTACCAATCAAATTCGCTTTAAGGCATTTTGTTTGACGCCATTAACAACAAAAAAACGTCATAATTTTTGGGAAGAAAAATCAAACGTAAGAAGTTTGGTAGATTTCATCAGCTGGAGAGATAAATAATAACTAACGACATATCGGGCCTTTATTGCACCAGCAGTAATTTTAGATCACGTGATTGTCTGCGGCTCTATGTGGTTGGTTAATATTGAGGGGAGTGTGTGTATGTATGTGTATGTATACTAGTTTTTTTTTTTCTCGTGTTCTTATTCGGTTAGATTTTGTTGTGTTTAATAAGTAGTTTTCTTGGTAATAACCTGGCCCAAGGTTATTCATTTCGTCTCGAAAGCATTTGCATGATATTATTATTTAAAAAAAAAAAAAAATCCTACATATGCCAGGAGCAACCTCTCTCCTCTGCAATAAGAATTAGTTTTATTTCCCGTTCACCGAGAACCAACATCTGAGGTTTTAGATAAAAGAATGGAATGGATTGACTTGTTGCCCTTGGTTCAAACTGTACTTTCAAATCAGTGTCAATCACACTATAGTAGACTCGTAGCCGATGTTTTAGGAGGACGACACCTATTTTTTTCTTAACGCTCCTATATTAGATAGGAAACAATTTTGATAGATCAATATGATGTCCGTAGACACCGGAAACTAATGGTGTTAAGTGCCCATGTTTTGTTTCTTTAAAGTCCATTGATTTGTATGTGGAATTATTTATTTTTATTTTCTTTTAAATGATTTGAAATTGTAATGGTTTGATTTTATTGATTTCTTTTAAAACTTTGAAATGGAAAAAGAAAGTTTTACGTTCCACGATTATGCCGACTAGGCTAAAGGAGACGGTGATGATGAGAAATGAATGAAATGGTGGAATGAAGAAAGTAGAAGGGAACAGGTAAACCCCGAGAAAACCCACGCACACGGTGTTTTTCCACCACAAAGTTCACTTGGCGCGAGCTGGGATCGAACCAAGGACCCCATACACCAGAGTGAATACTCTACCACTGAGCCCCCGCGACCCCAACTTTGAATTGGAATTGTAATGGCTTGATTTTATTGATTTCTTCAAAAACATTCTGAATTGAAATTGAAATGGTTCGATTTTATTGATTTCTTCTAAAAACTCTGAATTGTAATTGTAATGGCTTGATTTGATTGATTTCTTCAAAAAGATTCTGGATTGAAATTGAAATGGTTCGATTTTATTGATTTCTTCTAAAAACTCTGAATTGTAATTCTAATGGTTTGATTTTATTGATTTCTTTTAAAACTTTGAAATGGAAAAAGAAAGTTTTACGTTCCACGATTATGCCGACTAGGCTAAAGGAGACGGTGATGATGAGAAATGAATGAAATGGTGGAATGAAGAAAGTAGAAGGGAACAGGTAAACCCCGAGAAAACCCACGCACACGGTGTTTTTCCACCACAAAGTTCACTTGGCGCGAGCTGGGATCGAACCAAGGACCCCATACACCAGAGTGAATACTCTACCACTGAGCCCCCGCGACCCCAACTTTGAATTGGAATTGTAATGGCTTGATTTTATTGATTTCTTCAAAAACATTCTGAATTGAAATTGAAATGGTTCGATTTTATTGATTTCTTCTAAAAACTCTGAATTGTAATTGTAATGGCTTGATTTGATTGATTTCTTCAAAAAGATTCTGGATTGAAATTGAAATGGTTCGATTTTATTGATTTCTTCTAAAAACTCTGAATTGTAATTCTAATGGCTTGATTTTATTGATTTCTTCAAAAGCACTCTGAATTGAAATTGAAATGATTCGATTTTATTGATTTCTTCTAAAAACTCTGAATTGTAATTCTAATGGCTTGATTTTATTGATTTCTTCAAAAGCACTCTGAATTGAAATTGAAATGGTTCGATTTTATTGATTTCTTCTAAAAACTCTGAATTGTAATTCTAATGGCTTGATTTTATTGATTTCTTCAAAAGCACTCTGAATTGAAATTGAAATGGTTCGATTTTATTGATTTCTTCTAAAAACTCTGAATTGTAATTGTAATGGCTTGTTTTTTGATTTCTTCAAAAACACACTGAATTGAAATTGAAATGGTTCGATTTTATTGATTTCTTCTAAAAACTCTGAATTGTAATTCTAATGGCTTGATTTTATTGATTTCTTCAAAAGCACTCTGAATTGAAATTGAAATGATTCGATTTTATTGATTTCTTCTAAAAACTCTGAATTGTAATTGCAATGGTTTGATTTGATTGATTTCTTCTAAAAAAATTCTATTTAATTGTTTCTTACTTTCTGATAAAGTTGGTGATGTATAATTTTATAATTTAATAATTAAATTTAATTTAACTGTTATTACATTTGTAAATAATGCAAATTCATTTTGTGTAAACACGGAATGTGACAGTAAAGTTGAAGAAATCAGTAAAACCCACGTTATTAAAATTCCGTCCTTTGAAAAAAAACATAGAAAAATAATTCTCAATTTAAATATTACGTATTCTATAATCAAATATTTAAATATTGCCCATTCAGGAGGATTGGTTGGGCTAAATATAAGTTAAATTAATTTGCACTATACTTCAAAGTGTTTTTTTTTTCCTAAAATGGATTTTCAACGAACTTAACACGTTCGTTACTGAATTCTCTCTCTGTATATATATATATATATATATATATATATATATATATATATATATATATATATATATATATATATATATATGTGTGTGTGTGTGTGTGTGTGTGTATATATTACTTGTGATTTTTTTTTTTTTAATTTTAAGTCTTCCATTCGATAGAGCATCAAAAACTATCTAAAACTATCTGAAAGAAGTGATGGGAGTTTTTCGCGTCACTCTTATCGTTCCCGAGATATTGACCAAAAAATTCCGATTTCAGGAGATTTAAGGAGTCATATCTCGGGTACCGTAAGTCATAGAGAGATCACATTAGTGTTGATCAATACCTAAGATGATGGTGAACATTTTGGTACCAAATAGTAACCGGTGGCCAATGGCCAACTGGCCACCGTTCCCCAGATAGTGGCCAAAAGAGTTCCAATTTCTGGAGATTTAAGGAGCCATACCTCGAGAACCATAAGTCATAGAGAGATGATATTTTGCTCATTTTATTTCAATTTTGGGGCCACGGATTGGAACGAATATGAAAATAAGGTTGCAGTAAAGTTTTACGCAGGGTTGGTAAAAGTGAGACTAAGATTTTCGAAACACTTGGTATTTTTTTTAAAACCAAGACTTGGCATTTTTTAAATCGAGACTTGGTAATTTCAAGTTTCATCACCCCCCCCCCATCTTGTAATGCTCGCTACGCCGCTGATTTTGAGCCCTCCATTTTTGAGCATGTGTTTTTTTTTTTAAAAAAAACCGTAGAACGTTTTAACAGAATTCTCAAACAAAACATGCGGAAAAATTTGAATTGAATTGAATTGAAATTCTCTTTATTTCAGTCGGCGAGGTTCAGCCGCTGCTCAAGGAAATTATAAATGGATAGATATATTACAAGATTTGTTTAATGAGTATAGTAATAAAGTACATAGAACAATTGGTATAAAGCCTGTAGAAGTTAATAAAAATTAATTCTTTTTAAGTTCGTTCTGGCAATGCTCTTGGAGCATTTTCAACTGATTTCGTTCTCGGAAAAATATACTAGAAAATTTTTCCCTTTTACATAATTGGTCCTAGTCAATTTCTTTTCCTTTCTATTCCATTATATTTCTCATTGACCTTTTGCTCTTTTACGACACTTCCATTAATTAAATAACTGTTAAGAGGAAGTTACTGTTCCTGGAAAGAAATCTATAAGGAAGTTTCCACGCTATAACGTCACAGTTGTCTAGTGCGTAAGACAACACTAAACACGTGATTCCTGTTGATTACTTCCAATGGCTGTTTCCCTTTGCAACCTATTTCATTTCTATCCATTCTTCTCTTGTTTACCTGGTTCCTAATTTCAACATTTGCGTAGAATTTTTGGTTAGAAAACAACTTTTCAGTTTCAATAATAGGAATTTTGTACCGGTATATTTACCTGTTGGATTCCTGCACCAATAGTTTTTCCAAGAAATTAACAATTCTGAAAATTTTAATTGAGAAATATATAAAATTTAATGATTTAAGAATTAATGATTGTTTCAGGTTATTATTTCTCATTAACCATAGTACAAAATGCCATCTTACTAATATCATAATGAAAAACTTGATGGGACTATTTTTAGTATCGGTTTCATCTCGATAGGTGGAGTGTTTTTAAACCTCTTCTCTTTGGCGATGAATGACATATTTTTCATTGACATAAAAAACTAGTTTCTGCCGATTTTCTCGTAAACTACTCATGAGGATTTGTAAGGGATGTCATTTTTTGTTCAATTCGAGAGCTCCTTCGCGGATAAGCGATTAGAGTACGCGCATTTGGCGTGAGAGATCCAGGTTCGATTCCCGGCCGGCGGGATTTCATCTGGTTCGGATTTCACGTTAAACTGTAGGTCCACGTCTCACATAGCTTCGCTGCTGAAAGGGATGGTAAACTGAAAATCAAAAATCAAATTATTTAGTTGGATGAGACCTATTCGTTGGAATAGTCAATAGACGTATCTCTAAATTTGCAATGTTGAGTTAACAGCACTATATTAGGCCTATATGATTTTATTCATAAAGTTACTGATTAGTTTAGTATCTCTATGATTTAACTACATCTATCGATCGCTGTAAGAATCATAGGCGACGGAGATTTCGTACCTGAGGTCTCGATGACCATTGGTGCGAGTGCTCCCGAGTTTGATGCCGGTGGGGGGCACTCGGTCTGAAAGGCCAGCTGGTGAGCCATCTTGAGTGAAGTTTTTACTGGGTTATCTTCATTCACACTAAACAAATGCCAGGATGGTACCTTACATATTGGTCCTAATCACCTTCCTACCTTCCCCATTCCTTTGTTCCTCCCAAATTTGCCGGACAATATGATCGCCAAGAGACGTCATCCCTCATATGTGTGACGGGGTAACATGGCCATAAATGTCGAAAGCCCAGAAATCTAATTTCTAATTCCTGAGATATCGATATGGTGAATCACCAAAAGGTATAAGTTCAATTAAGTAATAAAATTTGAGATACACCCACTGGCGGATCCACAGGGAGGGCGGTAGGGGTAACCGACCTCCAGGGTACTTTATATATATATATATAATTGCACTATATATTACTTTATTGTGATTTGATTTAAAACTCCTTATTTCAAGCTTACATTCATCGTCTTGGAGCCGATCTGCTCCCTCCCAAACGACCGGTATGGATTCGCTAGTGGATATGCCTATTTTTTTATTCCAGAGAGGTTATGTCTCATCTCCACACTTTTTCTTTTTCATTAGATGCAAATATAATTGTTAAGTGTATGAATTTACGAGCACTAATTGGCTTTGTTTCCGACGTAATTTATTCCATATACGTAGTTTCTTTTATCATACTAAACACAGACATAGACGGACAGAACAGACAAACAGACACAGACAGACAGACAGACACACACACACACACACACACACACACACACACACACACACACACACACACACACACACACACACACACACACACACACACACACACACACACAAAAAAAAAATACTTTTCTCTTTACATTTCAGTGTTATAGATTTGTAAACTTCAGGATCAGTGGTGATTCTTGAGGGAAGCAACATAGGTACAAATTACAATTTTATTGTTATAAGCTTGGAACAGAAAACTTGTTTAATGTTTAATTCATATACAACAATTAGGAGATTGGATGACCTTCTTCTCTAAGGCTGTAATTTTTTATAAAATAGTGATTTGATTGAATTATTACTAAATAATAATTTGATAAAATAGTAATTTTTCTCTCTTTAATTTGATTGAATTATTTTGAATGTTGTTACTTCCCAATGGCGGATCTAGCCTGAAGCCAGGGGGGGCTACACCTTCTATTTTTATGAGCAACAAAAATAATTGAAGCTATTATTTATATATTTTTGAAAGTTTATAGTAAACTCCTCATGTACACTCATGTCCAAAATTATTGTCGCATGTCTATAAATATGTTGTTGTAGGAATATAATTTGATAACGAATTCTCCCGGTATTTCTTCTAATGTTAGTAGGCGTATAATCGGCAAAGACATGTATGTGGCAAATTTCATGTTAAAAGAGCAGTAAATAAGAACAATAAAACGAAAATAAAATTTTCGTGTCCATTTAGCAACATTTTATTTTACTCATTATAATTTTCGTATTTATAATTCTTTTCCTATGAAATTTACCACAAATATACATTTCCCGATTATACACATAGTATCAGTGTTAAAAGTACTCCGCAAAATCATTATCAAATTATATTCTTACAAGAAGACAGTTATAAATATGCGACAATAATTTTGGACATGAGTGTACCTATCATAGTCTGAGGTCTGGCTTGCCAACCTCAGTTTTTACTTTCTAGATCCACCACTCTTACTTCCTACAAAATACATTAGAAAATAAGGGGGCAAATGTTGCCATTTAAGGCTAGTTTAAACTCTCCTTAACACGAGGGACATGACAGGATATGGTGGCAGGAAAGAGAGGGAGCGGGCGAAGGACGTTACAGTTGATGGATGGTACCTATCAAAAAAGAAAAATCGAACATAAAGGAGAAGAGGTTAGCTGAAGACCGTGAAGTATGTAAGCTTCTACATTGTTGCATGTAAGCTGGCAATGATGGCAGAACGCCTATGAAGATGATGATGATGTGTAAGGTGAAATCCGAATCAACATGCGTTCAAATTTCAAAGCTTTTCCTGCATCAAAAGCGGGTGCGCTACTCACTGGACCAGCGGAAAGGCAGTGTTTGCTATAGTGACCGCGGTGACTGGTGAAGTCTGGGCTCTGCACCAATCATAGAACTATTTTGGTTCACGTGTGATGCATACAGTAGAAGAGTTCGGTACGCTTCATCGAGTTGCCTTCCAAACGCACACTTCAGAAAACGTGAAAAGAGAAGCGCATCAACAGTGTTGCTGAACTTATAAGACAAGTGACAAGAAAAAAAAACAGCACTTAAAGAACTATAGCATGAACTAAAAAATAACAATAATAATAGCAAAAATATTACAAACAACGGCAACAAAAATAAACAAAACGAAATTTAGCGGGCAATCCGACAACATTGTAAACAGAGAAGATGTTCTCTATATAGCGCAAGATATGATACTGGCAAAATTTGATGGACGGAAATCGGAACACCCTCTTGTTCAATTTGGTGCTGAAAATTGGTAGATTTAGGTGAAGCTTCACGATTTCTTGCGATGACTATAGTGTAGTAGTGATATCTTGGATTGTAATTTGCACAACACTAATCCATAAATATGTTCTGAGTTCGTATCTTACTACTTGCTTGTAATATAATTTTGAGGTTCTGTGACTTCATACTTTGTTATCCGCATTCTTAGTTGTTTACGGGTTGTTTGGCAAGCAGACAGCAGCTTGACCTTCGTCAAGAAGTGTTGGCAAGCAACCATGAGCATTGATCGTTTTGCTGTACTACTGCAAAACACTTGCACTCTGGCGCTGACCTTTTCCTACTCAATTTTTTGGTCTCATTTCGTGCCATGTGCTCTTCGTGTCGCTTTTACATACGGAGATAGAAGTGCACTGACGTCACACAATGACTAGCTGTAAATGATAAGCATACACCTAAATCGAAATTAGTAAAACATTTTGTTGTTATCGGAGATTAGTTTGCATGCAAAATTAAACAAGTGATACCTCTTTTATTAACACCCCAGGATTGTGGTCCGAGGCTAAGGAAGAATATGATGATGATAATGAACAAAATGGTGGAATCAAGAAAGTGAGAGGAAAAGAGAGAATCGCGAGAAAAAACCCACACATGATTTTCATCCATCATTTGGCGCTAATCGGATTGAACAACGGACTCCATGGACGGGCCACTGTTAATGGTAACGGCACCAATAGGGATAAACGAATTATACTGGGATTCGGTTCCCGAACCGAAATCAAACTTCGTGATAAAACGATTCCACTGCGGAACCGAAAGAGATATCCTGATTAAAAAAAAAAAAAAAAAAAAAAAAAAAAGATTTCGAATCTGATGCTGAATCCAATTTTCCGAAATCAATCTGAGAAAACCGGTTCTGATTGTGGAATCGAAACTGATATCGAGATGGAAGCAATATTACAGAGAAAACAAAAAAATAGGTATTCGTAACGAAACCGACCTTTCGTTGCCGTAGGGGCTTTCTTGAAGTTCATGTCATTGTTGTTGAACATTGTTGACAACTTGTAATGACTTTGAATTAAGGATGATTATGTCAAACTGTATTTCGGAATCGGAACCCAAAATATTTTCAGTTCCGTTACCATTAATGATCATGCTTCCAAGATTTCAAATAAACAATATAGTCTAGGTTTTATAATAATCTTACATTGAATATGTAACGTTTTTTAAAATGTACTTTGTTTTATTGTTCCCAATAAGAAATATATCAGATGTTTAGTAGTGATGTGCGCAGAATTTCATCAAGAGGTTATTATTATTATTATTATTATTATTATTATTATTATTATTATTATTATTATTATTATTATTATTATTATTATTATTATTATTATTATTATTATTATTATTATATCTTAATATTTTAAATGTTTGTATTTCCATATTTTCTCAGAAGAAGGGGTTAAACCACGAAAAAGAACCGTGATTACGCCACTGAATCTGTGGATCCTTTTCTGCCGCAATCCGAATTTTCGCTAGCTTTTTAGGAGGATCGAAAGGTTAGAACCTTCAATTGTCTATCGTAAGAACATGAGTAATTTCATCATCTGCATCCGTATAGATATCCGTAAGATAAAGATGATATGATGCCACTTCGAGCTTGCATTGCAACATGTCGATTGGGATTCCGCAAGATCAAAAAAAGAAGAAAAGTTTTTGCTTCTTAAACCAATATCATAATGAGATAAGCTTTACTGCGTCTTATTGACAAACATAATTTGATAAACATTTACAAATGAGCTTGATGTATATTCTAGTAAAACAAACTCTCATTCAATTACTATTTTCATATTAGAAAAAAAAATGTGTGTAAATTTTCAATTTAGTCACCGTACGTGCCTCGTTTTTTATTTTTAAGGCCGGATAGACATGATCATATTTCTCCATAATATGTTGCATCTAAGTTTTTATTTTTTATTTTTTGAAGTTTCAAATGATAAGTCGAATCAGAGACGTACGCAGAGGGTGGGTCTTGGGGGTCTGCAACTCCATAAATCTAAACTTTTCTGTACATTTCATCTAATTTTAGGAGTTATTTTACAAATTTTAATACAATTTATCCTCACACTGAATTTGGAACGACCTAAAGAAATTCCTTCGTAGGTATCTGAGTTGGTTGAAGCATTTATAAATCTTACACAGATAAAAGGTTAAAGAAAGTACTAATTAATCATTTTTGTTATTCGCTTACTATTTTTTTCATTCGATTTTTTCCAGATAGATAGAATTCTCTACATATTATAGTTATATAAACAAAGAAAGCTTTTTATATCTCTGCAACGGACCAAAGTGAGGCAATCAAATTGGGTTCATGGAAATTGTGCACATTAGTATGCATTCCACAATATTAGTCTCTTGAAATGAATTTCATACTGGGTTAAAAATCGTATAAATATTTCTTCTTGTTCCTACTACAATTGAGATTCTTATCCTTTATCAGAGGACGCTAACATTCGCCATCATCACCATCTTTCATCATCGCCCTACGCCCTTCGTTTCCATTAATTTTTAATTTAAATATTATTAAGGACGTAACTAAATAGTATAGATGAGTGGGACCTAGGTCTGCACCTTAAGGTATAAAATCTCCTTTGAGGTTATGAAAGAAGGTATTTTATCACGTGAAGACTTAAGTCTTTGTCATACATATCTCTTATCATTGTGATTAGTAATAATTGTATAATAGTGAGTAATAGAAATGCTAGCAAGACAAAAGTCGTGGTGACTGGGAGGAAGCGGTCGGTGTCAAATATAGAAGTAGGAAGGGAGCAAATAAAACAGGTGACTAGTTTTTGCTGCTTGGGTATTTGTGATTATATGAAGTGTGAACGTGAAATAAAAGCAAGAATAGGAATGGTGAAAGAAGTCTTTAGGACAAACGAAAGATTATTTAGTGAGATCTTGAATAAGAGTTGAAAAAAAGATCTACAAAATGCTTCGTGTGCAGTATTGTGCTGTATGGGTCAGAAACATGGACATTATATAAAAAAGATTAAAAACAACTGGAAGCTTTCGAAATGTGGGTATGGAGAAGAATGGATTGACGTAGATGGTCCAGCGGAAAACGAATAAGAAGGTGTTAGAAGTTGTGGGGGAAAAGGAACAATTTTAGATATTACTATTAAGAAGAAGAAGAAGAAGAAGAAGAAGAAGAGAAATTGGTTGGGATATTGGATAAGAAACTGTATCATGAAGGACGTGCTAGAGGGTATGGTGGCAGGAAAGAGAGGGAGAGGGTGAAGAAGACTACAATTAATGGACAATATCAAAACAAAAAAATCTTACGCGAAAACGAAGAGGTTAGCGGAAGACCGTGGCGCATGGAAGCTTCTCAATTGCAGCAAGTGACATGCCAATAATAGCAGAATACATATGATGATGATGTAAGTTTATCCACACACGTACTTTAAGTTGTTTTTAAAATTCCATTTGTCACAACCTCAAAAAATGACCTAGTAAAAATTACTATATTGTGAGAATTATTTTCAGTTCCATTCAAAAGACCTAGATAAGGTAAATAAATAATGCCCTCTCTTTTTAAAACATTGTTTCTAATATTATAAGAGTGGTCCAAAGGTGTGGAAACACCCTAATAAGTGATAAACGCTGCAAAATACAACCAAAATAATAATATGCATAAGGAATAGGAATGGGGATATGTTTGAGGACACTTCTCACTTATGTCCGTCATCTTGATTTTTACGCAATTGTCTTAAATGGAAATCATAGCATGTGCTAGGTCATTTTAATAGCAAATTTGTGTAGAAATTGAATGCTACTGTTATTTTTTGGTCTAGCGCTCATGAGAGATTGCGTGGGTGAATGAAAACGACCCACGACCCACTAACCCACCACCCATCATAAACCACTCTGACCTACTCCGATCCACCAAAAGCCATCGTCATCAACTCTGCCCCATGATCCACACCCTCTCCTCCACTGAATAAAAAGTTTACATTTAGACTAAAACAAGGCTGTGAAATTATCACTATTCAGAGTTTGAATTTCTACGATCAATCCTCAAGCACCACTCTGTTACAATACCAGTGGATTTGAGCTTTATGATATAAAATGTTAAACTGTTTGTCATATGGGCCATATTACGATGAATTTCAATTTAATTATCATATATAATTATTTCCTTATTGACTTGCAGATACTTTCCAGTAGAAAATGGGATGAAATTTGTGTAAGTCTCAAATCAAGCTAAAGTAGGCCAAAGTAAGAAGAAGAAAAAGAAGAAAAAAAAATAAAAGTGTTAAATTCGACTGTGTATCGAAAGCCAAGTAATAAGTCGGAGTTCCGCGGTGATTGTGACAGTGTAAACATCTCGAATAGTGAGCTGCCGAAGAGGAAGTGTTTAAAGTGAAAAATTTTCATCGTATATCATTTACACTCATCACATTAGACCATGAAATCATTTATACACAATTACATTTAACATTCACGTATTCATATCACTTATTTTTCACTTTATTCAATATTTTCACCCCGATCAACTGGGTAACTGGCCCTCTTCTTCCCGTTGGAACTCCATCCCGAATTTGACAATCTTTTACCTGATTATGACATTTTCTATTTTTACTCGGATTTGACTCATTGTTCTTTTATTACATACCTTATCTCTACTAACGAATAACTTAACTTACGAACAATTAATACTTATATACACTTAATATTACATGTTACAGACAATTCGACTAGTTAGTCGGCCCAAAAAATGCAAATGGCGGCTTCCGCCATTTGCAAGACTACTTACAAATAATACAAACTATACAAACAAATTATTCAACTCACAACAATAATCTTTTGAGCATTTATGGCACAAGCTGGTTATTTCCCGGTGCCCTTATTTTCTAAAACACTTTTAATAGTGAAGAAGACAAGACAAGACAAGACAAGTAATAAGTCCTAGTGCTATTATTATTACAATTATAAATATCAATATCCGAAAGTTCTTTATTCACTTACATATTAGATATACTCATCTCAGGTAAGTAAATAGAAACAAATAAAAAAGGAAGAAAAAATTGAGTCCTTGAAAGTAAAATGTAGACAAGCTGTTTGCAATGGACTGAGCAGAGTGGGTCGGTGGATCTGAGTGGGTCACAGTGGGTGGTCGGTCGCAGTAGGTCACGTCCTGTTGACCCACGATCCACACCATCTCTGGTGCTAATTATTATGAAGTTATTACTGTTTCTTTGTTTGTATCGTTTCAAGTAACTTAACTTACTAGCAGAAGATGACCTTGACACATGCAGAGCACATAATAATAGGGAAAAGTGCTTTCCTGCAATCGATTAAGCGTCTCAAAAATATCTTTCATTTCCATCTTTAATACCTCTACTAAAACCGGAAGTGGCAGAAATTTACCACAACTTCTGAATTAAGTATTGATGTATATAGAGCAAAACCGGTAAGAGATATCGAGAAGCGGCTTTATGGAACCGATTTAATTTTCTAAGATTAAGTACTACCTTTTCTCTTAACCCTCTATTCATATCGGAAGTAGTAGAAATAAATCACTTCCGGTTTTATCATTGATTATATAGGGTGAAAACGGTAACAGCAAGGAGTGGTCTTCTGCAGTCAATTAAGGGTCCCTACAATATATTCCATCTTTAATCTGATTTCTTTTTTAAAATTGGCAGTAACACAAAATACAACCACCCACTACCACTTCCGATTTTCATAATAATTGAAAAAATATCACGCCATATAAACCAAACTCCTTCACGTGGTGTACACGTGGCATTGCTATTTGCTCATTTATCTAGTGTACAGTAGATCTTACAAACAGAAAAGTAGAATCAACTTGAGTGTAATTGCTTTGCGAAAAATAATGCATATTTTCGGGAACAGTGATCATGTTGCCTTTCGCCAAGTATTCTCCTGTGCTGCATACAAAAGTCAATTCCGGAAAAGAATTGATAACACAAAAAACTAACTAGAATAAAGTACAACTATTTCAGATTGGTATACTGAAGAAGCGTTATTCTTTATTGTGTCCCTTATTTTAATGCGCTTCAAATTTTTGCAAAAATAAAACTGCTTTTATCACTCGTAGTTACATTGTCTATAAGCAACAATATTCTTTATCTAATGTCTCATGTTAGGTTTATTTCCAAGAGAGTGCGCCAGTTATTGCAATTTTTAGCTTTAGCTTATAGGACATTGTTTATAAGATGAGCCAACAAACATGGCGGAGTGAGCATGGCAAAAGATGTGATGTATGGCCCCATGATTTTGCTGTATGGACATATCCTCTATATCAGGGTTTCTCAACCTGGTGGTCGCGAAAGGGTTTCATGGGGGGTCACAAAGATAAGCGGAAGAGATGAATATAATTAGAATCTAACACCGGAAGATATTTTTAAATATTATTTGGAATTTTTTTCTGATAGGCACATTTTTATTTTTATACATATAAGGAGCGGATCCAGTGGGGGGAGGCGATCGCTCCCCCATAAGAGGAAACTTTCTTATTTTATATATAAATAAAACCCATCCCCGAGTTTGGAGCTCTTAAAAGCAGCTCTAAGTAGCAGTATTACAACCCACCGCCCCCCCCAGAAGTCTGTCCTGGATCCGCCCCTGATCCATACTGTTAAGAAGAACAAAAAATAGATCTATTAGCCTAAACATTTTCAGCAGGTACAGAGTTGTTTAAAAATTAATTTAAATGAAAGAGGTGTGATATGAAACTTGCAAGAACTGCATTTTGAAATACAAGAAAAATACAAATGAAACAAACCTGCCTATTGAAATACAATTAAAATTAAAAGCTAATGAGATACCTGAGCATAGACCTACTGTGATTTCACTAGTGCGGCCATGTTCGTTTCAATCTTCATGACGTGCATCAAGTCATCTAAAAAACTCAATAAATTTTTTAACAACTGTCGAAGTTTTTAAAACCAAAATTAGAAATCTCTTTATTTTTTTTTAACATATGACCCAAAATTGAGGGAGTTATAAAGTTTTAAAATTTTCAAACGACCTCCATTTTGGTTTTAATCCATTCGCTTTTAGGAAAGTTACTGTATTCACTATATACAAGAAATGGATTCTACTATTATAGATGGATATCTTGAAATCTCCGCAATAGATATATTAAAAATCCCACACAAGCTTATTACAAACCAGAAATTATAAGGGGGTCACTGGCACGAGGATGTGATAAAATAGGGGTCGTGATAGATACCAGGTTGAGAACCACTGCTCTATATTATAGCCTTGCTATCGTCAAAGTGGCTTATAGAGTTCAAAATGCATAATACAAACGCTTCTGCAGGAAAATAAAATTATTAATTGGAGAGGAATGGCCACATGAAATTTCGTGTAACGTACATCATTAACGTGCGTAAACTAAAGCAATGATGAATACGGGAAAAAACTATTTCCTTTCACAGGACTGGAAACTGGAACAGTATAACATGGAAAATTACTATTTGCCTCGTGTCTAAATTCTGACCTTGATTTTTAAGTGAGGTAGCGTAACCTTGAAATTATAAAGAATAACTTTTTATTATCATTATTTATTTGAGTACTAGCGACTGAATTAGCGACTTAATACATGAAACATTTTTTTAAAATTGAAGATGAGAGATTTACTAATCAATACATTTCATCCCGCTCAACAAAATTATATGAATAGATATAAATCTTCACGCGTAATTTCCGAGTAAATCTAGAAAAACGATTTTTTGTGAACTTGAAAATTGATGCTGTTCGAGAACCATGCTCCTATTGGGATGAAATTCCTACTAAAGTATACTTCATCAAACTTTTCATTACTATACTATAGGGTGGCCACAAATTCCCGTTCCTCCTGAAAATAAGTAACATACACTACTAAACGTACGTAAATAACTACACGTAAAGAACTGAATGACATGAACAACAATGCTTCCGAGAAGTTTTATCAAGATAGGAAACATTTAAATGTTCAAAGGATCAGCCTCATGACAAAGAATAATACGCCGTCAGGTTCTGTGCAACATTTTGCGGAACATTTCAAGTGTAACTTGAGTGAAAGTTTGTTTCACAGCTTCTGTCAGTTCGGCAGTGGTTTCCTAACGGTTTTGTGCAACGATGTCCTTTATGAACCCCAAAAGTACATTATCGCAGGTGGTGAGGTCTCGGCTTCTCTCATGCACCCAACAACTTGCAATAACACGTTCTTCAATATTGTAATTGGAAGCAGGCCGGTAGCCAGCCCAAAAATGTAGGGGGGGGGGAGGGCGGATGAAATTATGGGGGCTGGATCCAACCACATTATAGTTCATCATCATATTATAGTTCATTTGCAAACCTAATGTGAATATTTTGGGGGGGCCCGGCCCCCTAGACCCCCCTGGATACGGGCCTGACTGGAAGTATCTGTTATCGTTCATACAATAAAACAATGGAACCACTAAACGTAAAGAGGTAATGGGAAAACTTACATTAGCATTTGTCAAGGGGTAACTGGACTTTGTGGCTATCCTGTAGACGAGACTACAGAGCTCCTTCGTGGCTATGTGGATAGCGTATAAACCTTTGATGTGGGAAAGCCGGGTTCGACTCCCAGAAGGAGCTCATGTGGTTCAGATTCCACGTTAAATCTGTAGGTTCATGTCTCATATAGTCTTCCTGCTGAAAGGAACGTTGAACTCAAATCAAATTTAAAAGTAGACGAGACTACAGTACATAGTATGGTTGGTGAGATATAATTCAAAATTATGACTTATACCTAAACTTTATATATATATATATATATATATATATATATATATATATATATATATATATATATTGATAGATTGCATCGAGCGGATCAAAATAACGTACTTGAGAGCAAATTCTCATGCGTACTTTTCGAAAAATCGAAAAACTATGCGCTGAAAGTATTTCGTTCGTTGCCAATAAGAATTCAAAGTTTTTATCCTGTTTTAAAAGTAACAGATTGTTTACGTTTTATGAACTGTATATGTAAACAATACACTATGAAATAGCGGATTGTTTCATTTTTCTCCTAACAGTGACACATACCCTAGTATCAAGAAAGCTTTCGGCTAGTTGGCGCGTGCTTGGCTTTTGGCTTTCTATGCTTGCACATGAAACTCATGCTTTTATACAATCTGCCTTTTGTTGTACTTGCAAGTGATGCTTTAAACCCTTTGCAGAGCGTCATAGCATTACTGACCGTTCATTGGCTATTGACTTGACTAGTAAAACGCTTGCGTTAAGCTTGAATGGAACACTGAATGCAAGATTGCCTGCATGTAACTTCGTTACTGGAATCCAGATTGCGGTATGCCTGCACGTTTTCAAATCAAGCCGGATGCAAGCTTGGCTGACTTGCAATTCAAATGGTCGGCTTGCATACAGCAAGCAGTTTGCAAGTTGTCTCTGCTACTAGGGTATACTTCTAACAGTGACACATATACTTCTAACAGTGACATATACACTTCTAATAATGAGACATACTTCTAACGGTGACACATACTTCTAACAGTGACACATATACTTCTAATGATGACACTCGTGCATTTTTCGATATACAGGGTGGCCCAAAAGTAGGTATACACCCCTGCATTGATCAAATATAACATTCTAGTTTATGGGTTTATTTGCTTTCGGCTCTTCCGAGCTTAAGATGTAAGTAAAAACACATTAAGAACAAATAATAAAGAAACTAAGCCTACCTGATGGATAACAATAAGAAATGATATCAAATGCAGTACGGTACTGTATACCTACTTTTGGGCCACCCTGTACTGTACTAGTAGACATCAAGCGCACCCAGAAATGTTTGCGGGGAGGGGTCCAAAGTATTTTGGGGAGGTTCAATAAGTCTATATAATATTGAACCTGTGTTATTCTGCGCCCGAAAAAAACAATAAGTAATTTGCTAATTACTGCCGCCTATATTTTTTAGAAAAATAATAACCTAGATGGTTTTTATAAGAAAAGAAAAAGTACAGATGAGGTGTAAAATCAAATCTTCAGGCTACACCAATCATTTCTCTGTTAAACAAGTATAGTTCTGTTAACAAAGCCTACAAATGTTAGTCGAATCACGAAAATTTGGGGGCATCCGGATTCGGTTAATCCCCTGTGGATGCGTCACTAGTAGACATAAAGCAAAAGAACGAATTGACATTATGACACGAACTATATTTTTTCATTAATCGTAATTTTGAAACCCAGAGCGAAATTGCCAAACATCCTAATGAAACAGTGAAAAAATATAATCAATTACAGCAAAGAGTATCATATTGCATTGATAAGAAAGCTTGTGTTACATTTTTTTTTCTGAGGTCGCTCAAACAGTGCCAAGTGTTGTCTAGATATTTTGAAACCTCTATTGCGTGCACACGTTCTCTTTTATCAATGTGATAAGAGGGGTCAGGTTAGGTCAGGTTATGGTCAATCCGCTTTAAGTAATGTCTTATTATTTTGATTTATTAACGTTAAGTGGCCATTTTTAGCATTTCTGTTGTGATTTACCCTGAAAGTTTATACTTGATTTAGCAACGCTAATGTGTTGTAATGTTCTTATCAGTAAATGCGAGGTCTTTTGCAGAGGAATACAAAAATTGTGTAAGTCGGGGTGAAAAAAATGACATAATGTACTTAAAGGATAAACTTTATGACAACACAACACGAGAAAGTTAAGATATTGCTTCGTAATTAGGAATTATTGTGACTGGAATTTTAATCTATTACATACTAGAAGAATATTTACATTACTTTTTTAAATTGAGTTACGTCGTAGCTATATGGTCATAGCAGGGCCGGCTTTACCGCATTTACACGGGGCGGGAAGTTTCGAGGGACGGCAAAATCTATCATAACTATATTATTTTATTTATTTATTTATTATACAAAAGAGATGCTACAGAATTTAGACCAGTGCTGGAAGATTTATACAAGATATCTACATTTGCTCTCCATATATTATACCATTACAATCAAAACATATTTTTACTAACACAAGTCCTTTAAAAAAATAAGAGGAAAAGAAAAAAAGAAAAAAAACGAAAAGTAACATAAATACCACACTATACGGAAATTGGAAATCAAAATTTCCTACAATTTATTTTGATAATATCCTAATTTCTCACACTTAATATACGTCATTAATATGGAAATCGGTCTTCCAGATTTCCCACACTTAATATTTCTAAATTAGAAAGGGAACTGGTCCTCCAACTTCCCTATGACTGACAGGTATAACATGTGGATAGTAGAAGATGGAAAATGTTGTCCCAACGAGCAATAGCTCACTTTAAGGGACTAGGTATGTCTCTTTGCTATTTTTTTTTTTTATGTAGTAATGTATCAGTATCCACTGTCTTCATTTATCATTTTTATGGCTACTAGATTATTCAGGAAATTTATTCCAAAAGTGTTTTTTGATTTCTTTTATAAATACATGTATTGCTTTTGTATCCTTATATCTTTTGGCAGACTATTATAAGTTTGTGTAATGTTATGCTTAACGCTATTTATACCATACTTTGTTGTATTAACATTATCAATATCAATATCATTCTTTCTTCTAGTATTATAATTATGTACCTCTTTCCTCTTTATTAAAAGTAGATTACTATGTATATTATTTGAAGAAACATTATGGACATACATACAGGATTGAATTTTAATTAATAAATCGAATGGCAGTATATTTGATTCCATAAATAAACTCTTATTTGGATAGTCTATAAGTCGACCATACATTGCTCTAATGGCTTTCTTTTGTTATATTATGAGTGGTTGTATTTTTGATTTATTAGCATGTCCCCAAATAATACACAAATATATCAAATGACTTTGTATATATGCAATGTATACCATTCTTTTTAAGTTCGTTGTTAGGGTTAAGGTGGATCACCACCCGGAAGTCAGTACATATTTTAGGTCATTGCCTTAACTACTGCGCAATGAAACGTTACACATTATAAATATTGTACTATAAGATAGAGTATTGTTTCAGCTACAGCACAAGGCACTGATTCATTTGGTTGTCTCTCATGATATCGTAAAATGTAACAAATAATATATATATATATATATATATATATATATATATATATATATATATATATATATATATATATATATATATATATATATATATATATATATATATTTGATTCATTTTACAATGAGCACACAAGATGGCACTTGCTGTTAGATCTTACTAGAATTGCTCCGTTTTATGAAATGTTTATTTATATGCGTAAAGTATTTTAAGGTAACAATCTTATCACGAAATAGATATATTGTTTGACCGTTTTTTGTGTTACTTTTCGTATTTTATTTAAATATTAATTTATATTTAAGGAAATAGATTTTGAAACGAAATTTGCGCAGAACGCCATAATGCATTGTTGCCAAATTTATAGGCTTACTGTAGTAGTCGCAATAAGAAAATTCCTGGATTCTAGCATTGCAGTTCGAGAAGAGAAATTGCGGTAAGGCTCGAAAACTAAGTTCTCCACTAAGTATCTAAACAGAATTCCATGATTACTCAGTTTATTATCTGGATCAGTAAACACTCGGCACTATCTGGCAATGCCGCACTATTCAAGCAGCGTTTAGAATAGCACCGAGAACACCTAGTGTTCCACCTTAAAATAAATATTTCTTGTTGGAAACAGACTTCATGATGATTGTAGTTAACTTTACTAAGCTGACCTACATGAATACTACATACATAAATCATGTTTAGGTCGCATTGGTTTAAAGTCACATGGACAGTGCTAGAGAAAATGGTCAAGCAAATCTCAGCATGAACTAATTACTTGATTGTTGTCAAATACAAGAACTAAATTCTCGAACAGTAGCAAACACTGTTCCATTTAGTCAGTTATCATAGTTTTGATATGAAAACTAGACTTGTCTTTGTCATAAACAAGTTCCTAATCATTGAAGGTGGAAACACGTTGTTTTTTTTTTTTTTAATAAAATTTTCAACAGATGAAGGAAAATCAAGAAATAAAGATAAAAGAGCTAGTTCCACTGGAATTGCAAACTGATATGTTGAGACTGAAGATCGATATTGAATTCTATAAAAAAGAACAACCATCTTTCCTCTGCAGATATGTTTGCTTTATCAGGGTGTCTACTATAATTCCAAAATGAAATTTCGTGACTTTTCATGACCTTTTCTTTACCAAACAATAAAATTTCACAACATTCTGAAGAGAAAATTTCGGTGCGAATTAGGCTGTATTTTCATGCATGTGATAGAAGCGTTCTTTGCTTGCGACTTGGTTAGCGTCTAAAGTCGACCACACACATTTTTGGTGGTGAATTTTGGCGTTTTATAGAACAAAATTTTCCAGTCTATACTTATCTTATATTTGTACAGATTAGTGACCCAAAAACTAAATTTCATGACTTTTTCTTGGCTTTCATGACTGTTTTCTGATTTCGTGACTTTTTCATAACTTTCGTGACCGATAGACATCCTGTTTATCTTTCACTAACAAACTAGATTATTGGTTAAAGAAAAAACACGCACAACGAGATTGTATTTCCAGTGTTTAGATCTTTCTGTGTGCGAGTGCACTTTTCATCATCTTCGTTGTTCATGATGAGGTAGCATACTTAAAATGGCGGCTTTTAAGATTTGTTCTTTCTGGAGAAAGGAGGCAGCAAATGATGCAATTACACAGGAAGGCAAATTACCTACTTCCGGCCTTGGGTCATAGTCTTTTTATCTTTGCTGCGAAAGACACAATGGAAATTTGTATGGTTCGAATTTCAAGTTAAACTGTAGGCTCTTGTCTTAGAGTTAACAATGCCATAAGAGAACAAATCACTTTGTTTCATAGTACTTTCTTAGCACTCAAGTGGTGAAGAACTTGATGATCCAACTAGTGTGAAAAACCTGGAGTTTGCCGTGAAAACAAAGTATGTTCTCTTACTGTCTCTAAACAGTAAACTTCCATATTCGCAGTATAAAACATTCCTGGCATTGAAGAAAGTCTGACATTCAGATGATGTATTGTCAAATTCAATTAATCTCTATTTCACTCTTCCATGGCTTGAAATTTCAACAAATCGAAGGTCAAATTGTGATATTTATTTACATTTTTTTAAATGTTCAATTAGACATATTGTTGAAAGTGACTAAATATCTAGACGTATGGTATTTAATACAAAAGTATTAAAATTGTATTTGCCATGTAGAATAATGATTAATTAAGATAATTTTAATTCTACCAAAAACGTTGGTTTTCTTCACCTTTCCATTACCAATCTGAGTACTTTTTCCCACCAAAAATCCTAGTCCTAATCATTACATATTGAAAATAAGTAATGGTGCAGTGAACAAAATATGATATAGCGTTTATCTTACACAATATATATTACGTATATGATTTCCATGCTTTTGTGTTTTCCATAATATTTTGTTTCGAACGACAAAGCCAAACAAAGAAAGTTTAAAGACATATTCTTGCAAAGTATGAAGGAAATTTTAACTTGAAATAAAAATCATCAAAGATGATTCATATTTACTGAAGTTATTTCATCTCATGGTTAAGAATACAAAAAAAAAAAAAAAAAAAAAAAAAAAATCAAAGACAGATGGAGGGTTAGTGTTTAAAGTAGACTATAATTGTCAAAAAAAAAGTTTCTCATTGCTAACTTGTATTTGAAGATATATCGATTTATAAACAAACACAGACACCAGAAATCTGAATTCAAAATCTACAAATCTTTTTGTCATAACTTTGTTGTTTACGGCTCTTAGCAGCTGTAACTTAGCAAACGGTCTTGCCTTAAAGGAATATGTTAAATCCGGTTTCCAGCTTTAGTAAACCCTTTTTACAGTTGGGAAACATTCCTTGTTAGTAATATATATATATCGATGGTTGAGCGCCAAAAGGGCGTAACTGTCGAATTTTCATATTTTGTGTTAATGCTATGAGGACATGTATAATGGATTGAATTTTCTTGTGCCAAGACGCCTTAATGAAAATCTCTAACCTTGGAACGTTATTCGAAAAAGATATAAAGGTATAACTGAGTTACTAGCATTTGGTTCTGTGCCAGAGAGGCACATATCACTTAAGCCTCTAAACTAATAAAATTGCAGTTACGCCTTTTTGGCGCTCAACCATCGATATATATATATATTGTGTGTGTGTGATATATCTCTGTACCGTATATTCTGGAATTTAAGTTCTGATCAACGTAAAGTATTAACTCATATAAAAATATATTTATAATGTACTTTTTCCCCAGGCCGGTAGCCAGCCGAAAAATGTAGGGGGGCGGTAGAAGTTAGGGGGAGCCCGATCCAACCATAGTTCATCACATTATTAGTTCATTTGCAAACCTACCATGGAAATTTTAGGGTGACAGCAAAAATTTAAAACCCCGCTAAAACCCACGTAGATACAGGCACGTGACTTCCCACAGATGGGAAGAAAGAAAAAAACAATTATCGCTCAAGCACCATTATAGGAACGATTAATATCGAAAAGTAGCATCTATAAGAGCCCACATGTTAATACCTAAATTCTGTAGCAATCGTTGATTACAACGGTCCGTGACCAATTGGCGATATTATCAACCATTTAGGCTATATTAAAAAAGGTCAGCCACTAGTATTCCACAGCAGTGATGCCAACCCATGAGAAAACTACCATTTTGTGGGATTTTTTGATATTAATTATTTGGTGTAGGATAAAGGAGATTATCGTCAAAATTGGAAACATACAGTATATGGGAGTTTTCACTATATGTATGATCCACACAAACAAAATTCTCTACGAGTGGAAAGTAGACATAATGAGGTATCAAAAACATGTCAATGTTCTCAACTTTTAGTCTGAAGTCATTTTCTTTGTTATCAGCAAAGTCCATGCTAGTGAGGAGTAACTTAATGATAACGTTATTTCTAAAATTTAAGTACTAAGAAATGACATTTGTACTCTGATATTTGAAGAAAGAAGAAAACAAAACTGTGAACGAATCAGGGGCGGATCCAGGACCAACTTCTAGGGGGTGGTGGTGAGTTGTCATACTGCTACTTTTAAGGACTCCAAACTTTGGGATGGGTTTTATTTATATATATAAAATAAGAAAGTTTCCTCTTCTGGGGAGGGCGGTCGCTCCGATCGCTCCCCCCTGGAACGAATGAAAGAAAGGTAGCAGAATATCAAACGAGAAACAATCAATTTTCAAACGTTCCACATGAAATGTGTGTTGAACAAACTTTTCTGTATCATTTGGCTCAGTTAGTACAAAGGTATGAACTGCATTTCTAAAAACGTAAGAAAATATACTTGTTCTGGATGAAGGAAATTAGTTGTTCACAAAGTATTTTATAATAGTGGAAAATCAAAATTTATTGATAATTCACAGAGAAATTGAAAAAAAAAGTAACACACGGTGTACAAAGTTTCATTTTGATTTATTAATAATAGCTAGTAGTAGTAGTACAACGTGCGAAATTAAGATGCAAAATGGAAATTTTTGCCTCACGAGATGGGATTTTATAACGTTTCTGATTGGCATCACTGCTTCATAGAGGTGTCCAAAGCAAGGATGTTATAAAATAGAGGATTTGTCCATACAACAAAATCGTGAAGCCATACGTCACAGCTTCGCCACACCTACTTTGCCCACTCTGAGCCACTAAGATTGCAATGTTTCGAGTTAACAATCATGGCGGAAACGAGAGTAGCCAATCAGACGTGCTAGCTCAAACTGCTCGGTTGTTTTTTGGCTTCATTGAGTTTATATGATAAAGATACGTATGAACACATCCTCTATTTTATAATCCTTGGTCCAAAGTCTCCAAACCAGTGTTCGTAGTTTGAAGAAAATTTCTCTAATCTGGGGAAATTTCGTAGGTAAATTTAGCATATAGAGTAAAGGGGAATTTTTCGATAAAACGTGAAAATTCGAGGGAAATTCTTGCGCACACTGATTGACTAAAATAAGAGCTTAAATTTTTCTTTGTTCTTCAGAAAGAAACCAACACAATAGCAACAGTTTATGTGCATGTGTGTGTGTGCTCAAAGTAGTATAAGTTGCAGCCATTGTTGGTTGGATGTATTTATATTTTAAAGTGAAATAGTTAAATTTTACGTTCCAGCGTTATGCCAGCTAGGCTAATGGAAACGGTGATGAGAAGACATGAATGCAAAAATGGTGGAATGAAGAAATTGCGAGGAAACGAGAAAATCCAGAGAAAACCCACGTAAACGGTTTGTCCACACAGAGCTCATTTGGCGCGAGCTCGATTGAACCAAAGACCACATGCACCAGAGGTGAACATTCTACCACTGAGCCACCGCGGCCCTGTATGTATTTAAAAAATGTGAAGGGAAAATTTAAAAAATAGAAAAAGCAAGTAATAAAAGAAACACGTGGTTCGCACTTCCTTTAATTTAGCTAAATTAATCTTATCATATAACTTCTGTCATAGGAATTCGTCACTCAACAAAGTAGGGGGAATTTGTAAGAAAAGGGAAAAAAATGTGTCATTGGAGGGAAATTTCCTTAAGGAAATCTATGAACACTGCTCCAACTAAACACATGAGGAGTACCGGAGGTAAGAGAATTATTCGGTCTTCCTTGATTTATCTTAACGTGTTTGGACAACCCTGCGGAAAAGTAGCTGGCCTTTTTCAATATAAATCGTTGATAACGCCATCGATGCGTCACGAAATTCGAAAGTTATCACAACACGTTGGTCTAAGACACTGAAAACGATTCTGTATAGAACCCCCATGTTCTAAACATTTACCAACCCCAGAGCATCAGATATTGTTTCGTAAGTCAAATCTTCCGTTAACCACTGAAAAAAAAAAAAAAAAAAAAAAAAAAACACTTGCCCTTCCCCCTCCAAAGCCATCACGTGACTATTCAACGTATGCAATTTGTGTGTATATATATAAACTGACGGTGATCGTACTCGAGCACAAGTACCTAATACATTGCTCGTATTTTTTTCCTTACAATTTTCAACCAATGATTTTCTAAAGGTACTCACCGTATCTGGAGGGACATCCTCACCATTCATATGTATGCTGCTACTCATGGCGGCAAAAGAATTAACAACCAAATTCTCTTTTCAACTACTGGATGATCGACTAAAGCGAATTGTCTTTGAACTAACCTTGGAAGCCTTATTATATAAAGAAAATTAAAAAGGAGGTTTCTAGCTTCATTGGACAACTGCCAAAAACAAATGAGGCGCGGTTTTTGTGCTATGTATAATAAACGCTTTAAACATGCACTCGAGTGATGAAATAAAATATCCATATTAGAACAACGTAAAACTCATTTTATCAACCAAAGGTCACAAAAGTTCAACAAAGATAAAGAAAATAACCCAGTTAACTCCGGTGTTGGGTAATGTGGATGTTGTTTAGCTTGGCATGAATATTAACTTAATGATAAATATGCTGATCACCATGTTTATCACTAGTTGACCAGTTGTTTTAAATATACGTATATTTTTTGTTGAACTTTCAAGCTATATTGAGATGGCAAGCGAATTCCCACTTCCTTTAGATTTGGAAATTTGGACGAAGAAGGGACCGTCTCTACCATATGTGCAACACGTTCATTTTCACGAGGCGGCTATTTCTTATTGGAAACAGACTTCATGATGATGTTAGTTACATTTACGAAGCTGACCTTCTATTTGAACACTACATTCATAAACCATGTTTAGGTCGCACGGACAGAGCTAAAGCAAATGGTCAAACAAATCCCTGCATGAATTGCTTGAGTGTTGCCCAATACAACAACTCATTTCTCGAACAGTAGTGAACACCTGTTCCAATTAATTGGTTAATCACAGTTTTTATATGGAAACTAGTCTTATTTTTATCACAAACAAGTTCCTTATCATTGAATGTGGAAACATTTTTAAACAATTTTTTAACAAATGTAGATGAAAAATCAAGAAATAAAGATAAAAGAGCTAGTTGCACTGAAATTGCAAACTGATATATTGAAATTGAAGTTTGATATTGAATTCTTATTTAAAAAAAAAAAAAAAAATACCATCTTTCCTCTGCAGATGTGTTAGCTTTATCTTTCACTAACATTATACTGTAGATTATTGTCTAAAGAAAAGAAGACAACGATATTATATTTGTAGTGTTTAGGTCTTTGTGAGAGCGAGTGCGCTTTCCCTCCCCTTCGTTGTTCATGATGGAGTAGCATGCTTCAAATCGTGTCTTTTAGGATTTGTTATTTCTGGAGAAAGGGAGGATGACAAATGATGCCATTACACGGGGCGACAAATTGCCTAGGGCCGGCCCTGACCGCAGAAGGAACTAAACAGAACTCCCTGAAGCCATTATTTGTACGTAAAGTTTTATCGATTATTAAACAGAAGTGTGTTTGCAATATTTGATGTACTGAACAATCTTTTCTTTTATTAAAGTGTTCCTGAAACTCCTTTATACGCGTTTATTTATCCTGTCTGTCCGTCCGGGAGACCAAAATAGTCTGTCCATGTGCCCGTCCCTCCGGGGTAAAAAAAAAAAATAAATAAATAAATAAAAAATAAAAAAAATAATGAATCAGCATCTATTTTGGCTAGGTTGTAGAGTGTAAAAATTAGGAACCGAGCTCATTCATGGAGGTGATCCATCCATCGGAAGTGGTAAAAATAAACCATTTCCGGTTTTAAAGTTGTTTAGTATGGAGCAAATATGGCAATATATAGCGGAAAGTAGTTTCATGTTTTCAATTGTCTTAAGAATACATTTGATCTCCATCCTTAACTGTCTACTCAAACCGGAAGTGAAAGAAATCCACTACAACTTCCGGTTATATTGATCTCAACCTTGTTTATCTAACGCTCCCATTTGTAAACTCTGCATACGTCGCACCCACCTTCATAAACCTGCATTCTTCATGCCTCCTTCGTAAACTCTGGATAGTTCACGGCTCCATCTTACCGCTTGTAAGTCATACTGCTTTTTAATTTCGTGTTCTGCGATTTCAGATGCAGTATTAAATTCTCCAATTTCAATAATAATAATAATAATAATAATATCCTTACCAACTTATAAGAACACATGGTCACGGTCGCTACATCGCCCCAAAACACACTATATTCGTAATTTGTTTCCCGGGCAAATGAAAATCGAAACACAGCAGTGTTGCCACTTCAATCTATAATAAATGATCCTTATATATCTTAGTATAGTAAATGTTTATTTTTCCATATCTTGTTCATGGGGTGATTAACCCCTAAACGGCCCTTGCATACATTACTGGTCTACAGAACTAATTTCTACTGTTTCATTGTTCATTACGCTGGTACAAACAACACATAAGCTTCTAATTTTTCTTCTATTATGAAATTTAGTAAAACTGCTTTGCCTGAATATCTGAGGTGATGGACCTCTGTTCGCTAAGCTCTCTTGGAAGCGGGTACCCCTGTTGCGGCTTGAAAATTCAGTCTGATGGTGGTCATCGTTACTGATTACAATGATCTGTTTGAAGGCAGTGTTGTACTTTATTTGCAATAAAGATTACTATAAATGACTGTTTTTGTACTGATATATTTGTATATTTTGTTCTATTGCAATATTAGAATCTGCATTTTCTGTGTCTGAGATTACATCCTCTGTGCATCCACAATACATTTTATTGGCACGGGAGACCCGGGTTCGATTCCTGGCGAAAGCTCATGTGGTTCGGATTCCACATTAGTCAGTAGGTCCTGTCTCATATAGCCCCGCTGATGAAAAGGCCGTTAAGCCCAGAATCAATTCAACCTAATACCTTTTATAGTATCACTCACAGGTCTACAGTGACATATTCTGTGTGGCTGCCATAATTGCAAGACTCTCATCTACTAATATATGTTGTCCACTTACTCATTCAGCAACGGTTAATTAGTTCTGACGTGGATGTTGAAGACAGGATCACTACAATAAAACTATGGACAAATCTTACTGAAAAATATATTTTTAATTACAAATATAATTATATTCATTACAAATCACAATCTACTTTTATCACGAAACATTAGTTTAATTACATATTTAAGACATCAACAATGAAATAATAAATATAGATCAACATACAGAAGCATAACAAACATTTTCTTCATCTGTTAGTATTTTTATACATGAAATTAACACGTCTTCTTTGTTTGAATCTCTATATAGACACATTCGAATATTTAACCTTTATACCACGTTAATATTAGTAAATACGACTACAAAAATTAGCTAAATAGTCTTACAAAACGCTAGAGTAGAGTAAGAGCGGATGAATCGTCTACTTCTTTCCTATTTTGTTTATTTACGACTGTGAATGGAAATGCACAGGAAAACAAACAATGCCAAACGGAAGACAGATCCTTCGGCATTTCTCCCTGGAGGCTACCTTATATAATATTTGATGCTGTAGGAGATACATGGATGTTCGTAAAGTAAGAGCAAAATGGACATAAAACCCTCATCATCCGGATAAAAAACACTCACATATGCGCGGTAATATACCCACCCACCCAACATCAAACTCTACAAAACAGAAGAGGTACAGCATTTTGAAATTATGTTAGCACAAGAGTGCTAACATGCTACAAGAAACTGTATTACGGTACAAGTTGTCCGATGGAAGGACAAAAGAGATGTTTACATGACATCTACAAGGAATTTCGGTAACATGATCACTGTCAAGAGAAAATCTGGGAAAGAGATCACAAAACCATTTGCAGTTGTTGACTACAACAAACATAAGATGGGTTCATCTATCGGATCAAAAGTTGTCATATGCTAGTTGGAAATACAAGTGTGTAAAGTGTTGAAGAAGATAGTTTCCACTGAATTATGTTTGCTGTTGTTAATGCTGCTCATTTATACAACACTGTGTATGGTAAAAAGGTGAGCACTACGTTTTCTATCAGACAAGTATGCACATAATTTGTACTGATTATTACAGGTTCTGATGATGCACAGTCAGGGTGGATCTAGGAAGATAGAACGACTGATAGATGGGCAGTTCCTACACACACACAGGTTCCTCCGAAAACTGACAAAAAAGGTTGTACTGAGAAGGTATGAAACAGTGACGAAAGAACCTGTTTATCAATATACTGTTTGTAATGTTGGCTTGTGCGTTCCCTCAAATTTAGCATATTGTCAAGTTTGGATCTTTACCATAAGTAATCCACATTGAAATTCCATAACTTGTAGTTTTTGCTATAGTTCAATATTTACATTGAATTAGGTAGATAGATACCTTTCATATATGTGAAAGACAACATATTTATTGTAGTAATATCAATCTGAATGTTTAATTTCTGTACACTGCTGACACTGGTTTTTATTATACTATTCAAAATCACTATAGATGCACCTCACCAGCCCTTATTTTATATGTATCATGTTTCTACTTTAGCATTTGTTTAATTACTGTTCAAATTCTTGTTCTGAAATAACTATATGCAAGTGTATGAAAATAAAATAACGTTTTTCAATTTTTGCAACCAATGAAAAAAATGGGTTTATTTACCACATTATACAGTATAGGATGGGCCATATTGATGGGAAACATTTAGTGCATTTGTGCAGCATGTTGAACACAACATTTATTACCAACTATGTGGAACATATTGCCAAAGGACGGGAGTTTTACACTGTGTTCAGTGTCTGAAGATTACATCATCTAGATAGGAACCCCTTTTGATGAGAACATTCTTTGGCCCTATCACTCATGTTCAGCATAGTTTGGCAGGACTAACCGCTATTTCCCTTCGCATGCTGTACTTCAGTCCATTGATGGTAGTGGGTTTCGTGGTGTACAACTTCCCCTTCAGAAAATCCCACAGGAAATAGTTCGGTGGAGTTAGATCGAGGTGGCCAATGGATATAACCAAATCTGGAGATAATGCATCCCGGGAAGTGTCGACAAAGTGTTGTGATTAACACTACTGCAATATGATTGGTGAGGCACTAACCGCAAAGCACCTCTTCCCTTTATTACTAATATTTCCACTGGCATATGTTGACAGTTGAATGACGGGTTTCCTGTTAACAGATTGACTCATCTAAATTTGGTTTATGTGTCGAAGTATTCGACAAAGTGGCTTACACCACTGTAACCCGTCCAACTATAAGAATATTAAATATGCTGTCTAAAGATTTACAATAATTTACCAAAGAATCTAGTCCAAAAAGTAGATTTAAGATAGTTGTAGCCAAAGTTTAGAAAATAAAAAACTTTAACCCTTTGAGAAATAAGACGTTAAAAACGCACACAAATCTAGTATTGGTAAATGATTTCATCGAGAATTAACTGTGCATCAAATAGTTAAATGGATTTTGAATGGACTCACCAAATTTGAGAAACAAGAGATTGGGTCACATTCAGTACCAATTTGACAAAATTTGGCGTATAGCAACGACACACAAAATAAATAAAAGTCATTAAAATTGGTATGCCGATTATTGCAAATTTGGCGTTGCATTGACGCAAATCGTTATGGAACAGGGCTCATAGAACCTTCCTATTTCAAGTGTGCCCTCGAAAACTATGTGAAACGTACTTCGGCCCCACCCCCTCCGACTTCTTACGGGGCAAACCTTCCTTTTGCTTTGGGGAAAGAAGAGAATGAGCTCTGTTGTGTTACCAATTTGTCATTCAGTCGTTCGGTCTTGGAGAGTGAAGATTGTAGGCTACTTAGAATAGCTAATAAGGCAGTACCCAGCGAAGCCCGTGAAATAATTCAATGTGGCAACTCTGTCCGTATTCAATCACTTAAGAATCTCAGCCATGGCAACTTGTCCCTTTTTCGAGGGAGGTACGGGAAAACACACGTCAGCAGGGGCAATTTGAAATAAAAAGGCTCTAGCAGTGTTAAATTCATATACCAATGTTTTATTAATTTTATATTTATACTGTTTATAACTGTATATTTACATTTTTGACTTTTATATGTATTCTTTCCATTCTACATACTATGTATTATACTTCACAATCTCTTACATACTAAGTAAATCAAACAGAAGATGTTCAACCATCACACCACCTGTTCTATTCTACATACTATTATATTTTATCAGAGGCGGATCTAGAGGGTGAAAACTTGGGGGGGGGGGCAAAATTTAGACTATGACAGTTATATCATGAGTTTACTATAAACTTTCAAAAATATATAAATAATAGGTTAAATTGTTAATAATAGGTTTGTCACTCAAAAAACTAGGGCTCCTAGGCTCCCCCACTCCGGGTTAGATCCGCCACTGTATTTTACAATCTCTTGCATGCTTAGTAAATAAAACAGAGTAGGCCTTATGCAGAGTCATTTCGACGTATGATTAGCGTCATACTAAAGGCCTGAATACTCCAGAAAACGTTAGTCAAACTCTTTAGTATGGCACTAATCAGCGTCAGAACGACTCTGCATAAGGCCCAGTATGTTCAACCATTATTTCATCCAAATAAGAAACGACAATTTCTTTATTACAACATTTCCACAAGAGTGTAAGATACATAAAAGAGCATATGCCTACAATGTTCTACCTTCAAATCTACAGGATGGCGCAAAAATGAGCTTACACAAAATGGAAGTTTACTCCCCACACCAAAACACAATTAATCTGCAATGTCGACAAAAAAATAACGAGTGTACTGTTGCTAAGGTCAGACAACCAACAATGGGACCAATCACTTAGCACAAAGTGTAATTATATCAAAATGTCATTTTGGAGGAAAAGGGAATAAACTTTTTTTGCACCACCCCGTAGAACATGAAGTTTAACAAAATTTACGAAGAAACTGAGGGGTAAAGCTAATGATTACATGTATTCAGCATAAAATTACCCGAAATAAAAACAACCTAATTAGTAATAAAATGGATTGAAACGATTAATTACAATATTGCACTTAAATATAGATTATTCATTTTACATAATTCATGGTAGAACTTTCATCATCACCGTTTCCTTTGGTCTACACGGCATAACATGGGACGTGAAACAAATATTTCATTCTTTTAATGGTAGCACTTATTGCAAGACTCACTTTGCTGTCTTTATATATTTTCATATTATATAAATGTATAAAGTAAGAGGTGTAATTTAGGTTAAAATAAATATACTAGGCCTGCTGTACTTCCATAATAATTTTATAGAGGTAGTTGTTAAGTACTTAGTCAAACTCTCTTTATAAAAATTGTTGCGTGAGTACCTTAGGATTCTGAAACATGGATTTTTGGATAGGGAACATATTAGCTCCTAAGTGAAGTCTTGACCCGAGTACGGTAGTTCCAATAGTTTTGGAGTTACTGACCTTTAAAGTTCATTTTTTTATGTTTTCAGCAGCCTCTAACTCCGAAAAAAAAAAAAAAAAAAAGCTTTGTGCACCCTGGTTCCTTGATACTTTTTGTCTTATCGTGGTGTCAGGAATCACCTCCCGAACGTTTACGGCGTTGTGGAAACACTTCTCTCGGATTTGTAATAAATAGAAGCTGTCTTTTTTTTCTTCGAGGAGGTAAACTCGTATTCCCTGCTTTTCACGTCTTGTTCCTTTAGATCGACTTCGAGGATTGCTATATAAGCGAGACGAATTCAGGCAATAGGGCACACCCGGATGTGAATGTGTGAAAGGCCACAACATGTGTGTGTTTACGCTACGAAATCAAGCTACTTTCGAGTGGAAATATAAACTTTGTCACAAAAACATTCGTGAAATGAACATTCCAGGTTCCAACTGTGAAACTTCCGTGCTAGCACAAACAAAGCACTCCAGTCACCCGCTGCAAAAGTGACCCTTGAAAAGTAGTTATTCAAGAGCGCGGACGGGATAGAAAGCTTTGTCTCCTCGTTCCTGATTGGCCAAGCTAGTTTTATCCCCAACAGCAGCATATAAGAGAACCTTGGCCAGAATAAATGATATCAGCAAGAACCTGATACAAAACCCAAGTGACACCACTGCCAATGAGCAAGCGCTCCCCCACACAACAGATCTCAGGAGGCCGCGAACCCCAAGTACCCCTAGGAACAACGCTGACGTGAACGGCCCTGACACTAGAGACTCTAGGCGAGAAGCGCCCAAGGAAACAGGAGATACAAACAAGACCCTGGTACTCGGACGAAGAAGTAGAAAACGACGTGGGACATCACGAACGGAAACATAGAAGAGAAAACGACACGCACTACGCAGAAGCATTACTGACTGATGATTACACTAGCGACACCGAACCCTCATCAGAAGAAGATACTTCCCCCGACAGAGACCACCAAGACAGCCAGGGACAGAGAAGAGCTGCCGCAGAGGAAAGCACGGGATTGGTCAGCTCCATGCCCAATGAAATGACACTACTGCCCAGCTCACCGACCAATGAGAGGACTCCCCCAGAAAGCCCCTCGACCAATGAGAGGACACCCATGGAAAGCCCCCTGACCAATGAGCGGACACCAGTGCAGGACAGAGACACGTTTTACAGACACAGCAAGCAGCAGAAGTAGTAGTAGAAGAAAGGCTACCAGCCAATGAGAAATCACCTTCAAAGTCAATACGAAACTCCACAAAACAGAATAACTACAGCTCAGCTGCGACCATCATTCATCCAGTGATAATTTACAACATTAAGAGGGAGTTCCAAGACTCTCTAACGCTGGAAAAATTCATTAAGAACAGGCTAGCAAATATCGCAGTTAACGCATACAACATCAGCAGCGCAAACGGACTTAGACTAAATTTCAAAACTATAGAAGACAAATAACGTTTCCTCGCTATATATGCACCAAGGGACTTTGGACCCAGCGCCGAATGGGACACTGACAACGAACGACAACCAGCAAAACGACCCAAGAAAATGGACACTAAGGCCACTTTCACGTGTGTAATACGAGGTGTAAGCACGGAATCAAATATTGAAGAAATAAAAGCACAGCTCTCAGAAAGAGGCATTTCCTTTACTAACATTATCAGAATGAGAAATGACGCGGGGCCAATCCCACTCTTGCGTCTCTTTTCGAAAGACCCAACGCAGATAAACACCCTCATTACACACGGAGTCTTCATCGGCTTCCATACATTTAAAGTCGAGCCCTCCAGAAACTCTGGGCGCGCAGCACCGTGCCCCAGATGCTATGAATATAATCACGAATACAGAACATGCACAAAAGCGCTACAAATGTGGGGACAAATACGATAGGGACCACACCTGCTCGTAAACAGGAAAGCGCCCACTGTGCGTTACCTGCAATAAAGAGGGACACAGAACTGGTGGGGCACAATGCCCGAAACGCTCTAAACACTCCAGAACTCACGGAAAGCTTAAAATTCTAGTAACTGATACAAACGGCGCTCCAAAGACCAGCACCACGGGAGGGGAAAAACCCACCGCACCCCCAAGACACGCACACAGGCCAAATGCTACACTGACAGAAAGGGAAGAACGTGAGGCAGATCGAGAACAAGAAGCTAACCGTGTCTTACACGCCACCATCAAACAAGAATTAGCTGAAGCCACACTACAAATCAGAAAATGGGTTGCTGCAATTTTTGCGCTTCAAAACAACGACAAATTATCAACGCTAAACGAAGCACTAAACGAGGCAGACTGCATACAGTTTATCTGTGATATTATATTTTAACGAATGTTCTATGCACAACACCCAACATCTAGCTGCAATGGTTGATTCACGGCTCCCAGTCCACGACACAGCCGCTATAGATGCCGCAGTGACCTCACTAACGGCATCAACGCAATCAGCCTACAGGATAGCCACCACCACGCACCAAACCCAACATGACCTGAAACCACACGACCTCCGAACAGAAGCACTGGTGCGTCTCAAACGATGGGTCCGTCGACAATGGCAACGTACACGACACCCTCAATGGGGAAGACTGGGATTCCCTGAGCAGTCGCATCAAGAGACTCTCTGCCAAAGACTCCACCAATGGAATCAACATCTCCAGACCATCGAAACTCCCTCCCGTGACTTCTGGCGTCTGGTCACAGCCCTCACCAAACCCACCACCGTCCCACGCACCCAACCCATCCACGGACCCAACGGCTTGCTCTACGATCCAGACGAGCAAGCCCTGCACCTCGCCCACCACCTTACGGCGTTCAAGACCACTCTGGACCGCCGGACGCAGCAAACAACGAAGCAGTACATCGGACGCTCCAAACTCTCCAAGAGGAGGCTCCCATTGCAGCCACAGTTCTGACGACACCAAGGGAGGTCCGCAGGACAATCTGGAGGATCTCCACTCACCGTGCTGCAGGACCAGACCGCATCACCCCAGCAGCCCTGAAACACGCAACCCGGAAGGTCATTGTGCTCATCTGTAGGATTGCAAACGCAATGTTCACTACAAGTCACTTCCCACAAGCATGGAAGGAAGCCCGACTAGTACTCATACATAAACCAGGAACAGTCAGGACGGAACACATAAACTACCGACCAATAAGTCTGCGCTCCCATTTGAGCAAGATTGTGGAGAGACCGATACAGCGACGGATGCAAGACCACATCGTGGCCCAGAGGATCTTCCCGACACACCAATTTGGATTTCGTCCTGGTCACAGCACCACCCTGCAACTCGTAAGAGTTGTAGACAGAATTACACATCAGTTCAACGTCGGAGGCCACACGATTAGAGTCTTCCTGGACATCGAGAAGGCCTTCGACAAAGTCTGGCATAATGGACTCCTGCACAAACTTCATCAGACGGGCTTCCCTCCATACCTCACCAAGCTGATCCAACAGTTTCTATCAGGAAGAACATTCAGTTCACCACGTCGGTCACCTCGCAGAACCAGAACGCATCCAGGCAGGAGTACCCAGGGATCCTGCCTATCACCGCTACTGTACAATGTGTACACGTACGACCTACCAACCACCACTTAGGAACACTATGGGCGCCACGTTCGCGGCGCAAGCCACGCCAACTACCGATACGCCCAAATCTACCTGCAGACACATTGACCTCCACAACTAGACCCGCCAATGGAAGATAAAAATCAACTCCGCCAAAAACGACATTGGTGGACTTTCCAAAAAGAGACGACCACGACCCATCACAATCACCCTCCAACCACAACCCAATGTTAATACCCGGTTGTGCTCCTCGACAAAAAGTTGACCTTCGAGACCCACCTTCCCAACACAGCAAAGAAAGGAATAACCAGACTAAGAGCGCTCCTCCCACTCCTACTCAATAACCAGTTTACAACCGAAGCACGCCTTCACCTGTACCGCATGAGTATCCAACCGATACTCATGTATGCTCACCAAGCTTGGGAACACGCAGCACCGGCTCACCTGAGACATCTTCAGGTGGTCCAAATCATCCGCAAAGGCCATCTCCGGTCACTCCTGGGACACAAGCACCGCTCAAGTCCATGAAGACCTACACCTCGACCTCCTCAGCGAATTTCGCCTCCAGCGCTCCACAAATCTCTGGCAATAGATCCGAACTCCAAAGACCCTCACCTGAGGGAAATCGGCACCCGCCAACCGCATCGCCTGATGTACCGCATGCCAAGACCACCATAAGCAACTGCACTTCACGATAGATCCAACAAGAACATACGACAGTCTTGGTTCTTCACCAATAAATACGCCATCCGCACGACATGAACAAATGAAGAACGAATAGAAGGCAAGGGAAAGCGCCCGAAACTTCAACCCAACAAGCGCCAAGATAAGATTGTGATCCTGTGTGTCTTCTTTTTTCATAGTGAGATAGGAAGCCGATGTGTGAGACACGCGAGTGTTAGTGCTCCAGCCATCTTTCGTGTTTTTCGAGGAAATAAAGACTTTCCCCAGAACTTTCATAAACATTGACATTGACATTAAGTGCAGTGTTTATGAATATTTCAAGTGCTGTGACGAACTCAAAGTGCTTGTGATATTGCTGTGCAGTGTGCATGTTGTATTCGTAGATAAAAGTTGTAGCTAGCAACAAAGCACAGCAGCACTATAGGCGCCATATCGAGGGGCAAGAAGTTTTGTTCAGGAACTTGCGCGGCCCCGAGAAGCCAGACACCAAAGCGCGCTTTTGATTGGTCGGGGAGACGCAAGCACGGGAGCCAATCAGAAAGCCGCATTTCACTGGTACATAAAAGACCAAGACCCTCGTCTGAATTGATCAGTGAGAGTTCGGGAGTGACTAGGCTTTCGGATCCTACATAGTAGGGGCCTGGTAAATAGGGATCACGGAACCGTCCCTTAATATATTAAGTATCTCGTATTTGTCACTAAATATGGTTGGCTAAAGCAAGTGCGGGAGTGCCGAAATTGTATTACGCGTTCTCTAGAGTGCTTCGAGGTACGGATTTAGGCCCAGGGGGCCTAATTCCGAAAAAATAGGATAGAGGTACCGTCCTCAATTAATCAGTTAGAAATACGACGTACGTGATTTAGAAGTAACCGGCCCTTTCAAGGAGCACGCAGGACGCTCTGCGCCTGGAAATAATTGATAGGAAGACAATTCTCTGAGTGTTTATACCTGTGTAAAAGGCTCGAAGTACAAAGTGCATACCATAGTGTAAAGTGTTTTGTACGCTTAAGTGGACGCGACGAGTGTTTTCAGTGCTATTAGCTAAGTGATTATTAATATCAGTGTGACCGTGCTAACTCGAGATGTCCCAGCGGAAAAAGAGAGCGGCTTCAGACACGGAAGTAGGATGCACTCCACAGCAACTAGAAACAGCCAAGACTATGTTCAGGTCAGACAAACATCAAGGCTCAGGTCAGTCAATCAAAGGTAAGAGATATATGCGGAATTTGTCATTAGAAGATAGGAATATACGTCAAATTAATATTAGTCCTGTAAACGATGATACTAATAGTAATAGCTCAGATTCAGATGTAGAGTCAGACTTTTCTCAACTAAACTTCATATACAGCACATCAGACGGTTCTAGTGATACCACTTGTGAGACAACATATTTTACAGTACTACAGAAATCACCCAAAAATACACAGACGACACAAACATTGAACACAGCGCGAAAGAAACTTTCACTGACATTTCTAGAAAATTCGGTAATCTCACCGCGACAGTCACCAGTCAAGGCTTTATGTTAAACGTGTGGAATGGGATAGCATACAAGGAAATTTTAGCGTATGAACAGGAAAACAAAATAGCTCATTTCCACACAGCCAGAAACAACTCAAAGCATGTCAGGGTAGTAATTAGGGGATTACCAGTCGACATGCCCATTACAGACGTACAGGACTACATAAACAGGGTACTACAGACAACAGGCGTCACAGTACACCAAATGTCCAAACGAATGTACAGTGACAAAAACAAGAAAACAGAGAAAAGAAAAGGTTCCAATGCCACTATATCTCGTTAAGTTGCCCGATAATAAGCTAAGGGAAATCCTACAGGTGGTCCAGAACAGAGTGGCCCGCGCAATCACAGGACACTCCATGGACACACGAGTGCAGCAACTACATGAAGATCTGGAGATCCCTTACCTTCACGAACTAAGACAAACCCAGTTTGTCAAGGTGTGGCATGAAATTCGCAAGTCACGAAACCAGCTCATCTCGTCGATCGGCGTCAGGGAACCAAGAAGACACATCTACCCCATGCCAGGTCCAGGACACCAGTAGTCAATATCGACAGGACAAACACCAAGGAGTAAGGGACAGTTGCTACTCAACACAAATACGTCACAGCTCAAAGCGAGGAAACATCACAACCTGAAAGCTTGCAAGCAGTGCCCGAGACTTCACGAACTCAAACCCGCCAAAACTCAACTCCTACCGGCTTGCGAAAAAAAAAGTGCGCTGTCTTCTGCCGCAGATTGTAATACTCTACGCGCAAAACGTCTCTATAGTGATCCCTAGGCTCTTTCCAGGGCAAAAAAGAGACAATATAAATCGCCAGCTCTTTTCAGGGCTATAACTACGGTGACTTTGACGACTGACTGACTGACAACCACTTGCACCGTCTGTTGTTTTGAGAGGCTCCGGCCCTCCCGGGTACTAAGATTTGCACTGGGCCCGGTGCATGTACAGGCTTTGCCGACAGTCTCGAGCACCTCAAACCACCAGCGATCCAAGTGAATGCATCTCCACAGGAGCGGCCCTCAGGCTTCACCTCCCACCCACTCGCTGACGCCACTGGAAACCTACCGGTGCCATACCAAGGTGTCAAACACAGCGCGGCTGCTACCCACAAATGACACACACCCAAGTACAACTATCACAAAACACCACACAACACACACCTATACCATGCCAAAAAAGAAACAATTGAAACAACACTGCGCCGATGGCTACGAACAGGAGAGAGAACAACGTAGTCCGACAACCCAAACAAATACCAAGAGGAGAAGAAGAGTAACTTCACCCTCACACCGATGAACATAAAACGGATGAAAACCAAGCCAACCATGCTAAAAGACCAAGAAGTGAGAGAAGAAACAACTATCCTCCTACGAGAAGCTACTCCACCCAGCACAGCCTGGAAAGACAGACAAAAACAGCACGACCTCTACTCAACAGAACGATGTCTACGACAAATCTTTTCCAGACTCTCTTTCCCGAAACCCAAACCCAAGCAAAATCCATACAACGAAACCAAACCACAAGCCAAACAAGCCAGAGGATACAACTACAACCTCCTCCTTCCATCACTCCTACCACCCCCACGAAACACAATCAAGTCTCTTCCTCCTCACCATCTGAAGCAGGCGAATCAACCACGGAAGAACACACACCGAACAGCAGCGCCGAAGAGGACTTTCACGAAATGATGAATAAAAGGAAAAGACAAAAGAAGACAGAATCAGCCAAACCAACAGCCCATTCCTCGAATGCTGACACCCACTCGGACACTGAAGAAAAACAGAAAAAAAAAAAACAACGATCAAGAAAATGCATTCGCACCACGCACACCATCGTATCAAAAATGAAAAAAATTCAAAGAACCATTTTAGAAAAGCTGCAAAACCTAAATTTCACATTCTACCCCCCTCAAAAAAAAAAAAAAAAAAAAAAAAAAATCCGAATAACTTTTAATTGCGCCGCTGACAAAGAACACTTCCTTCACCGCTTCACACCTAGCCATTTTGGACCCAACGCCAAAATGTCAAACCAAGATGCACAAATCACAGAAGACGGAGAAAACCACTTAGAGCCACATTTACATGTGCCATTAAGGAAGTGCACACATCCACGGTGATTGAAGGCATAAAAGAAGACCTAAGACAACAGAAAATCAATTTCTCCAATATCACGCGGATGACAAATGACAAAGTAAATCTCCCAATCCTTCGGTTATTTTCTCAGGATCCGCAACAGATAAATGAACAGATCACGAACGGCATTAGCATCCACTGTGCAAGATACCGCGTAGAGGCCTCCCATAACGAAGCACGCCCCCTTGCATTACTTACGGCCATACATGGACGGAATGTAAACAAGAGCGAAAATGCTTCAAATGCAGTGAAAATAATACCAATTCACACTCATGCCCGGATGTAAACGCAAAAAGTTTTGCGCAACATGTAGACTCGGACGCAGAACAGGGGCCAGCACATGCCCAAAACGCCCCCGAAAAAATGAAACGCCCTATCACACGAATGCACCAAGAGGACACCTCACCACAACCACAAGAAGCAGTGAGCGACGATTCGGACAACGAACAAACAAAAGCGTTGACGCCCAAGTAAACACACTGGAACCAAACATTACAGCAGCCATTGAGTCACCAATTAAAGAAGCCACACACAAAATACTAAAGTGGACCACCATAGTCGGCACTACCCCCAGACACCCAACAAAATCTGGAGATAGCAATCACCAAAGCCAGCCAAGACATACTCCAGGAACGTATCTACGCCATTACAACCACTGACGACCGAATCCATGTGATGTACGCGGAACTATTACACAACGACACCCGCCAAAAGAAAAGAGTAGTCAACACCTCCAAGGACACAAGACAACATAAACCATAAGGAACAAAAAAGATCTACCACAAAAGAAGCGCAAAGCAGATTAAGACCCTGTACATTAATATACAAGGAATGAAAGATAAAGCTATTGATATTCAAACCTTCCTCCAAGACCATAAAATGGATGTCGTCGTCGTGAATGAGAGAAAACTCAACCACAGGACACCATTTTTCATCTCCGGCTATAAATGCATAAGAAATGATTGTACTGAAGGACAAATTTCCAGCGGCGGCACAGCAGTCTTTATCCACAACAGCCTACCCCACAAGAAAATTCCTGTACCGAAACACCCCTCAAACATCACCACTCCCATAATAATTCAACTATCCACCGCACAACCAATTACAATAGCAACGCGATACAATAAACCTAGAGACTATATTCAACAATGCTTCCCCTTCCTAAACTTCCTCGCAACCCTCCCCAATCCTATGGATGGGCTCAGGCACATAGCCAAGGGGTGGGTCCGGGGGGTCCGGACCCCCCCTTCAAGACCAGAAATTTAAAAAAAAAAAATAAGGAAGGATGAAACAAAAAGAAAGGAGAAATAAGAAGAATCAGCGTTGAAAATAAAAGCGAAAAATAAAAATAACTTTTCATAATTGCTTCTTTGTAGGGCATCAAACATGTTATTTCAGAAACGGTTTTCAAGTGCTCCTTTAACTTGTCATTTGGAACAGACAGTAGTCGACGGAAAAATAGAAACAAAAAGTTACGTGGAAAGCAAGTTCTGTTAACACTTGATTCAACAGAGAAAGGAACGCAGATATCATAAAATATTTTACATTATTGGATACGTACTATTTTTTTAATAGTTGAGGTCATAATGAAAGGAAAATTGTTATATTTGAATGAACAGGAGGAATGTTGATATTGTAAAATCTTTTAAAATCTTTTTAATATTCTTTTATTCGAGATTTCTTCGGATAGTTTGTTACTAAAATACTAACATGTCCTCATTTTATTGTCCTAACAAACCAATATGTGTTGCTAGTAAAATAATTTAGATTGATCAAGCTCCTGGTGTGATAACCACAATATTTCATGTCACACTGCTCCCCCCCCCCCCATTACGAAATCCAGACTAAACGAACCAATGTATGTTACCAATAAAATAGTTTAGAATAATCGAACTCTGGTGTAATAACCACAGTATTTCATGTCTCGGACCCCCCCCCCCCTATTACGAAATCCTGGCTACATGCCTGATGGGCTGGGGAGATCTAATGGTATTTGGTCTAGGAATTAATTCGTGCGGGTGGACAAGAGATTGCGCAACGAACGGAGCGTCCCACAGTTCCGTGTATCCACACATGTGTTGCAAACTCCTGTCATCGCGTATCGTTCGTAGTATAGGGCAGTGGATTAAAGCGTCAACAACACCAGTTTGTAGTTAAGTGAACATGGCGCAATTTGTGCCTGATAAAGTGTTTTTGCGGGGTGTCCTGCTGCATTACTTTAACATGCAGAAATGTGCGACTGAAAGTCATCGTATTTTGGTGGAAGTGTATGGTGACCATGCTCTAGCTGAGCGAACGTGTCAGAAGTGGTTTGCACGGTTTAGAAGTGGTGATTTCGGCTTGGCAGACCAAGAGCGAGCTGGACAGCCAAAAAAATTTCAAGACGAAGAATTGACAGCAATGCTCGAGCAGGATTCGTGTCAAACGCAGGAACAACTTGCAGAAGCATTAGGCGTTGATCAAACAACAGTCTCCAAACGCTTGAAAGCCATGGGAATGATTCAAAAGATGTCACATTGGGTTCCACATGAATTGAAAGACAGAGACGTTGAAAGACGAAAAACCATTTGCGAATTGCTGCTTCAACGACAGAGCAGAAAGGGGTTTCTGTATCGAATTATTACGGGTGATGAGAAGTGGATGCATTACGAGAACCCTAAACGAAAAAAGGCCTGGGTGAAACCAGGTCCATCACAACCAAAACGAGATATTCACTGTGCAAAGGTTATGCTGTGCATATGGTGGGATATGAAAGGTGTGGTGTACTATGAGCTGCTGCAACCGGGTGAAACTATGAATGGAGAACGTTATCGACGACAATTAATGCGTTTGAAGCAAGCTCTGGCCAGAACACGACCAGAATGGGAGAACAGACATGATAAACTTATTGTTCAACATGATAACGCTCGCCCACATGTCGCAAAACCGGTCAAAACCTATTTAGAAAATGTAGGATGGGAAGTTTACCCCACCCGCCGTATTCACCAGACGTTGCTCCTTCGGACTACTACTTGTTCGATTGCATGAACAACGATTTGATTGGACAGCGGTTTACTTCTTCAGAAGACATCGAAACATGGGTCTCTGACTGGATCGCTTCCAAGGATGAGGACTTCTTTCGCCACGGAATCCGTACATTGCCTGACAGATGGGCGAAAGTAGTGGCTAGCGATGGACAATATTTTTCTTAAGGTATTTATGTATTTTGTGTTTGTACTACAGCTTCAATGTGTGCGTACCAACCGCACGAATTAATTCCTAGACCAAATAGATCTTAACAGCCAACATCGCTTCCTGGGAAATGTCATGACGAACAACAATGGCAAGAAACTTCTTCAATACCTCACCAAAAACAGTTATCTAAGTATCAAACTCCCTGGACCAACAAGACCGGCCAGACATCCAGGCGAAGAAGAGTCGAACCCCGATAAAATCCAAGTCACGCCGCCTCTATACAGAACACATCACGAAGTCTCTCTCAACCACGACCTGCCATCGGACCATCTCGGAATAATCATGGGATTTAATAATATACAAATTACACGAAATTTAAAACAAATCCTTAACTTTAAGGCAGCAAACTGGGAAGGCTATAAAACATACATAAATAACAAACTACATAACATTAGAATAAACTCCAACCCACAAGCCATAGAAGAAGCAAACAATCAAATAATACAAATACTACAAACAGCAGCCGACCAATTTGTTCCACTACAAACAATAGATGTAAATGAAGAACGCCCCCAACATCCCATTACAGAAAAAAAAAAAAAATACGACACAAACGTATATTACGAAATGCATACAACAAATACCTTAGACCGAAAACCAAAATGCCATTACACATGAAATAAAAGCTGACATAAAGGAATTTAGAGAAGAAAGATTAATGGAAACATGTGGGGAAACTAAATGCTTTCCTCACGGGAAAGCTTAAAGTTTTCTGGACTATTCAAAAACTCATGAGAAGACATAAACAAATCGGCCCCATAGCAGACATTCTCGTCGGCAAACAAACAATAACAACGGAAGAAAAACTCCATACTTTCCGAGCATCCCTCCAGAAGAAATGGCAAGCCCACACTACACATACGGCAGAACAACAAAAAATCTCCACGAGAGCAAAATTAATAAAGCAATTTATACAGCACCACATCGATGAAAAGGCCGCCGACCACCATCCGGGCAACACTGCTGACTTGCTTGCAGATATTACCGCCATGGAAGTCGAAAAAGTAATCAAGAAACGGCGTGACTCCGTACCAGGGCCGGACAAAATAACCAACCAAGTCCTGAAAAAAGCCCCACACATATTATACAACGCATTGGTATTACTATATACAGCTAGCTATAAAACGGGATATACGAGTATTCCCACAGAATGGAAAAAGGCCACTACCATAGTCATGACAAAACCAGGAAAGGAAAAAAAAAAAAAACTAACAACTATAGACCAATTTCCCAAGGCCACAATGTCTAAAATCCTAGAAAAAAATTATAGTAAACAGAATGCACCAACGCATCTCACAAATAAACCACTTAACTCCGCACCAGGCTGGCTTCCGCCCCTATCACAGCACCATCGACCAGGCTCTTAGAATAGTAAATGACACCGAAAAAACCCTCAGATGAAGGAAGGAGCAGCCTTCATGGGCCTCTCCTCCGCTTTCCACGTCTGGCATGATGGCCTCATTTATAAGCTTACGAAAATGAAACTACCCACCATAGTCATACGATGGATATACCAATTTCTCAACAGAACAAAAGTCAAAATCGACAACCAGTTCTCCGAACCAATTAACATAGAAAGGGACAACGATAGCCCCACTATTATATCTTTTATACGTTAACGACACGCCAGTAAACAGACATCTCAACATGAAAATAGGCCTCTTCGCGGACGACACCGCATATTGGACATACAGCAACTCTTCATACCTGATCCTACAACGCCTTGAGAAACAAATAGCAGCCTTCAAACGTTGGCGTGACAAGTGAATGCTCACATTAAACGCTACCAAAACACAACTCATCATATTTCACCCAACGGTGTCGGAACTAGAAAAGACAAGAACAGACATCTTAAAATTGATAACAAAACTGTACACCCATCTCAAAAAGCAAAATATTGGGAATCACACCCGACCACTTCCTGACACTTCAACCACGTCAAAGAAGTAAAGAAAAGAGCGGTAAAGGCGATACACACGCTAAAACCGATGGTTACAAGAACGCCTCTAAATCTAAACAAAAAAAAACTATATCTATACAAAACGCTTGTCCGACCGATCCTCCTCTATGGGCACGCTCTATTCATTGAAGACAACATAAAACTCCTTCGAAAAACAGAATGCTACTTCCTCCGCATTCTTTACCAAGACGTCAGGAACTATACCAAACCTCACAACTAGAGCACATTCAAGACGTCATTACCAAGCTAAACAAGTTCTACTCCAAGAACCAACAAGATAAGCAGTTCTTCAGCCAAAACTTTACAGAAGAAGACAAAGAACGGGTGCAACGACCCAGAACGGTTCCGTATAAGAAGCGCCCGTAGATTTAGCACCCAGTATTTCTGGCTCACAGAAGGAATTTTATATTGATTTTACCTCACAATCAGGGATGTCCAGTTCATTTTACCACTCTTTTCACAGGTCGTTAATTCCTGTTATTTTCTTACATCCATGTTCCGTGTCCTTAGCGTCCACTAAGTAAAACTGTTATGAAGAGAAAGAGAGAGAGCAGCCGATAGCACTGATTATGACGCTTCAATGAATCATAACCTCCGGGGGAGAGGGTGAAACGCAGTTTTATATATATACATATATATATATATATATATATATATATATATATATATATATATATATATATATATATATATATATATATATATATATATATATATATGTATGTATGTATGTATGTGTGTGTGTAACCAAAATGGTTGGGCCAACGTTAAAATATGGTTGCGTTGATTTTTGGTGACAAAAGCAACGTTGGCCCAGTGTTGGCCCAACATTATTTTACGTTGACATAATGGTTGAATTCAACCAACCTTTTTGCAACAGTGGGCCATTGTTGATTTTTAGGTGTATTTTTTTATGTAAAATATGTACTAATGGAAAGTAAGACAAATAATAAAACAGAAGAAAACACAATTACGTCATTTAGATACGATATTTTTCATGTTGAAATTACCAGATTTTCACGTCTAGTTCATACTGTGGACAGTAGAAGGCAGGAGTGATTCCTACCCAGAGTGCATCAGGTGAACCGCCAGACGTCAAGTACCATCACATCGTGTCGTGTTTGCCGGCCGGTCAGTTGTGAATATATTTTTTCGTGCGGGTAATATATAAACAAAAATGTCCAAATCGAGCGACGAATGTCCTTCGACACCAAAGAAAATACGTGCGATACGGAATGAACTCACCAAGGAAGAAAAGTCATGGAGAAGAAAAATGTTTGTTGAGGAACGGTTACAAGATCCAAAATTTAAAGGTTGGTTGTGCAAAACAAGTGATACATATAAAGCCAAGTGTTTGTGTTGCAATAAAGAGTTGGTGGCCGGGAAAAGTGAATTGGAGAGACAGTGAAACTCCAACTCATAAGAAGAATGCACTAAAGGTGAAAAATGTTCTAAGTGTTAGTTCATTTTTTTTTCTAAAAAATCAGCGGAAACAAAAGATGAAGGGAAAATTGCCGAACTTAAAATGGTATTTGATATTACTGAACACGACAGAAGTTTTCACTCGATGGAACATATTGTGCAACTCCATCAAAGTGCATTTCCCGACTCTTCTATAGTTCATGACACTAACCTAAAGACAACAAAAGTGAGCAGTCGTGTGACGAATGCCATTAATAAAGCGATACAAAAAAAAAAAAAAAAAAAAAAAAGTACAAGAGCAAATTGCAAGGATTTTTTTTTTCGATTATGGTGGACGAAAGTACAGACATCGGAAACCAGAAAAACTTACGTATTCTTACCAGAAGTGTTAGTGAAGATAGTGTAGAAGGCCGATGTCCTTCTCCATCATCTGCATATCGAAATGCAGATGAGGGGCACATTTGCATATTTATATGTAAATATAATGAATTTGGTGGTTTAATTAATTGCTTACCATTAGCATATTCTGTGCATATTATTTTAATATTATTAGTAATGAAGTGTGAAACACCAGCATAGTACGTAAATATTAATACAATATTGTATTATATTGTATTTATTTCATTGTTGTTTATTTCATTTATAGGCATTATATAGTGTATTTATGGGTTGCATAAAAGTACTGCGTCGTTGCATAATGTATAGGTTTACAGGGGATGATGGAAGGAATGATATTAAAAGCAGAGATGAAGGATTAATTTAATAGGAAATGAGAAGATTCTCTAGGAATCATACATGAGTTTCAGAACGCTTGGAAGAGAGAAGTTTTTTTTTTTTTCTTTCCCGACTTGCTGTCGCCTATACTACAAGATGTGAGGTCTCTCACAACTCTACATGGAAAGAAATAACCAGAATAGGAACTAAATAAGTATCTTTATATACAGGAAGTAACCCACGAACTTCCTTGGTGAATCTACACTGAGTTTGATACAGTGTGTTGAAACAGAGCGTTTGTATTGTTTCAAAAGCCATAAACTTTTTCGCTTCTACATGCGAAATTTTAGCTTACAATAGGTGTGATTTCCAATGCACCGAGTTCAAGCGTCATTTCCTCCCCCCCTTCTCACCAGAAACCAGTAACCTGGCCAGCGAGCCTTTTACTTAGTTCCCGAAATGCAACACCAATTTGAAAATGTATACTCTGATTTGACTTATTTTTTATGTTTAATATTAATATTTACGTACTAAGCTAATACACGTTCTTGGAAATACCGCACAAAATTCTGATTTATTTTAACAGCGTGTTTCCCTTATCGAACAAGACACTTGGATCTTGTATTTGTGAAAAATAAATAATTAACAAAGATGTTTCCTTCAATCTTTCTCCAAGCAAACATGGCTGCATTGAGTAGCAGACAGTTTGAACGACAGCCACAGAAATTGGGTGTACTGCTGCTTCTGAGAGAGATGACAGTTCATAAATTGTATATATATGTATTCTTTGAATGTTTACCTTTATTTTGATGTATGATATCATATGTTTCTAAATTTTATTTGTATTTAACAAGTGAAGAAAAACAAAAGTGTGCGAAAAACTTTCATAGTTTCTGCTGCGAGCAAAAAGTTCAGTGTTGGCCGTTGCTCAGTGTAGGGGCAGCACGTGTCAGCCAAGAAAGGGTGAATTTGGCAACGGATAGTGGCTGAACAAGTGCATTGTGCAGGTCGGACCACACGCAAATCGCCTCGGGGCAGAGAACCTTTTGTCAAAGGTTGCTTGAGGAAGCGAGTTTCTTCGTTTCCTTGTTTTTGCCAGAAACATATACTCGTTTTCCTGAGAGAACGGGGTAGTTCAAGTCAGATTCGTGAAGCAACAACATATAGTTTTTCGGTTCGAAGGAAGTCACCTGACTTCTCTTACAGAGTGTTCGATACCCGGGACGAGGTGTGAGCAATCTGTTTTCCGGCTCCCCTGGATTTGTCCTGTGAACAACTGATTACGCGAGTGCGTAGAACTGAGTTTTTTTTTATACGAAGCTATAATCATATTACAAAAATGTGTAAGACCTACACATATCTGCAGTTTGTCATCAGTGGTGCTTATTACATATAGTGACAATGGAAGATTAAAATTGAAATCTCCAGTTTCTAATTGTTCATTCTCTGAATGCTATGGACGCTCAATAGAGACAACATAATTTGAATCTCATTGCACCTCCCAATTTTAATATGGGAAGACCCAGTTTTTTTAAACATGAAAGAAATACATACTTTACGATATCTCAGTTAGAGATATAAAAACCTAGGCCAGTAACGTCTCTAAGCTGTGCCTGTCCTTGGACATTTAGTACAAGGTTTCAGCAATTATATTTTTGCTTGTAATAGGAGCTATTAAAAGTTCCTTCATTGAACGTGTGAAGTCCAGCTTACCATATCTCCTACCGAACAATTTTCATTTTAATGGAATGGGAATCTAGGAGGACACTGTGTCATACAACATAGAACTTGTGAACAGCGTGTGAATATCGGAACAGTGAACCAGTATATTAAATTGTGTATTTTTATCTTCAATCTGTGTATTTATAGCACAGATATTAAAATATGTTTCAGTGGAATACCTCACTCCTCTAGAACTGTTAGAGACAAGAAACTCAAAAATTATGAGGAGATAAAGAATGTTTGTAAATATCTCTATATACAAGGTCTGTATGATAAGTAATGAGACTCGCCGCGCCGCGGCGCGCGTGTCGCTGGAGCGGGTTTGTCGGTGATGGAGGATGTAGGGGGGGGTCCGAGCAAAGCAACGCACCGCGCGTCAGTTGGCTCCGAGCCTTAGTGGAGCGCGGACAAGCCTTGGACAAAGCCCTTGTGAACATTCTTGTCACGGCGGAAAATCAACAAACATGGAGGGTTCCATCGAACAGCGTTATGCGATCAAATTTTGCGTTCGCCTGGGGAAAACGGCTACTCAGACGCTTTCTCTCATCACGGAGGCCTACAAAGAGGAAGCCCTATCCAAAGCCCAGGTGTTTCGTTGGCACAGTGCGTTCCGGAACGGCCGGGAAAGCGTTGAGGATCTGGAGAGGGCTGGACGCCCGACAACAGTGACTACGGACGAAACTGTGGCAAAAGTGAGGGATCTCCTGAACTCAGACCGTCGATTATCGTTGAGATTGATTGCTGATGAACTCGATATGAACCACACAACAGTGCACAAGATTGTGACGGAACAATTGGGAATGAGAAAAATCTGTGCGAAACTGGTGCCGCGAGTGTTGACTGACGAACAAAAGCAACGACGTGTTGATTGTTGTCAGGAACTGTTGAACCTCATGAACAGTGACCCTAACTTTGAAGATGACGTCATAACAGGTGACGAGTCGTGGGTGTTCCAGTACGACCCTGAAACGAAACGTCAAAGCGCGGAGTGGCACACTCCTGCGTCCCCGCGCCCCAAGAAGGCCAGAATGTCGAAGTCAAAGGTGAAAACAATGTTGATTGTTTTTTTTTGACAATGTGGGGGTGGTCCACAAGGAGTTTGTACCCCAAGGACAAGCCGTCAACGCCGCCTTCTACAAACAAGTCCTTGAGAGACTGCACAGGAGCGTCAAGCGGAAAAGACCGGCGATCGCTAGCCGGTGGAAGTTGCATCACGACAATGCCCCTGCCCACACCGCCTTCTTAGTGACCTCCTTTTTGACCCGGATTGGGGTGGAAGTCGTTTCACAACCACCCTACAGCCCAGATGTGAGCCCGGCCGACTTCTTCCTCTTCCCGAAGCTGAAGCCACGCTTGAAAGGAACCCGTTTTGCAGACGTCACAGCCATCCAAGCAGCCGTGACATTTCTAAAGGACATGCCGGCTGCTGACTTCCAGGGGGCGTTTGCAGCGTGGAAACATCGATTGCAGAAGTGCATCGACGCAAGAGGAGAGTACTTCGAAAGCTTTTAAGTCCCTGTACAGATCAGATCAATAAAACAATGTTTCCAGACCTGGTCTCATTACTTATCATACAAACCCTGTATATATATATATATATATTTTTGAAAGGTCAGACAGACCTTATAACTTCAGGTTTATCATACCTTCTCCTTTTGTTATTTTTATAATATTGAAACAGTGTTGTTAAAATTATCAAGTATATCTATATTTCTAAAAGTGTGTGTGTAGTGCACTACGAAATGGTGATAATTATTAGTGTATCGAAGTTTGGATATCAACACCTTCATCCTATTTTATGTTCCTGATTCTGTTGTGGAAAATAAAACTGCCAGCTCTTACCAGAACGACTGTCTATTCAATTTGCTGTATGGTGAGTACCTGCGCTAATGATATGTTTGTTTTCAGGAGTGTGATTCAAGGAGGCATTTTCCCCTTGATTGTGTATGTTTGACCACCTCTCTGTATGGGGCTCAGAGAGAGCTCTGCCCAAGGAACAAAATAACAGTCATGAAATAGTGAGATAACATACAGGCTGCTACCTGTAAATTTTAATTGTCAGATTAATTTTTTTTAACCTTATTTGAAATTTATAACTAACTCACTATTTTAGCATCTTTGAGCATGGCTGTTATGCAGATTGCCCTGAGATCTGCTGTTCCACAAAACATAAATAATATTGCTCTACCGACTTCATAAGGGAGTGGCGGCCCTTACAGGAGAGAACCATATCTCCAAGAGGGAATAAATCATTTTACCTAGTTTGTATTTTGCATTCTATGCAAATATTGCAGTTAATTTAAATATCCCCAGCCACTCCCCTTCATTTATTACATTTATTTTGTGTTGGTGTTCTTAGGTAAACAGTAGTTTCGGCTCTGGCTACCTAGCACCTCACAATAAAAGTGGCTACCCAGCTGCAGGGCACGATACTTCACGCTTTTGCGCCAAACATTAACTTGGCGCCATCAGCGTAAAGGGCATGAAGTATATTTTATATACCAATGGTCAACATACAGTTGGTTTAAAATTTCGGTATATGTTTTGTTTTCTCTTCCCGAAAAATTTCCAAGAACGTAGGTGTCTTGTGTGTTGAAATTTATTTGTGTCTTGAATATTTTGATAACCTTTACTGTGTTTAGAGAATTCAGTTTTTTTAGAAATTTGGGGGGAAGAAACTTTGTAATTCCGTTTTATTTGTAAATGGTGGTAACGCGAGCACAGGCTCGAAGAGTAACAAATATGGACACCGAGTTTGTATTTGAAGAGTTCGCTCAGAGAGCTGGGGAGCTCTCCGAAGAGAATAGTGAAAATGACGCGCAGAGCGCTAGCGAGCGTCCGGTCAGCGTTGTGGGAGACGCTGAGGCGGTGGATACCGTTCCGCCAGTCCCCAGTAGGGAACAGGAAGTACCATTGCGGGAGGACAGGGAGGTATTCACAGAAACTACAGAACAAAGTGTTAGCCCAGCCGGTAACATAAGTAGTGCTATGGTAAACATGAGTAATTTGGATATTGCAGCCATGTTTAGTGAGCTCTTGGAGGGTCAGCGGAAATTAGAGAGAAGGTTAGAAGCAAAATTTGATGAGAATAGTAGAAGTATACGGGAAGATTTTAACTCGAAACTAGAAGAAAGTACGAGAAAACAAGAGGAGAATGCGAAAACGTTAGAAAAGAAATTAGAAGAAAATAATCGAAGTTTAAAGGAAGAGTTGAATTTGAAATTAGGAGAAAGCTCCAGGGGACTAGAGAAAGTAGATAAGAGACTTGAGCAGGTTCATAATGAAACCAGACAAAATAGCGAACGACTTGAACAAGCTATAGAGACGGTTAATGCTCGTCTTGAAATGCGGTTAGAAGCCATGACGTCAAGACTTGAGCAGAGTGAACGGGAATTGACAGAGCGACTGGAGATCACCACTGTAGAGCTGAGGGGGGAGATTGAAGGCGCTCGGGAAGATCTCAATTCTCGTGTCACGGAAACCACAAAGAGATTAGAAGAGAATTACTCAGAGCTTTCTGAGAGTGTTAGACAGGTCTCGTCTCGTGTAGAACAGACCACACTTACTCTGAATAATCAGGTCAGGCGAGTGGAAGTGAATTTCGCTTCCCAACTAGCCAGGATCCGGGGGGAACTAGAGCAGGAAACGCCACTCGATGAGATCAGGTCGGAATGTAACGGTAGCATCCAACAGATGCAAGAGACCGTTCATGACGTGTGTGCACAACTCGAGAAGAAAATGGAGGAGTGGAAGAGCTCCATCCAGAAGGAGACAAGCGAGGTGATAGAAGGGAGACTCGCTAATATCTCTGTCTCCGGCACACAGGAAGGACCACCATCTCCGAACGACATCTCGAGTCGCGATCTGCCTGGTTCTCAACCTGGGAACCTCGCTACTTCCCATGAGACAGAACCTGTTCCGTCGACGTCTCGCTCATGTAATCATGAGACGAGACAGCATCTCGCAACAGCTTTTGGACTCATACACAGGGACATCACCTTACCTGTGTATGCTGGAAATGAATCTGAGACAGAAACGTATAACTTTCTCCAAGATCTTGACCGGTACTTTGAGGTCACTGGAGTACCGGACGAGATGAGGCTCAGTTTCATACCGCGAGCAATTCGGAATACTTGTTACCAGTGGTTTCAAGTTAACAGGAACAAAATCCACACTTACGAAGATTTTGTGCAAAACTTCAAACAGTGTTACCTTAGCGAAGAGCGGCTGGCAAACCTACGGGCTACTATTCTCACCTCCCACTTCGACAATCGTGTACACAAATCCCCCGCAGAATATCTGCTGGATTTGTTACACAAGAATAGCATATTAGAGCCTAGAATGTCTGATGCTACATTACTGAAGGTACTTCCGCGTCATTTCCCGAACTGGCTATTTAGGGCGATAGTCTCTTCTCGCCCAAAGACAATAGCAGAACTTCTAAATCTAGTACAAGAACTGCAGTCGTCGATGACGAATCGCGACCAGTTTTTCCAGAGTAACCAGAGGAAAGGGGTCAACATGCTCCAAGTGAGCATGGAAAACGAGGACAATAACCCCTCTGGCCACAGTGGTAAACACGCTGCTCGTAAAAAGAATAGAACGAGAGAAAACCAGCGTCCTTACCAGAGAACGAGACATCAAAACACGAACCAAAACAACCACCAGCGATCCCCGCCTCGCCATCTGAGCAGCGGAAGTGGGTCACCTGGCTGGTCACGTGGGGGGAACTCCCACTCCTCTCACAACAACAACGTTCGTGGAGCCCGCGGTAGGAGGGGAGGAATGCGCCAAACGGATAGACCACAGGGAAATTCCTTCCGTCACGAGGACCAGGAAATCCAGCTGTTGGAACACTACGACCGGGCGCCTCCTCCTACCAGCCAGAACCAAAACATTACCAGGAGTAACCAATCCTCTTCTTCTGCTCCCAGAGAATGAGGACTGTCCGCATGTGCTTGGAACAACGGTAAGATGGCTATGGAGAATACGAGTACATCTGAGTTGACAAATCTAAATTCCAAGTATGTGCGAAATTTAGAAGAAAATGTAGAAAATAGACATTTATATGAAAATACATGTGAAACCGCAGTTAAAGAGATTTTTGAAAATGTAGAAGAAAAAGAAGAAGAAAATTGTAAAATCTGTTCAGAAATTAAGGCAAAGAAGCATTTCAGTGAAGGCATGTTCAAAAATAAGTTAACCTTGTTAAGTAGGACTGGAGAACACATCAATTTAGATAGGGCTGTATATGAAGAGGCCAATGGCATTTTTAAGAATTTATTTGATTCAAGTAATGAAGAACTACCAAGTAATAACGTCATCTCACTACCAGAGATTAATGTATTTTTGTTTGGAAAGGAAGTTAATTCTTTATTAGATACAGGGGCTACTTGCTCCGCCATTTCTAAAGAAATTTGGGACTCCGTCTCAAATAGCCACCCCACACCCGCATTTTTGAGTGCTAAGAATATACGGGTTACGTCTGCTTTCGGAAGTAAATCAGCGACGATCATAGGCCAGACACTGTTAGTCATTCAGATACATGGAAAGGAATTTCATACGCTAGGCATCATTATATCAGGTCTGAATAGATCTTTGATTTTAGGTTCCAACTTCTTTACAGAATCTCGTGCCGTGTTAGACTATGACACCGGCCTTCTACATCTCAAACATCCTCATGATGTAGAAGTGAAATTTAGATCAGTAGATTGTGAGACTGAGGATCTAGTAGTTCGTTGTTTAGAATTGAATGGTGAGTGCGAGAAACCATATAGTTTCATAGAGGAGTTAGATACTTTTGAATGTAATTTTTCCCCGTCAGATGAAGGACGGAAGGCCATACGGGTTAGTGCACAGAATGAGCATAAGACCTGCAGAGAAAAGGCTGCTCGTGCCCCGAACTTGGATGATGGTAGATTCCCAAGTGCCCAAGAAATGGCAGTTCATGTATTCCCACCAGAAGAGTGGTTGAAAGTGAACACACGTGCCTCCCATTCAGATATAGAAGATTTTGTCTCGAACTACTCAGATCTCTCAGCCTCACAAAGAGAGAGTTTGAAAGCTGTTCTTTTAAAGCACCAGGCGCTTTTTGATATCAAGCCAGGTTGCATAGCTAACTACGAGCACGAGGTTGGAGTAACGGACGAACGTCCCATAAAAACTAAATTGTATCCTTACCCAAAGAAATTCAGGAATTTAGTATCGAATGAAATTTCGCGTTGGGAGGCCTGGGGTGTGATTAAGAAGATGCCTACAGCTTATATAAACCCTCTGGTAGTGACGCCGAAGAGTGACGGACGTATTCGAGTTTGTATAGATGGAAGAGCTCTGGCCAAAATTTCAGGGGATCTCTCCGACAGACCTATGCCACCCCTATCTGTTCTCCAAGACATTTGCGACAACTCTTGGTTCAGTTGTGTAGATGCAACCGAGATGTTTTTACAGATTAAAGTGAAAGAAAGTGACCAGAAATATCTTGGGTTCCTACATGAAGGCATCTCGTATGTTTTTCAAAAACTTCCGTTTGGAACAAAACAAAGCCTTGCTTCTTGCGTAAGAGCATTAGATATGCTGATTGGATCAGAAGCTAGAGAGTACTGCGGCGCTTATGTAGATGATTTAATTCTAGCCGACAGGAGCTTCGATGATCACTTAGTACACCTCGACAGAGTGTTGGGTTTACTCACTGCGGGCGGCCTAACTCTCAGGCTGAAAAAGTGCAATTTTGCGAGAAAATCATTGAACATACTTGGTTTCCATCTTTCGCAATCCGGTATCGGCAAAGATCCGGCGAAAGTGAAGGCGGTGTTAGATTTTAGGACACCACGGAACGTAAAGGAACTGCGTTCCTTCATTGGCTACTGCCAGTACTATCGTTGCTTTAGTAGGAAGTACTCGGAAGTTCTCCATCCGTTGTTCCAACTTCTGAAGAAGAATGTTAGGTTCAAATGGGAACCAGTACATCAGGCAGCGATGGACAGGATCAAGCAGATCTTCCAGGAGGAAGTAGTACTGAAAACCGTCCTGCCTGACAAGCAATTGATTCTTGAATGTGATGCGTGTGATATTGCGTGTTCTTCTCTGTTGTACCAGCGTGATGACAATGATGACATTCGTGTCATTGCTTTTACATCACGTGTGTTCAATGCCGCACAACGAAATTATTCGATAACGGAGAAGGAATTTTATGGACTCATAGATGGCGTTGTTAAGTTTAAACAGTACTTAGTTGGTACTAAATTCATAGTACGCAGTGACCACCTTGCTCTTAAATTTATTCTCTATTGTAGACTTACAAACCAGCGCATCACCCGGTGGGCGATGTTGCTCTCAAATTTCAATTTCGAATTCCAGTTTGTCAAGTCCAATGAGAATCTGAGTGATTATCACTCTAGGTACCCTCCTCACACAGAAGAAGACCTCAGTGTTGCACGGAAGCCTATCCTCCAGGAGTCGCTGATGTCCATCCTGACGGAAATCCCATGTGAGTTGAGGAAGATGATAGCCATACTACCGGAGATGTAGTCTTCAGATCCTGTCTACGGCAAGATCAAGAAAGATGTCGAAGAGAAGACGGACTCACCAAAGGTGAATGGTGCTTGTCACCGTTTTGAAGTTTTGAACGGGCGCTTATGCAAGCGTGACCGGGAAGGAGTCCGAATTTGCATCCCAGAAGTGTTAGTAGTTCCACTGCTCGATTATTACCATTCAGATCGAGGGCACATGTCGGCTAGCAAACTACTTCCACTTCTATCAGAATTTTTCGTATGGCCAAAGATGAGGGCAAGTGTGAGGCGTTTTTGTGCTTCCTACGAATTATGCCAGAAAAGCAACCCTCCCCAATGTTATCGTCCGGGACCACTGAATCCCGTAGTAGTAGAGAAGCCAGGCTACTTGGTCTGCGCTGACTGGTTAGGGCCTCTAACCAAGGGAATTGGGGGAGTCCATTACATATTGGTATTTTATGATGCATTTTCCAAGCTAATTGGCTTGTACGCATGTAGAAAGGCAAACACTACCACTGCAATAAGGAAACTGAAGGAGTATCTGAAAGTTAACCCTAGTGTGGAACTAGTCTTGACAGACAGAGGGTCACCTTTCCAGTCTAACCGCTGGAAAACAGAGTTAGCAGATCTTGGTATCAGGCACATCACGTCAACGCCATATTATCCGCAAGGTGAAATGGCAGAGGTGGCTGTCAAAGCAACAGTACGTTTGCTACGTAAATTGTGCCATGATAACCAGAGATTGTGGCCCAAATATTTGGAGAAAATAGAGAAGTGCTTAAATTCAGCCAAACACCTGACCACTGGCGTCTCAGCCTTTGAGTGTCACTTTGGGCAGTCTATGTCTAGAGACATAGCTAGGCTGTTTGAAATCCCAGAAGTGGATCAGCGCCATGACGTGCAGTACTATGTAGAAATTGCAAGAAAGAACCATAAAAGGAATGCTGCTGCACGAAAACGTAACTTCGACAAGTCACACCGTACTGTAGAGTACAAAGTGGGTGATCTTGTTCTAACTAGAGTTTTCCCCAAGTCGGATGCTCTAGCAGGTGTGTCGAAGAAGCTCTTGCTCTTGTACTCGGGACCATGGCAGATTGTCGCCGCCACTGGTCGAAACATGTACACACTAGGGGATCCAGCGACTAAAGAAGTCAAGATGACAAGAAATGCTTTTCTGTTGAAACCATACGTTTCTAGAGAAGAAAAAGGGCACAGTGGTACTGGTAAATAGAGAAGACACAGATCACACATCTCAGCATCACCTATCCGGATTTGACAAAATGTGCATATAGTGTTAGTGTTTAGTGTATATTTCAGTGATCTAGTGTATTAGTGTAAGTGTATGTATTGGGAACTTATGTCATTTATGTTTATGTAACTTAGGGAACACTGAATTCTCTTTATTTAGCTTTTGCATATTTATTTTCATTTATCATATTTACTGTGTGTTTAACGTTGATTTTTTTAACCTTGGATGTATTATGTACCTAGAATATTTCAGGAACGAAAATGTGCCCTCCGTATGATCTACGTCCTGTACTAGAAAGTACAGCACCTAGAATCATAGGGGGGAAATTACTGTAGAAGGCCGATGTCCTTCTCCATCATCTGCATATCGAAATGCAGATGAGGGGCACATTTGCATATTTATATGTAAATATAATGAATTTGGTGGTTTAATTAATTGCTTACCATTAGCATATTCTGTGCATATTATTTTAATATTATTAGTAATGAAGTGTGAAACACCAGCATAGTACGTAAATATTAATACAATATTGTATTATATTGTATTTATTTCATTGTTGTTTATTTCATTTATAGGCATTATATAGTGTATTTATGGGTTGCATAAAAGTACTGCGTCGTTGCATAATGTATAGGTTTACAGGGGATGATGGAAGGAATGATATTAAAAGCAGAGATGAAGGATTAATTTAATAGGAAATGAGAAGATTCTCTAGGAATCATACATGAGTTTCAGAACGCTTGGAAGAGAGAAGTTTTTTTTTTCTTTCCCGACTTGCTGTCGCCTATACTACAAGATGTGAGGTCTCTCACAACTCTACATGGAAAGAAATAACCAGAATAGGAACTAAATAAGTATCTTTATATACAGGAAGTAACCCACGAACTTCCTTGGTGAATCTACACTGAGTTTGATACAGTGTGTTGAAACAGAGCGTTTGTATTGTTTCAAAAGCCATAAACTTTTTCGCTTCTACATGCGAAATTTTAGCTTACAATAGGTGTGATTTCCAATGCACCGAGTTCAAGCGTCATTTCCTCCCCCCCTTCTCACCAGAAACCAGTAACCTGGCCAGCGAGCCTTTTACTTAGTTCCCGAAATGCAACACCAATTTGAAAATGTATACTCTGATTTGACTTATTTTCTATGTTTAATATTAATATTTACGTACTAAGCTAATACACGTTCTTGGAAATACCGCACAAAATTCTGATTTATTTTAACAGCGTGTTTCCCTTATCGAACAAGACACTTGGATCTTGTATTTGTGAAAAATAAATAATTAACAAAGATGTTTCCTTCAATCTTTCTCCAAGCAAACATGGCTGCATTGAGTAGCAGACAGTTTGAACGACAGCCACAGAAATTGGGTGTACTGCTGCTTCTGAGAGAGATGACAGTTCATAAATTGTATATATATGTATTCTTTGAATGTTTACCTTTATTTTGATGTATGATATCATATGTTTCTAAATTTTATTTGTATTTAACAAGTGAAGAAAAACAAAAGTGTGCGAAAAACTTTCATAGTTTCTGCTGCGAGCAAAAAGTTCAGTGTTGGCCGTTGCTCAGTGTAGGGGCAGCACGTGTCAGCCAAGAAAGGGTGAATTTGGCAACGGATAGTGGCTGAACAAGTGCATTGTGCAGGTCGGACCACACGCAAATCGCCTCGGGGCAGAGAACCTTTTGTCAAAGGTTGCTTGAGGAAGCGAGTTTCTTCGTTTCCTTGTTTTTGCCAGAAACATATACTCGTTTTCCTGAGAGAACGGGGTAGTTCAAGTCAGATTCGTGAAGCAACAACATATAGTTTTTCGGTTCGAAGGAAGTCACCTGACTTCTCTTACAGAGTGTTCGATACCCGGGACGAGGTGTGAGCAATCTGTTTTCCGGCTCCCCTGGATTTGTCCTGTGAACAACTGATTACGCGAGTGCGTAGAACTGAGTTTTTTTTTTATACGAAGCTATAATCATATTACAAAAATGTGTAAGACCTACACATATCTGCAGTTTGTCATCAGTGGTGCTTATTACATATAGTGACAATGGAAGATTAAAAGTGAAATCTCCAGTTTCTAATTGTTCATTCTCTGAATGCTATGGACGCTCAATAGAGACAACATAATTTGAATCTCATTGCACCTCCCAATTTTAATATGGGAAGACCCAGTTTTTTTAAACATGAAAGAAATACATACTTTACGATATCTCAGTTAGAGATATAAAAACCTAGGCCAGTAACGTCTCTAAGCTGTGCCTGTCCTTGGACATTTAGTACAAGGTTTCAGCAATTATATTTTTGCTTGTAATAGGAGCTATTAAAAGTTCCTTCATTGAACGTGTGAAGTCCAGCTTACCATATCTCCTACCGAACAATTTTCATTTTAATGGAATGGGAATCTAGGAGGACACTGTGTCATACAACATAGAACTTGTGAACAGCGTGTGAATATCGGAACAGTGAACCAGTATATTAAATTGTGTATTTTTATCTTCAATCTGTGTATTTATAGCACAGATATTAAAATATGTTTCAGTGGAATACCTCACTCCTCTAGAACTGTTAGAGACAAGAAACTCAAAAATTATGAGGAGATAAAGAATGTTTGTAAATATCTATATATATATATATTTTTTTTTGAAAGGTCAGACAGACCTTATAACTTCAGGTTTATCATACCTTCTCCTTTTGTTATTTTTATAATATTGAAACAGTGTTGTTAAAATTATCAAGTATATCTATATTTCTAAGTGTGTGTGTAGTGCACTACGAAATGGTGATAATTATTAGTGTATCGAAGTTTGGATATCAACACCTTCATCCTATTTTATGTTCCTGATTCTGTTGTGGAAAATAAAACTGCCAGCTCTTACCAGAACGACTGTCTATTCAATTTGCTGTATGGTGAGTACCTGCGCTAATGATATGTTTGTTTTCAGGAGTGTGATTCAAGGAGGCATTTTCCCCTTGATTGTGTATGTTTGACCACCTCTCTGTATGGGGCTCAGAGAGAGCTCTGCCCAAGGAACAAAATAACAGTCATGAAATAGTGAGATAACATACAGGCTGCTACCTGTAAATTTTAATTGTCAGATTAATTTTTTTTAACCTTATTTGAAATTTATAACTAACTCACTATTTTAGCATCTTTGAGCATGGCTGTTATGCAGATTGCCCTGAGATCTGCTGTTCCACAAAACATAAATAATATTGCTCTACCGACTTCATAAGGGAGTGGCGGCCCTTACAGGAGAGAACCATATCTCCAAGAGGGAATAAATCATTTTACCTAGTTTGTATTTTGCATTCTATGCAAATATTGCAGTTAATTTAAATATCCCCAGCCACTCCCCTTCATTTATTACATTTATTTTGTGTTGGTGTTCTTAGGTAAACAGTAGTTTCGGCTCTGGCTACCTAGCACCTCACAATAGTAGTGGTATTGATACATATTTATTAGATTATGTATGAGTAAAAGACGCCTCAGCGGAAAATTTGTTTGCTGTTTTCAAGCATTCTTTAAATAAAGTACGATTATCATTGGACAATATTGTAGGGTACTGTAGTGCCAATGCCAATGTAATGATGGGGAAAATGAAATGAAATCTTTTGAGTTTTACGTCTCGGTTATGTCAGTTAGGCTAAAGGAGACGGTGATGATGAGTAATGAATGAAATGGTGGAATGAAGAAAGTGGGAGGAAACGGGAGAACCCCTAGAAAACCCACGCACATGGAATGTAATGATGGGGGAACACAATTCATTTGTGTCTCGTTTGCTTCAGGAAACTGGTAGTATTGTAGTTGTGGGTTGCATTTGCCATTCATTAAATCTTCTAGCTAGTGCCGCTTCAGAAGCTCTTCCAAAAAATGTTGAGTCGTTACTACATTTAAATATATTCGTATTTCTCGCAAAGTCCGAAGCGTCAAATTATATTGGAAGAACTTCAGACATTCATGCGTTCTTCTCAATTGAAGATGATAAATCATTCGAAGACACGATGGCTGGCTATTAGGAATTGTGTTTCGAGAATTTTGAACCAATGGTCTGTGCTGTATGGCTTATTTGCAGAGGCAAAAATTGAAGACAAAATCCTATAGCAGAAATAATATTTGCGGATTTAAATAATCCATTTACAAAAGCATATCTTGAGTTTCTAAATTTTGTTTTGCCAATATTAAATACCCTGAACATGTTTTTTCAATCCAACAAAATTCTTATTAGTTGTCTTGCAAACGAAATTGAGCGATTTTTACGATTTGTTGGCCAGCAATTTTCTTAAGCCAGAATCGACAGCTGGTCACCTGATTTTCAAATGCAACCCAAAACAAGTTTTGTTTGCAATGCTATCGCACGCTTAGAATTTGATTCTTTAGGTGAAGCGACCAAAGACAAAACTGCACTGTGTATTATACGACATTTTTTATTTGTGCTAAAATACAAAAGTCTGTTATGAAATTGCTGGAAAATTTCACTATCAATATTAATGTATTTTGTCGTCAGAACTGATCGCTGAATTCATGCCCTATATTTTTTCTTTTAAGGAAATTGTTGAGAAATATGAAAGAAAAGACGAGCGAGTAAAATATGAGCTAGTTATGGGATTGAGTCCTGTTCAGAGCATGGTTTATGATTTACTGTCTCGTTATTTGAATTATTTTTTATCTTACACGACAGGACAGTGGAGTATGAATAAAAAAGATAACATTTAATCCTCCAGTTTTTGCATGCCAATATGTTCTTGCATATGGTAATATACAACCAGCTGCGCACCAAATTTTTCTTGGAGGGATCCAAAATGAAGAGACTGGAAAGGGTCTAGACCCCCATGAATGCATCCCTGCTGCAAAAAACATTCAAAGTGAGTTACGAACTATTGGTGTGGAAGGTCCAGACACAGTGCTTCCAATCCACCCCCCCCCCTTCGCGGATGGTTTATATGGAATATATCTCCATACTAAGTGTAGGGATATTTTTCCAATATGAGGGATTTTTGATACTAGTTAGAGGGTTTATTACCAGCGAGAACCTGGCAACACTGGTAATATTGTACATAGAACATTCGTTACAATATCTCAGATAACCTGTGTGCAGAACACTTGAAGCTTAATACTACTAGTGCAATTAGTGCTTTCAGTACAATGAACAGTAAGTGCGAGTTCTAGCCCCCTTACCAATAACTTACACCAAGAAACTCATAACGGTCCGGCCCTTATCAGGGACATTAGTGAGAAGTGAACCTGAAAGAACCAAAACAGCCGCGATAGTTTCTCTCAAACTCTTCAAAGCCAAGACCTCAAGACGCCCCCTCAAGATGTCCCCACGGCATCGCTCATCAGAAAGAGGCAACCCCCTCCCAGGGAAATGAAACAGCGAAAAAATACAAGGAAGTGAGCTTTACTCCGCTTGACAAAGGGCCCCGACGGCGCCCAGTCTCGATCACAGAAGAACTCAATCCCCAACCCCGACCAGACAACCCCCCACCAGAGGCCTTCCCCCCAGAAAACCCAGACTGGCCTAGCCCATAATTTCTTGTACCCAACCAAGCAACAGGCAGTGCAAGTGGTCAGGTGCCGAGCCCAGTGGATCCGCCCACGATCCCCACAGCAAATGACCCCCCCAGGATTCCAAGTCCCCCGGAACCCAACCAAGCACAGGAACCATCACTGCTAACAGTTTTGTTTCCAGTCAAGAACCGTTTCCAAGCCCTCAGAAATACACTGCATGGAAGAGAACTGGGCCACAACGCCCCCTTCCCGAAGAAAGCTCAGGATCAGAAGACATGGAAGTCACCTCAGAAGCAGGAGCTCAAACACCCTCCCTCCCAAAACTCGCAGCCCGGAATATACCCCCCTCTACATCTATGATGTAGTGAACAAAGGTACATTCACAAAAACACTATCAGCCACATGCTCTGTTCCCCAAAATACTTCAAAACGTCAGGCTTTATCAAGATGCACTGCGCCAAAGTCGAGGACTTTGCGAAAATTGAAGCGTACCTCAACCAAACAGGACGCTCACACTCGACTGAACTTCTGAGAACAGGGCGCTCACTGAAGGTAGTGTTGAGGAAACTACCCATTGATTGTGACCCCAAGGACATCCAAGGAGATCTCCAGTATGGAGGTCTCGACGTGGAGGCAGTCCATCAAATGAAAGGTCGCCCAGATGTCAAAGGAGATTGGCCCCTCTTTCCCGTCCAGCTGCCGAAGACTAACCAGTCCTCAGCAATATATGAGGTCCGTTACGTCCTCAACTACAGAGTAGAGGTGGAGCTCTATCGAGGAACGGGCCTCCTCCAATGCTACAGGTGCCAAAGGGTGAGTCACTACGCGAGAACCTGCCGGGCAACGGCAAGATGTGTGAAGTGTGGTGACCCACACGCAACTACAGACTGCGCCAAGAAGAACCGTGACACTCCTGCCACCTGTGTCAACTGCAACCAGCCATACCCAACAAATTACAAGGGATGCACCTACCTGAAGCAAGAGAAGGCGAAACGAAACCCGGAGCACACCAAGGTACCCAAACCGCGCCAAGACCAGCCCTCACATGACAAAGAACCCCCAAGCCCAGTTATACCGAAACTAGCAACTCATCCCAAAAGACCTCCACCTTCACTCAAGAACAGAACAAACGACAAGACAATGTCACCCCAGGCCTCAAGAACAAGCCCTTCCGTCCCTCCAAAGCCCCCCAGGAAGCAGACACATAAGAACAAGAATCCTCCCTCGCCACGACACGCAGGGAATTCTTTGACCTACTAAAAGGCCTCAATGTTCGTACCTTCATCACCAAGCTAAAGACGGGACTACAGAAAGTTATGGCAGCAAAGCACCCGATCTCACGCTTCACGACAGCCCTGGAAGTCGCCGCTGGACTCCTTGATAATGGTACGGACTAATCACGAAGTGGTCCGTAACATCAGACTGGTGAGCTGGAACGCAGATGGCATACTGGACTGGATGGAAGATCGATCTCACGGACTTCCTTACCAGAGATAACATCGATGTGGCCCTCATCAACGAGACCCACCTCAAACCCAACGATCACTTCTGTATCCGCAACTACGTCATGCACCGAACGGACCGCCACCCCGGAAGACAAGCAGGATCGGCAGTCCTCATCAAGCGACAAATCGCCCACGACCAGCTCCCCCATTACTGGAAGCAACGGGAGTGACCATCTACTCCCCGGACGGACCACTGCACGTGATCGCAGCATACCGCTCCCACGCCCACCAGCTCCACCCACCCGACCTCGATTCCCTGCAGCAATTGGGGCACCGGATCCTCATCGCCGGTGACCTCAACAGCAAGCACCCAGCATGGTACAGCAGGAGGACAAACCACAACGGCCGCCTGCTCCACAGCCCTCACCACGAGGAATTTCATCCCAGCCGCTCCAACGAAACCTACATTCTATCCCAAGAATGGAGGCCTCCCGGACGTGCTGGACATGACCTTCTCCAAAAACGTTGCCATTGTAGACGGCCCTGAAGTCATCGCAGACCTGCAGTCCGATCACCTACCAATAGTCTTTACCGCTTCACTACGCATCCACGTGCCAATCAAACAGCTGCCAAAAATCCAGGGTTAAACTAGAAACGTATCAGCGCTAATGTAGGTTAAGTATAACACTTAGTAAATTTTAAGAGATGATTTAGAGTGTGAATTACTGTACTTTGGAAATGTTGCAAAATATCGTATACTGAGGCTTATTTCATGAATAAATAAATAAATAAATAACGTAAACGTGTTGTATGTGTGAACAATTACAAACGACGAAACTTAAAATTTTAATATTGGAAAGCAAAAACTCTAGTTTTAAAATTAAGCTAGCAGTTAATAAGAATATATTATTTTTGTGTAAGTGCAAAAGGAATTCGGCAACCAAGGCGTCTATTTTTAGTTTTAGATGACAAGACTGCGGGCACAAACTGAAGAAATAAGGAACAAGATACTGACGGGAGAGCAACAGATCTGCCCAGATTGCGGCAGAGATGTCTGGGAACAAGATATAATTCTATCTTCCAATCTCGAATGTGTTACTTGCGGCGTCCTAAACGCAACCGTGGCGTCTGCAGAAGAAAGGCAATCTCAGGCATCAGAAGAAACGCCAAAGACAAAACAACCAGACAACTCTACCAGAAAACCCAGAGACGGTGATGTGTCCGTCATGTTGCAGATACTAATGGAAAAATTAGACGAACAAAACAAGAAAATTGAAGAAGACTCAAGTAAGTTACAAGAAGAAATAAAACAAGAATTTAACAAGAAGTTAGACGGACAAAAAGAACTCTGCATGAAGTTAAACTACCATAAGGAAGAGCAGAGAGGAGTCAAGGAAGCTGCAAGAAATAAAAGAAGAACAGGAAGTTGGACGAGCAAAACAAGAAGCTAGACGAACAAAAGAGCATGAAAGGAAATTTGAAGAGCAAAGAAGGCTACAGGAAGAACAACAAGAACGGCAAACAGGAAATGGTAAAGTTCCGAGATGAGCAGCAGAGGCAGTGCTATTGCATTGAAGAGGCCATAGCTGCCAATCTTGCTGAAAGGCTGGAAGTACAGGCGGAAGAACATACAGATGCGATTGCTCGAAGAGAGAATCCAGCAAGACAGAAAAGACCGAAGAACGGCTCGCCCAGCAAATTGAGCAGAGACAAGACTTGATCTTGGAGGATGTCCGAAGGATGCATGACCAACACGAAAGTCAGGCCAAAGCGGACAAGGAATTGCAGAGACGCCTAGAAGCCAACCAAGAGGAAGTGCAGCGAGGCATGCAAAATGTCGAAAGGCAACTTTCTATTCAAGCGGAACAAGTGGCTAGGCTGCAACAGACGCAAGAGGAAAAAATAAAATGGCCGACCGCCTCGACAGATTGGCCGAAGAAATCTCTCACAGGATGAGAAGACAACCAAGAAATGAGCACTGGCACGTACCCAAATGCGGACACCGAAGAGACTTTAGGAAGTCGAACTGCCTCACCTCGACTAATTCACCTAGTCAATTATTTCATCCCCTACAAGGCCACGGGTAAACAAATAAGCCTGCGACAGTTTCTTGTCCAAGTTACAGACGGACTGATTGCTTCAATGGGAATAGAAATTGTTGAGCTTTGTCTACCAACCACGGCAGGAAGACTTCTTGCAAGAGATCACTTTCCCTTCCCCAACTGCTCAAATTTGCCCGGAATAAAAGTCCAGAAAAAACGCCAAAGAAAATGCAAAGTTTGTTATGACCATGGGAAATATCGCGTTGGCAAACCAAAAAACAAATACAGAACCTACTATTGCCCTGAGTTGAATGTTGCCCTTTGTGTTGGAAAGTGCTTTCAACTATATCATACACGCGTCATAGGACTTCTAGGGCAGAACTGTGTGAGTACATATGGATGTGGTAGTGCATATATTAAGATCAAGAGGAGTGTGCATAGTATTATAAGTGACTATAGATAGTTTTTCTTGTGTATTTTCCTGTAGTTTTTCATTACAGTTTTTCCTTTTGTTTACTTTTCAAAACGAATAAATATGCAAAAATAATCTTTATCCTGAAAAGTAGGCTAACCAAACACTACTAGATAAAATCATTTTTCAAATATCACTACATTTGCCTATTATTACCAAGCGTTGCAAGTTTCAAAGGAAACAACTCATAATGTATTCGAAAGTGCTTTCAGCTATATCGTACACGCGAAAAATATTGAGTTCTAATGTACTATTGTGGATTTTAGTGTATGTGACAGTGTAAATATTATTATGGGGATGAAGAAGTTTGTGCATAGTACTATGGGTAAGTTTAGATAGTTTCTTGCAGAGTTTCCTGTAGTTTTCGCTAATATTTTGCTTCTTGTGTACTTTTACTACTCTTCACAGACAAAAAATAAAATCTATCCTTAAAGGTAGGCAACTGAAAAACTATACAAGATAAATCCATCATTTTAAAAATATGATTAAATCTATTCATTATTACCAAGTGTTGCAAGTTTCAAAGAAAACAAATCATAACTAACGGAGATTATATTTTTTGATACCTTTATTTCATGCCGTTATCCGCACTTTAACATTTAAATTTCCCGCCGTTGCTAAGTGCTAAGTCCGACAATGTCGGAGACCGAGGTGTTGTCGAACGTAAAAAACATGTTGCCCATACGGGTGCAGCGGCAACTCATCGGAATCCACCTTCAGAACACGGAACAGTTGTCCATGATATTGTGGGTCAGCGAGGAGCTGGATCGGATCGAGAGCCAACAGCGGGAACGGAACGCACAGTGAAGTCAAAGGGGCGGAGCAGTGCAAGGGTCCCGAAGAATTCACCAAGTGCAGGCACCCGACATCAGAGAAGGAAATTCCCCTGGAGAAGGAAGACGGAGAGAACGTACACACCCCTACAGTGGACGAAGGGGAGCCAGGGCACGACCAAAGGAGCAACCCGTGCAAGATGGTCACACACAAAAGGATACACGACCAGCATCGCAAAGAAGGACCAACACGGGGCGGCAGTTTCGAGGAAACTCCAGACGAGGCAATCGAGGTCGAAGAGGTAGCTCCATATGTAATCAGACGGACGAAACCCGAGAAATACGGACACAAAAAGTCTCGCGAAGAGGAAGTGTCAATCATCGCCGAGGACGTGGTCAGAGCCGTCCGCAGAATACGGTGCACAGGAACTAAGGTGACAGTGAACCGGATTTAAATTAGGTTCTTAAACAGGCCTCGGAAAACTAGAAGAGGACCGCCAACGTAGGGCTCGAGTTGATGGTCTGCACGAGAACGAAGGTGCTGAGTCCACCATACCAGAGCATAGAGCACACATCAATGCCCCGCAGTGCCACGAAGAGAAACGCAAAATGGAAAGAACTTGTTGCGTTGAGCAAGAGAGCTATGAACAGGGAGAAGGATCAGCTGAAGAAAGACAGACAAATCCATTATTCCGTTGTCAATATACACGTCTCAGCAACCTAGCTTACGTGCGATGACGCAGACCAAAAGGAAGAACTCCAGCACTTCACAACGCCGAGAATCGAAGTGAAAATAAATGGGCATCTGCTGGAAGCAGTTGTAGACAAAGGCAGCGAAGCGATACTGTTGACGGAGGAAACTTGGAGGAAGATAGCCTCTGATGTACGTCGCCACTGCAACTTGACTAGTTGATTTTACTGGGAAGCACCAATCCAGAGCCTTCGGAAGAACAATTGTCCCGATTGAGCTCGCAGAAGTGGAGGTAGCGATCAAAGTGCTAATAGTGAAGAGACTTAACGCACCCCTTCTGCTGGGAGTTGATTTCCTGTATAAGATACGCGCCGAGCTGAACTTCAGTCGCTCTGAGCTGCGAACATTGCAGGAACGCAACCCGCTTCAGTGTAAATTTTTGAATACTGATATGGAAGAAGGAGAATTATGCACCCAAGAAAGAGATTTTCAGGTGGCTGCAGTGGTGGCGGAGGAAGATATTTCTAGCAGCATCAAAGAGAAAGTGCGCGTAGCGGCGTTGTCCTCGCAGGAAACAGAAATGATTGAAACAAATCCGCCGAAAACACAGTGAGCTCTTTTCTGAAAGACCAGGACGCTGTCGAATATACAAACATGAGATTGCCGTAGAGACAAACGACGCAATTGTTTCAAAGATCTATCCAGTGGCACTTGTACACAGGCCGAAGGTGCGGAAGCAGTTACAACAAATGTTGGAATGGGACATCATTCGACCCTCCAAATCTTGTCAATTGAATCCACTGTTAGTGATAATGAAGAGCGACAAGACTTTGCGCCTATGCAATATTTTCGGGCTCTCAACAAGCACACGAAGGTGTTACAAACTAGACCTTTGGACATACAAGAGATCTTACAGAAGTTTCATGGCGTGCAATACTTCGCTCGAATTGATATGAACTCCTCGTTCTGGCAGCTTGAGTTGACCAAAAGCTCGAAACCCAACACACCGTTCCCATTCGAGAACCAACACTATTGAATTTAGTGCTTGGAGATGCCGTTCAGCATTCCACTAGCAGATCAGAGAACTCGCGGTAAAAACAATTAGGGTTCGGATTTTTTATGTATTTCAACTATTTAGTAAATCTTAAAATTAGAGACATCATGTTTATGTATTTTATAATTTGTTCTTCTAAATTTCAAAATTTTCCTTTAGGGTTTAAATTTTTGTGTAAGGCTCAATTTATGCTTAAAAATTTGTGATGCAATGTCACTCGCATACTTTCTCTTGAGATGGGGATCTGCTTCAACTAAGCTGCATTATCTGCTCCATCTTAGAAGGGGGATAACTATGACAGTTGCATCATCATAATTTTTATTCAATTTTAATAAAACTTTTAATTCAATTACGTTATATAATTAAAACCACTCTAGAAAGGTATTTTAATTTTTTTTTTTTTTGTGTGTGTGTAAAGAAGCAAAGGGAATAGAAATAGCATTCTCTATTTTCTTTCCCTATTCAAGAACAGCAAGAACATTTCAAATACCTTTCTTTTGTCTGTTAATACCCCGCTGCCTAAGCCACACGCAGCAGACCACACATAGCGAAAATCCTTAGTGAGCCCGAGCAAAGAAGCAGAAGAGCTCTTAGCATCTTTTTGTGAAAAAAAGAAAAATACGAAAGTTATTGAAACTGCATAGAATCGAAGTGGAAAATAATCTCTCTAAATTTGTTAAACTCACATCTTTGTCTGGAAGTCGTCATGCTGAACTTAGATAAAATTTTAACACAGAACTGTAAGATGGTCCAAAAGCACGAATGCGACAAAACGTCTCCAAATTAAGTCCCATAAAAAATTTAGATATAACATGTGAAATTTGAAGAAAGCACATCTTTTGGCAAAACGACGCTTGAACCCCGTGTATGGGCGGAGACAAATAATATCAAATTTAGGACACCAAAATAATTTAACGAATGAGAGAACAGAGGAAATCGAAGACGCAGTTACAGGCGTGTCTTAAAACATCGGGGAGTTGAAGGTTCAAAAACTTGAAATCAGTCGTAATCAAGTCCATCACTGGGAACCATTAAATCACAAAACACTCAAACATACCCGGAACTTACACACGCACCACATTAGTAATCACACGTTAATTAACCGAGAATATGTGCGGCTAAACTCACCGACGCCAAGTGTATGATGCTGTAACATTGCTAAAGCATAGGAACTTACACATAGATCTTCAACTGCGAAAAACTTTTAACACTCCGAAATATAGTAAAACGCTCAAAGGCATTTTTTTGACAGATTTTCGCGCATATAAACATATTTACGACCAATTACAGACAATTAGCGGTAACGGACTGGCTTAGATAAAATTAAGAGCGATCCGTGAAAACGAACTTAGACATTCACTGAAAGCACTTAGACTGGCTTTAATAATACGTAATCAGTTTGAAGTACTATAAATACTATTTAAAAACAATTAGTCCGTGTAATACTACACTTCTGACATAAAGAGTGATATTGGTGCAGTGTGAATCTTCCCAAATTGGTCGTTTGGGAAGAATGCTCTGTGTAAACGAAAAATGGAGTTTTTGCATGTCAATCACTTTTTGAACACCCTGTATTTTCTGCACTATATGTTAGAATAATTTCATATTGCATTTCTGTTACCTATATAACACAAGCTTTCAGTAAAATAAATATCAGCCGAATCTGTGAGTATGAAGCAACATGCCTCTGGTGAATTCGTATGGAATGCCTCCTATACATTTAACAATAAAACTCTTTCAATACTCTATGAATACTATAGATATTCAAGGTATAAGTGAAGCGATTTCCACAAAGTAGAAAAAATCGTAACGGATACAATTGTTTAAATTATTATGGGGTTGAAATCTCTTGCTGGATGGAAAAATGAATGTATATTGACTCAGCTAATACTTAAGAGTAAAAGCATATTCCTATAAGTCACATTAAATAGGCTACTTTTCGATTTTAGAATGTAATAGGGAATTATACCCGTTTCAATTAACTGTTTTGCGTTCAAATTCGTTTAGTCAGGATGAGCGGGCAAAATGTAGATATAACAAATCTCGTCGGGTTGTCTCCTTATGTGTCCTGGAAACAAGTTAGTGTGTGTTTCTTCTTTACGTTATATATATGAATTGTATATATGAATTGTTGCTTTCTTTGCTTTTTTACTTTTCCTTTCTATTGAAGTTTCCGGTGTCCCGTTTCAAAACGTCCACGACTTTCTGTAGCCGTAAACTCTTTTTGGAAAGTGTCAATGTTCTTCCGCATGAACAAAGCCTTAAATTCACAATCACCGTGTATGTGTGTGTGTGTGGGGGGGGGGGGGGTTCGCCGAAGGATGGTATCACTCACCATATTGACCTGTCTGAGTGATACCATCCTTCGGCGAACCTTCCCCCTACACGATGATTGTGAAAGAACATTGACATTTTTTTAAAAGAGTCTACGGCTGCAGGAAGTCGTGGACGTGTTTTAAAACGGGACACTAGAAAGTCCGATAGAAAGGAAAAGTACAAAGCAAAGAAAGCAATAATCCATGAAGATGTGTGTGAAGGAACAGCCGCAATGTTAGATGGCTGCACTAGTCTCGCACACAACTAATGTGTTTTGGGTTTTCTGGTGCTTCCACAAAAGTGCACACCCCTTATGGAGCAGTGGCTTCAGCTTAAATCGTCTGATTTTCACATACGTTGTAGCCCATAACGACTACATCAAAAGTTGTCGTGGGCGCAAGTTCTGGAAAACTCATATGCGCGCGCTACAGCGCCTCAAGTTTACATATGGCCGAAATATGGTTTAGGTCAAATAGCTTTGTTTATTATTGGCCTTCGCGGGCCAGGTTGGCTTTCTTGTTAAATGATTTTTAAACTCGACAAGCTCTACAACATATGTGAAAACAATCTTATTCCAACTGAAGTTTACATGAACATGTGCGCATGAGTTTTCAGAGCTTCCAGGTGTCGATCGCTGCAACATATATGGAAATCAAGTGATTTACACTTCAGCCACTTGTAAACTTGAGCGCGATGTAGCGCGCACATATGAGTTTTCAGAGCTTGCACCAGTGACTTTTAATGTACTCGTCATTGTCCACAACATATGTAAAAATGAAGCGATTTGACCGATGCCACATTTCGGCCATGTGTAAGCTTTAAGCGCACTGTAGTGCTCGCAGGTCATGTGTAAATTTGAGCGAGCTTGCGCTCATGACAACTGTTAATGTACTCGTCATGGGCACCAACATATGGGAAAAGCAGCAAATATAACCGAAAGCCAGTGCTCCATAGAGGGTGTGCGGACTACTGACGGATTTCAAACATTCAATAAAACCATTTCAAGGTGTCAATTTGTGCCGAATGTTTACTTTATTTTTTCTTCACAAGTATAATTGCTTTTACTGTTATACAGAGAAGCTCCAGCTTGTTGACAAACTTAATCTAACCTTTTAAAGACGTCGAATATCCAAATTCGGCAGCGATCGACACCTGAATTTAGACCCCCTGCTCTGAAAATATGAACACTGTAGTATTAAATTTGTTCTGATAACGAAACACTTGAACGTATTTCAAACGTTTTTCACACCTCTGAATTTCATTAGCGTCTTCAAACCTTTTTGGGTGTTTTTACATAAAGTGACTCAGATTTATTTTTCAGATGACCTACTCAAGGCAAGAAGAAAGCTGGTACAAGCCCAGGATGAATCGAATCTAGAAACTGATAACGAAATTACAGGGCGACCTCAGAGGAAGAAAAAGCGTCCGAGTAGATTAATTAGTGATGATGATGATGATAGTGAGGATTAATTTTATGTAAGAGGGCAATGTCATCCGAATTGCAGGAATTCATCACTAAGTTTGCCTGTTCCAAAAAGCGTATTTTTTAATGTATGACGGTGAATATGATCTAAATATTTTGAATAATCTGCGAAAGTTTTCATTTGAGTTTATTTTTTTTTCTCAGCAGAAGTTACAGAAAGTCGACCATGTTCAGATGGAAATACATCACCTGACAATCGGCAGTCAGAAGGCGGAACATCAAGAATAATTTTGAACTCGACCTATCCACAGTCGTCCACAGTTTCGGAATGCTCGTGCAGTAAGTTACTTTGATTGATTTTAATATTGCATTTTTGCCAAAATTTTCGTGTTGTTTACATGATATTAAAATTTGGAGTTATACGTTCGTTTCAACCATCGCAGCTATGCAACGCGGGACCGAATAAATAACTTTGGATTCCAGCCATCCTCAGAACTTTAATGAAGTAACAGTTCATGAAGTGACAGATTTGTTCGTACGTTTCTCCACCATTCTATTTTGCCTGAACACAAGCTGAATTACAAAGCATTCCCATTATTCATGGCAATGAAATTGCAATTATGTACCCATGCCTCCGAAAGAGCGTGTCCATCTTATTCTGCACATGATCTAACATCAGACAACCAACCATGAGTGAATGATTTGAGGTTTAAGAAATTACAAAGGCTTTAGATGATATTTTGTAATTCTGAAACTCTGAAACCACCCATTATGGTTTGTTGTCTAATATTAAAGAATATGCAGAATAAGGGTGCATTTGCTCTTCTGGATGTCTGGGTACAAACTCAACTATATTGGCTGGTACAATGACACGCTGGTGACTCCATGTAAATACTCCGTTTCCTTTAATCTTAATTTAGTTTTCCCTGAGTTTCTTTTGCTTCATGCCTGATGAAAGACGTAGCTCTGTTCGAAAAATCCCTTCTAAAGTTTTAATTGTTAAAAGTGGTTGTGGTACATGCAAGTTCAGGCGAATTAACACGTATCTACATTAGGCAGGTAGTTTCGTGTTTTCTTTTCAGCTTGATCTGAATATAGGCTCACCTAGTTGGTAGGTATTACAAGAATGTAATACGGTAATTAAAACAAAGAGACACACTTGGTAAGTATATAAACACTGGAGGATAATAAAAATCACTTAAATATCTGGAGAAATAAAACTTCCCGTGGTTATCATCTTTTTTTCTTCTACTTTCGACTTTTAGAGAATAGTCGTGTAGTACAAAGTAACGTAGTACAATTTTAAGATATATGAATACTGTAAGCCTACTATATGTTATTTTACATTAAATATTTACAATGTTAAAATATATGTTATTAACTTCTCAGTACCTTTGTTTAAGAAAACATTTTCTGGAGTTGGACGTAGGGCCAACATATCCCCATGATTGTAGACGTAACTTAATGTCAAGGGTTTCAGTAAAAATCAAGTATTTACCAAGATGTGAGTGAGAGTAAATTAAAAATTACTTATTTCTTTTGTACTTTACGTTAATTTTATTTATTTACTATCTCTTTTTCTTTTTATTTTAAAATACAACAACCCTAGATATACTTAGGTCACTTATTCCCAATTTAAACGGCAAATGGTCTGTTTATGGTATTCTGACGCTTCGGCCTACCGTCCCTCCCCACCGCCTACCGTCAACCGGGGCTACTATGAACAAAAAGTTGGAAAATGTTTGTAATGTCCATAAATCATACAAAAGTTGCAACAATTCGCTTCAATTATACATGTTTATATTGCCTAGTTCTTCTACTTTACTTATATATGTAAAATGGAGCAATACAATTGAAAGAAAAAAATACAAAAAATATTTAATGGACCCGTGTTTTCGAGTAAAAATTTATATTCACCCAAACTCTTAACGTGGACACCTGGGTTTTATATTTGTGGAGCTCTAGTATTTCTTAAATGAGACTGTTATGTTGTAAGTTTCCCATAAAAAATTAAAGAAATGAAATATGACGATGAAAAAACATATTTTTTGCTCATTTTTGTAAAAAATTGGGACTACTTTGAACATGTCTCTATGGGGGGGTTACTTTGAACATTAACAGAAACATATAATTTAGTGTTCCTAATATCTGTTTTCTGTTGATTTGCAGGAACTACGTGCTCTGGAAGGTGTTTCAGTTAAGTGTCAGTGTCAATAGTGGATATTATGATAAAAAGGTCTTGTGTCCATCTTAAACACAAACTAAACACACATTCTTACAAGGCTGTCTATAATCTTTATTATAAATTTACTAGAAATGTTACAGTTACTAGAATGTTATTTATGATTTCAGTTGGAATAGTAGTCTGAAGAAGGAAATGATATACTTCCGAAACTGTAACATTTCTAGTTAATTTATAGTAAAGATTATAGACAGTCTTGTAAGAAAGTGTGTTTAGTTTGTGTCAATAGTGCTATATGGTACCGGTACCGTACCTAAGTGTAGAGGTCAGTAAGTTTTAACTGTGGAAACTATTGTATGAAGACTTACGAGTGCTACAAAGGATTTCAAGAAAAAAAAACAATGGTGCGTATAAGTACAAAAGAAAAGTTGGAGCAAGACGGTACAAAGACTTTAATGACGAAGACTTGATAAAAGCTTGCAATGAGGTTGTTAAAAAGAAAATTACATACAGACAGGCTGTTGACAAATATAATATTTCTATGGGGACTCTAACAAAACATGTTAATATTTTAAAAAAGGAAAACTTCAGAGACCGGTATTGACACTGCTATCCCTACATCGGTGACTAGTAGCATGCTTGGTCCTAGTGAAATTTCAACGGTAAAGCCAGGTCATCCAACTGCGTTCTCTGCTATGGAAGAAGCAGTTATTGTCGACTATTTGACACTAATTTCAGAATGGGGATTTCCTTTTGACAAAATGAGCCTCAGAAAAGTAGCAAAAATTTTCCTAGATTCGAATGGCAGGAATATACCAGTTTTCAAAGACAACACTCCTGGTGACGAAAGGGCAACTGGGTTTTTGCTGAGACATAAACACATGCTGAGTCAAAGAATGTGCCAAAATATCAAATATGATAGGACAAAAACTTCAGCTGAAGACTTGCAAAATTACTTTGCAAACCTACAAGCCAGTGGTGTGGAAACTATCCCACCAGGAAACATACTAAACTATGATGAGATCAACATGGTCGATGACCCCAAAAGTAGAAAAATGACCTTTAAACGTACAACAAAAAGACCAGGGAGAATAATGAATGAATCTAAAAGCGCTACATCGGTTATGTTTGCTTGTACAATCCGCGGCAAAAAACGTGCGACGTGAGGATGTAAGTTTATTGTGAAACTACGCCTAACAGCACAGGGACTGAACATAACGTCTAAGTGGAACGAATCACGCCAGGATAAACCTCGGCCCCCTCCCGTGCACACTTATTTTGGAGCAAATGACTTCGTCATTTCACAATAAACTTATATGCTCATGTTGCAGGTTTTTTGCCGCGGATTGTACAGATGACGGACAGCTATTACCGCCTTATGTGGTTTACAAAGCAGAGGGGATGTGGTCCACTTGGACACACGGAGGTCCACAAGGAGCAAGGTACCACCGAACGAAGTCTGGATGGTTTGATGAGTGTTGCTTCCTTGATTGGTTTCAAACGATTGTCGTTCCTTGGGCTCGGAATCGACCTGGATGTAAAATGGTTATTGGGGATAATCTTTGAAGTCACTTTTCTGGAGAGACCATAACCACATGCACTGCAATGAACATTTCATTCATTTGCCTACAGCCTAACACAACACATTTGACTCAACCTCTCGACGTCGCAGTATATGGACCTCTGAAAAAAGCTTGGCGCAAAGCTCCTGAAAAATTGAAGCTTGGTCCTGGACGTCAACGTCCAACAGTTCCAAAAGATGAGTTTCCAGGAATTTTGAATTTAGTGCTCAAAAGTATGGCAGAAAACATGGCCAGCAATATCAGATCAGGCTTCGCTACTTGTGGCATCAGACCTTTTGATCCTGAGCGAGTCGTGAGAAAGTTACCTAAACACTCCCTGACAACTGGAAAAGACAATGTAGAAGAACAACGAAGAAAAGAAACAATAACATCTACCCAGGTTGGGACTGCTGTATTGAGCATGTTAGAAAAGCTCCGCACCAAAAAACACCATTGAGAAGGAAAAAATCCAAAATCAATGTCACATCAGGTAAAAGTGTCAGTGTAGATGAGATTCAAAAGAATGATCCTGTTCCTAGTACAAGTTCGCAAGTCATCAGTACGAAGACACAAACATCCACATATACCCGTACCAGCAATAAAAGGAAGCCAGCACTGCAAGAGACAGACAAACCAGAAATGTGTGGCAAGAAAGTGCAGAAAAGAAAACGAAGGAAAGCAACAAGAACCAGTGATTCAGAAACAGAGACTGATCTATCCAGCAGTGGTATTCCGTATGATGATGATTCTGTCATGAATGCAAGCTTTGGTGTTTCTGATTTAGAAGAACAGGATGAAGAGGCTGCTCTACCCAACGAAAGACCAACGATAAATGCTGGCGCGTGGGTTGTAGTGCAATATGCATCCAGAAGGGAAATTTTCTATTACTTTGTTGGCCAAGTGATTCAATGTTATGAAAAAGGAGCTGAGGTTAAGTTCCTCCAAAAGAAGGGTCACAATGAATTTTATTAGCCAGTTCGAGATGACTTTGATAATGTGCCATACGCCGACTTGGTATTGACACTTCCTGAGCCATACATGCTAAGTTCGCGAGGATCAGGTATCTTTTCCTTTGAAAAAGACCTGATTGGACGGTACGATATCACAGACTAGAGCTACATGCAAGTGAGTCACAAGAATGTACATATTTGTAAATATAAATTTAGTTTCACAGTTTCACGTTCATTTAAGGACACGAGAAAGGGCAGCAAATTGCCGTTTTTTTTCACGTTTTTCAACAATTTTTAAGTGTGATTTTTTTTTATGTATTATGGGAAATTTTGGACATTTCATACTTGGTGGGTATGTCAACAGCCATAAATGAACAGTTTTATTATTCTCATGGATGTTTGGAAGGATTTATGCATGGAAGAGCAAATTCAAGTTTTCTAGGTGAGTTGTCTCAAATTTTCGTATTTTAAAAATAGTAATTATTAACGAAAAAAAAAAGTGTTATCCTCCATCCTCCAGCATTGAAATAACCGATACAGGCGCTAAAGTAAATCTACAAGATTTGCTGGATCACACGAGTGCCCGTTATCTTAAACACTGAAAATGTTTACAACCCAGCAAGAAAAAATCTTAAATTGTTTACCAAATAGGGATGTGATGGTTCATCGGGACAAAGCGAATATAAACAGTTGAAAGTGACTTAGTCTCAGATGCAAACTTATTTGTAGCGTCTTTGATACCAATAAAGCTGACTGATACTGAAACAAACGAGGTTCTTTGGCAAAATCCGGCTTGCTCTTCTATTAAATATTGCCGACCAATTCTGATGGAATTTGTAAAAGAAACGCCCGACAAAACCCGTTCGGTGGTTGGTGATATTCGTGGTCAAATTAATAATTTGGGAACGTTTAAAATACACAAGGAGGACCAGGTAATTGAAATAAGTCACGAGCTGTTCTTAACTATGGTGGATGGCAAAGTTACACAAGTTCTAACTGACACAAGTTCTGGAGCTGTGTGTACGGTGTGTAGGGCTAAACCAAGCGAGATGAATAATTTGGAGAAGATTGTTTATACCAATTAGTAAAGGACAAAGACTAATAACTGTTCATGCCGGAGGAGAAATGGGATTCATCCTACACGCCTTGTTCACATGGAAGTCTGGAAATGTTTCAGGTGATTACCACCACGACATGAATTCCGAGAATTTCCTAAAATGGCTTAAAACACAACTAATTACAAATTTATCAGAAAAGTCAGTTGTAGTCCTAGAGAATGCATCTTATCATAATGTGAAACAGGAAAAGTGCCCCAAAACAAATTCTAGGAAAGACGATATGAAGCAGTGGTTGAGATCGAAGAACATTCAGTATGATGAAAATATGCTGAAGGTAGAACTGCTAGAACTAATCAGACGGCACAAACCTATGAAGAAAACGTTCATCATCGACGAAGTATTGAAACAATAGGGTCATATCGCTCTTCGCGTTCTTCCGTTATCACCCAGACCTTAATCCCATTAAGCTTATCTGGTCGGATGTCAAAAGATGGGTCGCTAAGCGAAACACGACATTTAATATAAATAATGTGGAACAGTTGTGTCATCAGAAAATGGAATCCATGTCACCTGCAGGATGGATTTCGAAGTGCGCTCATGTGAAGAAAGTGGGGGCCGCATATCATGAGCAGGATGGACTAATGGAAACACAAGTGGAGCAGTTAATCATTCGATTTCATCTGAGAGTGACATTTTACTGGACCATCATGGCAACAGTGACTTGGAATAACGAGTGTTCAATATTATATAGTAATTATAAGTTTTTATTTTGTTCTCTGTTTATTTAATACTTGTTCATAGTAATAATTAAAGGTGTAAGCTTTTCGTTTTAACTATAATATCGAAAAGTTGAGGAAAGAAAAGTAAATGTTAAAACATTCAATTAGCTCTATAAAATGCATACCTTTGATACAACCATCTGAGAAAATGCGTCATATTCTTAAATTTGATACAATTATCCGGAAAAGTAACACGATCTGAAATAGATAACACTATATATCTTTAGTTTAACACGAACAATAACACCAATTTGTCGTAAAGAACATCTCCTTTGGGCAGAAAATAACGAAAATTTCACGTCCCGACATTAATTAATAATGTGTAACATGAACATAATTCCAGTATGAGACACTGCAACGTATATTCTGCAGTACAAAGTAGCTAACTACTCTGCCAACCCTGCAACAGAATAATATGGAAGCTTGCTTTGCCCAGCACATTATGACCTTGAGCAGCCACGCTACGTGTCGGCTACTATATATGAGCATGTGCTTACTTTAATGGTACAGTTTGCTAAAAAGCGGATTGTAACAAGAGAATTCTGGCACTGCAGAATTTCAACTGGCAGGAACACAACTCCCAGAAGAAAACCAAGCGAAATACCTTGGAATACACTTAGACCGCAAGTTGATGTTTGCTACCCACCTCGTAATGGTCACTAAAAAAGCGACGCAAAGGTTCAAGGCATTACTAACCCTACTCCTTTCCATAATCCTAGCTCACAAGACACGCAAACATGTCTACGAGATAAGCATCCGTCCCATCATTCTATACGTCCACACTGCATGGCAGCACACAGCGAGACACCGTCTAAGACCACTACGTAGTTGCAAGTTCTGGCACTTACTAGTCACGTGAAAACTGCATAGTGTAACGGCCAACGGTTGCGTATAGTTATATGTAACACAGGCGAGCCAATAAGCACTAAACCCAGGCTTCCGGTCCTTTTCAGAGCCACTTGGTCGTCAAGCCAAGTGGCACTTTATAGACAAACAAGCAACACCGAAAAAAGAAAATGTCCTCACAGGACCACAGCGCACAAAAGCTCCCCCTCCTAAGTCAAAGATATCAAGAAAAAATTCAAGGGGCTACAATACAACGATACACCGTCCTGAGCGCCGGCCCCTACAAAAGGGTACACCTGCCGAGTACCGCTCTTGACAAAGTTACCCAAGAAGTCATCGAGGACAGCCTCAGAATACAGAATTATACGACCAAGTCGATGACATCAGACAACAAACTTCCCATCCCCCTTGAGAAAAGGTCTCCAAAGCTGAACAATGAGAAAAATGACTTTTCAGGGATCTTTCTACCATCAATATAGAAGGTGCTGCAGTGGAAATGGATGACGCTAAGTCGGACAGAACTCTCGCCCGGCTTCCAATAAAATACTCCAAGAAGACTGGGAAACTACCATCAGCAGGCCCCATATCACTAATACAATTTAAAAACATGTTCGCTCCTCTGAGCAATAATGCCCAAGCTCAACAAGATGAGGCAACCCTCACGACATAAACAGCACCACAGCAATCAGCACTCCTCGGCGGTGTCTGCCCAGATCCCCCAATGTACATTGTGGTAGTCCCTTCCCACAGAACTCTGCAGGTGACGTCATCCCAAAGGTTGGAAACACTTTTGTCCAATCGGCGAGCCTACAAAGCGGCTATACTCGGCAAGCAGCGAGAGAGACTCGTTCACTTCGTACTCGACGGCCGCAGGAGAAGGAGGAAACTGGGAATGAGGAGCATGTAGTGAGCTCCTAGTGAATCAAGAAGTGGAAAATACGTGCTGCACGGCAAACAATTATAAGTATCACAGTTTAAAGGAACACTGGACGAATATTTTGAACAGATACTTACTTGCACTGTAAAATACTCTGAATTGTATATTTAAATATTTAGGCCCTCAGCCTAATACATATTGTGGTTTCTATTCGGTTGTTTTCGTTCATCCACCTGGTTAAGTCGCATGCCATTAGCTGTAACTTTTCTCGCATGTTTTATCTACGTTTCAAGCGAGTAACGAGGAAGCGTATTCCTGCTGTTAGCTGCCTTGGCCGACAAGGGTGAAATTTTTACTTGTCGTGAGGGTTTGTTGGTCCCCGGATCATTTAATTTCGAATATTTCTTCAAAATTCTTTTAACTAAATGAGCCGGAGCCCACAACATCTAGAATGTACAAAACCGGTTTGCCTTAGTGAAATCCCTAGTGAAGATCCAGCGGAAAGACTATGTCAAGTTCCAGTGTGCTACTTCGCAGGATTATCGGAAAATTGACACCAGGGATACTTGTAGTCTTCAGAGCTCCCCCAAACGGCCCGCTCTTTGAAGGAAGTCAAGAAGCTTTCCACAGATGCTGACCCAAAAGATATTTACGAGGAACTCCTGACCACCTGTCACCCAACTACAAGGCAGACCGGACAGCACAGGGGTCCGACCATGCTTCCCCCTCTCTCTAGTGCACCTCACCAAGTGGAAAGAAGCGTAAAAAATATTTGGACTACGGTACGTACTCTGTTACCGAGTAGAAGTGTAGGTGTTTGCTCACCTTGTAGCACTCTAGTTCAAAATTGATAGGGATGATGGACAACGCTAATTAAAGTCATCACCAAATAGTGCGGGGTTATTACAGGAGTGTTAAGTATAGAAAAGAAGACATATGTTTAATTCCCTCATTGGAAGAGAGGGAATTCTCGTATAAGGAAAGTACTAGGGACATTTTGATGAGAAAGACTTCCTTATTTCTTTCAAGAAATAACCTGAACTCTAACGTGACGTCTGGGTGTGTGCTAAACTGTAAATTGACATGAGAAAATAAAAAGAATAAAACAGAATATTGTGTTACTACTACAATCATGTTTTTCTAGTGTATATCTATTAAAAAATCATGCATGATACAAAGAGACGACGAGTGCGTTATGTGACTGGAAATTTCACAATGCCGTAAAAGTTTTTTTTTTCTTATTCATTCTTTCGTGATTAGTAGCGTTACGGCGTGTTTTCATCTGTCCTTAACCTCCGTTAGTTGCAAGCGATTTTGCTAAGTAACAAATGAAATTACACATCATAGATGGTGCGCTTCACCCGCGTCAGAACAACTCTGACGGAAGTACCGCGCGAACTCTAGTATTGACACTGTGATTACCAAAACATGGCGAATGTCAAAGCGTTCTGAGGAGCTGCTCGTAGAACAAGTAAGAGAAAATGACATTTTATACAACGTAAAACATGGCGAATGTCAAAGCTTTCTGAGGAGCTGCTCGTAGAACAAGTAAGAGAAAATGACATTTTATACAACGTAAAACATGCGAAACATAAGGACTCGCAGCTTAAGACAAGAACACGACAGAAAATTGCTAAGAACATTGGTATTGATGGTAAGTACTTTTATATTTCTGTAGTTAAGTAGTTGTATTACCGGGAACAATAAGGTAGTTCATATAAATAACTTATTTATTTGCTATAATAACCAGTATGTACAAATTATCAACCCGTGTATAAAATTAAAACAATATAATTTGAAACATGCTTAAGTATTATTTACAGATAGTTTTATTTGTTTGGCTTCTCTATAGCATTTACTTTCCGTGCACGTGCTCTAAACTCTATCTCAGACTAGTTGATAAGAAACAAACAAACAAAGCCTACTCTCCTCTTTTTCGCCGCAAGAGGTGAAGACAGGTATACCAGCCCTGATAGGGAAGGAAATGTTTGAGACATTCAGTATTGTTTAAAATCTAAATTTTCTATTCCACTACGCGCGCTTTCTGTCAATCTGAGGGAATTTGCTGCTCCTTTCAGCTAATCTTATCCCACCCAGCATTCACAACTTTAATTAATATGGTTATTTTTAAAAAAGGATATAGCATTATGTATTTTATAGGCCTAGTAAATATGGATTTGACCAATTAAAACAAAAGGTATAACAACAGTTGTTTATAAATCAAATTTATGTTGATTCTTTCGTTTGGTCAGCATAGAAGGGGGAGAGCTATGAGGAATCGTTGACGTATGTTTCCATTTGTAAAGAAAGAAACAAAAATAGTTGTATATTCGATTGGACATCGAATACGTGAAATATCGCTGTGAAAATGTCGTTATGAATTTAGCGTAGCTCTAGTGTGTGAAAATACTGTTTGTGCGTGTATTAGTAGAAATATGTGTAATACATATAAAAATATATTTATTTGTAACGCGTTTTTAGTGTGTATTCTTAAGCAAGATTCCAGAAAGTCTTCCAGTTGTGTGATAAAACATAAACGCGGGAAAGCTTTGCAAAGTGGTGAGAGGCGCTGCGTTTTGAATCTCTTTAATTCTTTGAGAAAACATAATTCTCATTTAAATGTAAAACCATTGGCCGACATAACTGCAAAACAGACAGGGAAACTGTATACAGAATCCAACGGGAGGCCAAGTTTGATGAAAATAAACTGAAAAGTCCAAAAACGAAGCGCAAAAGCACTTCCTTATTTGAAAAATACGACAATTTTATGGAGTCAGCTATTCGATCGAAGGCACATCAGTTCTTTTCCGAAATGAGTTGCCAACGTTAGATAAAATTCTGTCAGCAATAAACACCAACGATGACTTTCCATTTTTCTTTCGTGCAGCTCTGCACAGACTATTAAAAGTTATGAAATTTAAATACGTGTTGCGCAACAGGAAATGTTTCATAGTAGATAGAGATGATATTGTGATGTGAAGGACAAATATCTCTGCTTAATTAAAAAGTTTAGAGAAGATGGGAGGCAGATTTATTACCTTGACGAGACGTGGGTAAATGTTTGTCACACCGTGACAAAAGTCTAGCGAGAAAGGCATCTTTCTTAAACTTCACAGTTTCATCTATCGTCACACCGTAATGATAGATGAAACTGTGAAGTCTAAGAAAGATGGTTTCTCGCTAGACTTTCCACTGGACTTAAGAATCCTTCAGGTAAAGGTAAAAGGTTAATTATTGTACATATACGAAGGATAAAGACTTTGTTACCCAAGGGAAGTATATATTCGATTCAAAGTCCACAAAAGACTATCACGAAGAAATGGATGGCACAAAATTTTAACACTTGGTTTCAAAACATACTTCCACATCTGGAATCAAATTCCGTAATAATAATGGACAATGCGCCCTATCACAGCGTGAAGATAGACCGTATTCCCTCTATGTCTTGGACGAAGGAGAGAATAAAAAATTGATTGCAAAGTAAAAATATCGCGTATGACATTCTTTTGTCAAAATGGAATTAATTAACCTCATACCTCCTGCAGTGAAAAATAAATAAAACAAGTATAAAGCAGTGGCGGCCGGTGGATTGTGGTTTTGGGTGTTGCAGTACGAGCGATAAGAGACAGAAGATATATAGTTGACTCACTGACTAATCAGCATAACTTTATATGCAAACGCTATGTGACATGTTAAATTAAATAAAATTCTGTTTTTTAAAAAATAAAAAATGCAGAACATTTTATCCGATTAATCACCTTATTTAATTAGTAAGTTCATTCTCCTCTCTTTGATTGGAGCAAATCTGTCTAATACATGCTGGTTGAACTCTGGTATTTTTATTGTCAGGTCTTTTTCGATGGAAAGCATAACCAACGGTGATAACCTTTCTTGGGACATTTAATTCCTTGAAAGTGTCAATTCTTTCTCATGTGGAAAAAAACTTTTCGTCTTTTGCTGACGCCATAGGTAGAGTTAATATTAATTTCAAAGCTTTGTAGATTCACCAAATATTTTTTCTAGATTATTGCGAATGATTCATTCTAGCAAACTCAGTCCTTGACAGTGATCCGAATTCCTCTTCAGCGTTGACTGAAGAGAGTTCGTAGCAGAGATTAGTGTTATAAAAAAATGTACATTGAACACAATTTATTCACAGTTTATCCAGGAAAATTTAAAATAAGTTGAGGAAATGTATCTGATGCAAACAACACTACTGCATAAGATATCCTGTAAATTTAAACTGGATTTTTTTTTCGAACACTCTCCTGAATTGCCTTTGCTTGTTTCGTCTAAGCCTTAATTGCAAATTTTTCCTCAGTTGAAAGCTGGTTAATTTTTTTTGTAAGTTATTTACAGAAGTCATGGTATAGAATTCATTCAGAATTTGTAGGTTATTTACAGAATTAAAGCACACACAATAAAATTAAACCTAATAATTAAAAACCAAAACAGCTGATACAAAATAGGTACTGGTATATGAATTCCAAATGTCACATATTCATACATCAACACACTCACACATGTGCGTAAAAGAAAAAAACTACATTCCAAATCATCCATCTTGGTTGTTACGCAATGCACGATGAACACAATATACTTCCACATGAGGCGAAACAATGCCTACCAATGTGATATGTTATGGAAAGGAAACCTCGAAACTCGCCAGATGAAGGATCAGCATGTAACAGAAGCCATAAATCAAAGAACATCAAAACAAACAGAACTGCCAGTTCTACACCTAGAAATGTTAACTGGGAGGGGTCCAAAGTATTTGAGGGAGGTCCAATACGTCTACATAATATGGAACCTGTCTTATACTGCACCCGAAAAGACGATAAGTAATTCTTACTTACTGTCACCTATATTTTTAGAAAAAAAAAATGATAGAACGATTATTTTTATAAGAAAAGAAGAGTACATGATGAAGCGTAAAATAAAATATTTAGCCTACATCAATCGTTTCTGTGTTAGAAAAGTATAGTTTATTAAGAAAGTCTACAAATGTTAGTCAAGTTTCGAAATTTTTGGGAGGTCTGGACCCGGTGGACCACCTCGTGGCTACGCCCCTGAGCATTGCTAATTAGTCCCAAATTCAATGTGGCGTTCCCCATCATACAGTTTTATGTGGAAATTACCAAGAGTATAAAATATACTTATTTTATAAAAGAAATATGTTTATACTAAAATACTATCCACAGAGGAGGGGGGAGCGATTCTACATACTGACTTATTAATATATGATTCACAAATTACTGTAGAAGAAGCCTTCATTATCAATATAAGCTAAGAATTAACTTGTAAATGTGGGTCTACTTTCATTTGTTTTCTCCTCTACTAGATATTTTCTTTCTTATTTTGTAATTTTATAATCACTTTTTTTTTTTAATTGTCATTATATTGATTTGCTTCAGTATGGTCTCGTAATTTAAAAATCTGAATGCATAAAAACAAATTCCATTTGTTAATTGCTAGTGAAAGAAAATTCAGAAATCTTACTTAGCGTAAAAAAACCTTCTCGTTCACTGGAAATCGTGTCGTGTTGCAGAAGCACTGCAACGACCAGTCCCTTTAACTTCTGAGATAGGGAAAAGGAGACTTAACATTTGCTCCAATTCCCGCGCTGAAGGAATGTGGTCGTTGCATGCTCGCTGCAACACAATGTAAATTAGAGACTCTATGACGGATTGTTTTTCGCTTTTTAAAATGGATTAACGGAACTGACAGTTACAGAAGTAAAAAATAAGTTATTTAAAGTGTATATATGCAAGTATTAAAAAGTATTTTTTTCTGTTCTTTACTACTCTTGACAATAATATTTTTTTCTTGAAATACTTTGGTCGTTGCGCAACGCTGCAACACTTACATTAGCCGCCACTGGTATAAAGTGTACGAAATGGCAGCTAATTCAAGAAGGGAAGTTCTAAAATTATCTCCGTACCATTGTACGCTTAATCCAACTGAACTTATTTGGAGTCAAGTGAATGAACATGTGGCACGCAATAACAAGTTTCACATTGAGCGAGGTGAAAACACTGGTAGAGGAAGGACTAGGGGTGATAAGTCCTGAAAAGCGGAGAGACTGCGTCCAACATGTAAGACAAGGAGGAAACGAAATATTGGGAACTTGACAAGCTCGCTGACGAAACGGTCGAAAAATTCATCGTCAACCTTGATGAAAGTGACGATAGTATGGACGTAGAGCCTCTGGATGTCACCGACTGAAAGAGTTAAGTACTCAACATTATTTCTTTTGCGTTGTCTTGTTGCATAATCCAATCAACTGATCTTTCTTGTGCCCTTTTTTCTAATATGCTATTTAAAATCTTGCACTTTTCGTATGGTCCGACGGTACCAATGTCTGTTTCATCAGTCATATAACTTGTTTCACTGTAATTACTCACTGCTACATTTCACGGAAAGCAGTACTGTTTCTGAATATTACCACATGTATTTCCCATTCCTCCTCAGAAAAGCAAAAAAATAATAAATATCTATTTTTTTAAAGAACATTGTTCTATTCAACTCACTTTATTACATTATTTTACGGATTGGCAATACCTTCACTTCATATAAAAAAGCAAGTGACTAAAGATCACTTCTCGGCCTTTGATCCCAGGCCCTCTCAAGTGATCTGCTTTAGCGGAACTGTGGCCTGTAGTTATCTCAGAGAGGGTTCCAACCTCGTCGTGGTTGGGGTCGGCAACGAAGCCCTATGCGGAACGGTACGTGGTCTTAGCCCCACGTCGTAAGTCCTAGGGCAAGGCCAAAAGGGTTGTTTAACATCTTTTGCTGCTCAGGCAGGAAGAGATCGGATGTGCGATCCGAAGAATCTTATCAACATCAAGTCGGATGCAATTCACAGGTCCGAAGTGTGGTCTACGGAGGGCCTGGCCTCGCCCCCTCCACCCCTTACAGGTGGCACTGAGGGGTTTTAATGGTGTTCATCTGGATGTATGTGATTCGTTCCTGTGTTAGTTGGAACTGGGAGATAACTGACTAGCGTGAAGAAAGAACATGATTGTCGAGTGGTTATCGGTCAGATAGGTGTGCTGCGGTAAAGTCAGGACCGGGAGGATGGAGAACTCGTTGGCTGGTGTAGCGGGCGTGGAGGAGACATTCGACGGCGTTGATAAAGTGACATCATCTAGTCTACCGGAAGGACAACATCGAGGATCGGATGGGAAGGTGGACACATGTCCCAGATACGTGAATCAGGTGATCTTGACAAGATTAAAAGGATGGTAGCAGAGAAACTAGTTGAAATAGGAGGTAATTCAGAAGAGGCAACAGAAAATATTAGTCTTGTGGTCTTGGTGGGAGAATTGTGTAATGTCCTGGATGCCAACTGTGAAGAATAGAGGATGAAAGGGCAGAAAATGAATAAAGAAATGTTGGATGAACTGAATAAATTCATAGAAGATCGTTGAAGTTGAAGCACGATTACAGAAGGCTCTGGAAGAGCAGGAAAATTTTCAGATAAGTTTTTTCTAATGTTTTGTTAATCCCCCCTGTGTTCCCTTAGCTCATTTGTAGTTTCTTTTATCATCTCGTAAGTTGTGCTTTTCTTTTTTTTGCATAATTATCTAAAATATTCAACTTTATCTTATTTAAGGATTTGTATAATATTAGGCACCTACCAAAGGTGCCGTTCACGAATAATATGATGCCCAAGTGTGGGGCATTGCCAGTGCTTCTGGCAATTTACATCATATATTTTATTTAAAAGAAGATAGAGCTGTGAAGCGTAGATATCTGTGACTCGACAGACTCGTGCTTCACCTGGCAACCAGATTTACAAAACCTGGGAGCCAGGTGGGAGCAGCTCAGTTCGAGCAAGTCGAGAATAGGAGTAGGACCGAGAAAGCGCGCGTGGAGCTTCGATTGATTACGAAGTCTACCCGTCTGTGGTTGAGCCCCTTTTTAGTTTACGTCCGATTCTCTTTTATAACGTCTTGTCTTCCGCAACCGCCATCATTACGTCCATACAGTGTACGTGTAAAGGACGACGCGTCTCCGCTGATTGTTCTATTCATATTATCGTACCGTACGACGCATCTCGTGTACCATCGCCAGTTGAACAGTACGCGCAAGACTTTTCTGCCGTATTAAACTCTCCAGCCTCACAATTTGGCTCTTTATCTACTGCTACATCGCTCATACAACCTTCTCCGGTGATTGGTGCCACGAAAGTTGACTCCAAGAAGACTAGTGCCAGTGCCACTCCCGTAGTGTGTGTTAGCGTCGCTTCGACGTCTTCTAGTGTCAAGAATTCATCTAGTGCTCCCTCTACTAGTCGTCTACAACAGACTACTCTTACACAATACTTATTCAAGCGCAAGATGAATGATGGAGAACCAGCCGAGATTCCAGACCCTAGTGCGACCTTGGTGGAATCTCTCCGTGCTCTTACCAGACATACTGAAAGTCTCTCTCAAAATCAACATCAACAGCAACAACCTTCTCGTAATTATGGAGCTACGTTTGATGTGGACGCTGCAATGGTCTACCTCTGGTCACGCCTCAATGACCCTACAGTCGCCCGTCGTGACGCAACAGAACTACGCCATATCCACATCTCTTTCCAGTTCATTGATCACTTGCAGAAGAAGATAAAGCATTTCTCATCGAACGCATCCACCTGTTGTGTATCGCCTTACAATACAATTGAAGGGCGGCAGCAGCCAATGCTACAGTGGCATCCATCCCTAGACTCACGATCAACATGACGCCTCAGCCCTTTCGAACCTCGGCGTCTTCGACCTCATCGGCTCCAGCCAAGTCCGAGAAATGAAGTCGCTGACTTCTGGACACCGTTACCAGTGGAAGGGGCACCTGCCAATCCGTTAGAAGACGCTCCAGACCTCCCTGGGTTTTACCTGATCCACTTGCCCAACACATCGTTGACCTGGACCTCCAGCCGGAAGATGTCCGCTGGCCTCCGAAAGATCCTCGGGTTTTATTTCTTTATCTCGCTCAAGAACGCAATGTGGATGCTGTTAATCAACTCGCTATACAAGAACCTTGGTTCTATCTGCCTGAAGATTGGGACTTCTGGCGGGATCTGATTAAGCAATTTAGTGGAATGCCTTGCCAAGATACCTCCGAACCTTCCGACGATGAAGAAGGACCTTCTCAAGACGACACAGACGATTACAATAACAGTGAAAGTGTTACCTCCTCCCATCGAGGAAATAGTGAATCTAATATTGCAATGTTTAGTGTATCTCGTGTGATTCCTAGTGCAGTACAGTTCCCTACTCCGGGAACATTTTGTTGTGCGCCGGAGGTCACTCATATTACACTGGCACAAGCGCCGTGTCACCTTCGTCGTACCCGCATTGGATACATGAAAGTGCTCCAGCAGATGGAACAAGCAGGTATTATCGAGAAATCCTCGTTAATTGTTAATGCATTTCCCATTTTCTGTATTCCTAAAGGTGATACTGTGCGTGTGATATATGATTGCTCAGAGTGGACGCCATACTATAAACATGTTTCACATGTTACTCTACCTACTATTCATGTTATTTCTAGACTGGCAACCCCAGACTCATTTCTAGTGAAATTGGATCTTTCTCAGGGCTTTTATCATGTGTCACTCAGCCTATATACTAGACGCTTTTTCGACATTAAATGTAGGGAACGCACGTGGGGAACGGATTTGTTAGGCTTCCTACGGCCTGGGCTCTTAGCCCCCTTATTATTCAAAGGTTTGTGATAATGGAACTTACTCATCATATTGCTCATTTAGTGCAATTTTTAGTATACTATGACGATATTTTGCTTATAGGAGATCCTGACAAACTGCAAGAGGCCTTACGGATTATTCCTCAAACCACATGGGCAGTTTATCTGGACAAATCAGTCCTTTACCCAACTAAATGGCTACTTTATTTAGGCATTTGGGTTGATTTAGTTCCAAATCAACCCAGATGCCTAAATCAAGACGACGAAGAGCATAAAGCCACAAAGAGTTGGATGAAAATCTTACCGAATGATGACGAAGCAATTATGGAAACCACGAATGAAGAAATAAAAGAATACATAAAATTGCTCAAGAACAAGCAAGCAACAGGACCTGATAAAATAAAAGCAGAAATACTCTAGAAACAAATGAGCACCATATTTGGCGAGACTATACAACCTGTGTCTAAAGCAAAACAAATACCTAAAAATTAGAAACAAGCAAACCCGGTGATCATAAAGAAAAGTAAAGACAAAAGAAACGACGATCCTAAAGCATACAGACCAATATGCCTTCTGAATATATTCGAAAGAATAATAATAAAAAGAATAAACAAATACAGAAAATTGGAAGAAGACATCTTACAACACAACGTTTGGAAAGGAAGAAGTATAGAAACAGCCATCAAAAAGCTATTGGAACTGACAGAAACGGAAAAATAGAAAAATTCCAGGTAGTGATATACATAGATATAAGTGGAGCCTTCGATAACCAATGGTGGCTATCGCTATTCCAACAATTCAAAAATACTAAGAGCATTGTATGAACTCATGCTAAATTACTGCACTGACCGAAAAATAATACACTTTACCTAACAAGGACAACTATTCAAAGTACAACAAAAGAATGCCCACAGGGGTCCATATGGGGACCTACATTGTGGGATATTATGGTTGAGCCATGTCCACATCCCAAACTACGCTAGTGTGTGAAATTGATTGTTCGTAATTTCCCAACTCGATTAAAGAGAATACGGCGAAAAGGCATTGTGAACAAGTGGAATTTCTCGCTGTGGACTTATTACACATATTCTGTAGCTCGAGCTTAAGTTCATCATTCAGAAATCGACCCTGCCCCTCCCTCCAAAGGACTCTTCTAGATCCTTTACTGTACGAAGTGAGCGTTGTTTTAACTTTCCATCACGTGATCAAGAAGAATACGGCGGCAAATGACACTCAGTAACTGTTATTCGTCAGTGTGGATTTTTTTATATGTATTCCGTAGCTCGAACCTATGCTAATCACGAAGCAAACCGCTCCTACTCCAAACTACCCTTCTGAATCCGCTAATGTATGGGAGTGAGTATTTGTAATTTTCCATGATGCGATCAAGAAGATTACGGCGAAAAGTGACTGTGTGTGAGTAACCGTTATTTCTCGCTGTGGACTTCATACACATACTACTATTCCGTAGCTAGAGCCTACGCACATCTTTCAGGGATCGCTCCCCCCCCTCAAAATGACCCTTTAGTATCCTTCAGTGTATGCAAGTGAGTGAGTGTTGTAACTTCATATCACGTGATCAAAAACAATATGGCGGAAAGTGGGTAACTGTTAGACCTGCTATACACTGTGAGATAAATCCTACGAAATATCTTAGGAAAATGTTACATCTCGTAGGAAATCCTACCCTTTTGGCCATACACGGGCAGATTTTTTCAATCTGACCGAATGACGGTTGATCCATAGAGCATTGCGAAAAAAAAAAAAAAGAAAAAGAAAAAGAAAAAAACGATGCCTACAGTTGAACAAACAATTGGCAGTGTGCGAACAAAGTTAACAACACTATTAATTATGACAGCAAAAAGAAAAAATAGACGTTATTGGACAAAAACGTAGCTGTTTCGCCGAAACAATAATACTACCAACACGGTATTGAAAATGGTAGAAAATGAACTCGAAATAGAAAAGCCGTTTGCGTTTACTAATTTCGTGAGAATGAATAATGAGATATTTGGATGTCTCCTCAACATATCGTTCACAGATCACTTCGTATCGTGGACAAATATAATGGATGGTGTGGAGAAAACATTTATTTTCACTTTCTCTCACCTGATGTCGCTTAAATCGAAATCTTACGAATTTTCTTTACAAAATAGAGCATGCTCTAAACAAAAGAAATCTCACAGGATCGTTCATAACATAAGAAATGGCATGCGATCTGATGCCTTAAAGTTGAGATTTTGATTTTAGGAAAAATCTAAGAGATTTTCCTAGGATCTATCCTATAGTGTATGGCAGGCCTTATTCGTTAGTGTGGATTTTTTTTTTTTACATGTATTCCGTAGCTCCTGCCTATAGTAATGAGATTCAAATCACTGCACCCCAAACGACATTTCTCAATCCGAATGTGTATGGAAGTGATGTTTCTTATAACTTTCCGGGTATATATTATCAAGGGATCTTAATATTTTATTTTCATTAATTAGAAATATTGTGCATTTTAATTTTCAGCTGTAGAAATATCAGAGTTTATTTGTTTTAGTATTTATAATTTCATAAACCATAGTCTGAGAATGATGTTAATGTTGTAAATTATCTGAAATGATGTTATGTGACTGTAAGCATTTTTTTGTAATTCTATGTTAACACAAACACATTGTAATAAACAGTGTTATGTAAAATGCAGAGTGCTGATGACATGACGCTCAATTTTAAGAGCTCCTTCGTGGCTAAGCGTACGCGCCTTTGGCGTGGGAGACCCGGGTTCGATTCCCGGCGGGAACTCATGTGGTTCGGATTCCACGTTAATCAGTAGGTCCCGTCTCATATAGCCTCGCTGCTGAACGGGACATTAAACTCAAACTCAACTCAACGCTCAATTTTAAGAGGAATTGGTTATCTAAGATTTCTTCAGAGAAATATCATACGCATGTGTATGATTTTGACCCGAATTTTGAAAGCCACGTGCTGTAATGCAAGCATATTTGTTGTATAAATACTTCAGCCTATTTTGTCACAGTTAGTCGAAGTAGGAGTTAGTTGGAGTTGATGTCGGAGAACGAGGGTTGACGTTAGAGTCGATATCTGAGCAGAAGCGTAGTGTGCTATGAGACAATGAGACAGCGTCTACTCTTTGAAAATATTAATATACATTTAACATATTTTGCTCTTAAAAGCCAGATATGGATAATATTTTTATAACTAACATTTTTTATTTATTTATTTATTGTATTTTATTTTATTTTATTTTTATTTTTTGAAATGACGAAAGAAAAGCTGCCTTGTAATAACCAACAGAATCTGCTTGAAACATGTCTCACAGCAAATGAAAGACGTCACAACAGCACACGCCTTCCTGTGAAAAGCTTCATACCCTTTAAAAAAAAATTCTTAAAGAGACACTTGCTCGAATGCCTCCGACAGTGATATCAATTTTGCACAATAACACGAAATATAACAAAAAGACGTTTATTTTACTTCCAGATATTTTTTTGCTTATTCAAATGTACATTATTAAGGAATCTAATTCAAATAAAAGATCTTACATAATTTACCATCAGAATAATCCTTGAAATTCTATCATAATGGGGGGGAGGGAGATCTAGCATAAGCGAGAACCGACTTTTGTCTAATCACAATACTGGAGTAAGAAGCTTCTTTATTTGTGAGGAATTTTGTAGGTGGTTGTTTTCGTTTTTGTTGTTTGTGATTGTAAGTTTAATTTACGTCTGTTCGTATGTGTATGTCTCGTGTGTGTGTGCATAAACATTTCCGTATGTGCTTTGGATCATGTGTCAATCAATTAATGTAGATTTAGTGGATCATCTACTAATAAATGTTTTTTTCAAAATTTTCGTATGAAAATAAGTGCCAAGTGAGAAAACGAAGGCCAACTCCAAATTTACTTTCAGTTCAAAAAGATGGCAAGCTGATGCGGAAATTCCAGTCATCATGGTATAGAAAATACACGTGGTTGACAGATAGTACTAAAAGAAATAAGCTTTATTGTTTTGTGTGTATTCTCTTTGGGAGATATTCTGAGTGGAGTGAAGGTGGTACTGATACCGTGAAGAATTTTGAAAGGAAAGCAATTAAGCACCAATCCTCTAAAAAACACTTACAAAATATGGAGTACTTTCAAACGTTGGGACAAAATTGAATAGAACATGCACTGTCAGAATCTTCTCGTCTGCCCACCTTACAATATAATGAAAAAGTATTAACGAACAGAAGAGTTTTAGGCCGAATTATTGATGCAATTTGTTACTAAGGAAGACAAGAGTTAGCATTACGTGGCCATCGCGAAAATGAATTTTCTGCACATAAAGATAACTATCTAGAGCTGGCTCAAGAAGAGCACGAGCTTAGAATAGATTTTCAATGTAAGTCTGCTTTCAAAGGAACATAATCAGATACACAAAATGATATGATTCAATCCATTATAGAGAAATAAATAGATCAGACCTGTTTTGTTTCGATTGAAGCTGATGACACTACTGATGTTTCTTGCAGAGCTGAATTCAGCATTATATTCCGATATGTTATAAAAGACAGAGTGGAACAAAGATTTATCTTTTTTTTTTTTTTTTTTCTAAAGACAAAACAGCGGTGGGTTTATCTGACATTATTTTGCATGTTCTGAACCATTGGGACAGAGGAAACAAACTTATATGCCAGAGATACGACGGGGCGTCTGTAATGAAAGGTTGCCATACTAGCGTACAAGCACTTGTCAAGCAATCTTATCTATATGCACTTTTCATTCATTGTTATGCTCACCAAATGAATCTTGTTTTATTGTATGCATCTAAGTATATAAAAGAAATAAAGTTCTTCATATGTGACATAAGCACATTTCACACATTTTTAGTTAGCCTATTAAACGAAGCGAACTTTTGCGGGACCAAGGTTTCAAACCTCCTCATCACAGTGACACCAGATGGAATTACCATTCTAGACGGGCGCTAACAATTAAAGCTCATTTTAAAGAACTGGAAACAGTGGTAACCCATGTTATTGAAGACGATGAATGGGACCCACCATTTGTTGAATATGCTCGTAGTTTAGCAAGAAAATTTAAAAAATCAAACGTTCGTGTTTCTGCTTTGCTTGTTCAGTAAATTGTCTGCGTTCACCGATAATCTATTTAGGATTCTACAATTGAAAAGTTGTTCCGATATTACCTTATGCATCAATGAAGTTCGTTTTGTATTGAACCAGTTTATGGAAATGAGGTGCGACGAAACTATTATAGCCTGTTGTGAGGAAGCTCGTCAGTTAAACAGTAAAATAAAGTACGAGGAAACGCACTTCAAAAACTTGCGCCGGCTGACATGTGAAATTTTAGACTCATTTACAACCCAAATGAGAGAAAGATTTCGAGGAAATCAGTTTCGTAGAATTGTTAAACGAGAAAAAGTTTATTGAAAATAAAGTTAACTTTCCTCTTAATAAACTACAACAGTTAATGAAGACGTATTCTTCCTTCGACGAACAACAACTGAGAAACGAACTCGTTATTCTTTACAATGACTGAAAATTACCTGTCACCGCACGAATTATTAAAATAAATTCACGAGAATGAGTTAACCCATCAATGCCCAATGTCACCTACAGGTGACACTTCTTTAAAGCGTCTTCTTGTTCACCAATCGTCTACCAGAGGGTCCTAGTGAACCACAGTAGCACCAGCTACTTAGCTATGTATGTTGCAGCACCACTCAAAAAAGTTTCGAAGTCGAGGTGTTGTACAAGGAAGACACCTTTAAAGTGGCGTCATCTGTAGGTGACACTGGGCGTTGACGGGTTAAAAGCTTTTTTGCGCTACTGACAAAGTACTGCTGCTAGCACGGCGTCAAGAGAAAGAAGCATGAGTGTTCTTAAACGCGTGAAAACATTTTTAAGGAACTCTATGTCTAATGAGAGACTTTCAGCTTTGAGTTTGATAGCCATTGAAAAATCTTTGAACAAAGATGCTGCAAGTGATCCCTGTTTCAAACAAAACGTTATTGATGGGTTCACTGAGAAGAAGAATCGTTGAATGAAAACTGTAATAGAAGAAAATGTAGGAATTATCAAGATATGTTGCACGTTTCTGTAACTGTTGACTATTGTATAATTCTTAAAATTCAGTAATTAGTTTATATATATATAAAAGCGCATAGACAAAGCGTTTGAGAGGGTAAACCACATCAAAAAGAAGACACATACAGAGTAGGAACCGCATCAAAAAATAAATAAGAGTAGGAAGAAAAATCCTTACAAAGTGCGCCAACGAGTATGGATGAGAATTATTGGAATTTCTGATAACACACAGAAAGTGGTCTTTTTTTGAATAGATACGGAGGAGCCTGGACCAAGTAGTCCTTGAGCACGAACTAGGTGTGGCTTAGTGGATAGTCATGATTCAGTTTACAAACTACGGCAATGTCTGGCCTCTCTTGCTTAGAAGATTATTTCCCCGTCTTTTGAAGCCACTTCGAGCGAGAGAGATACAACCTAGTCACGTCAGGAAAATTAGTTTCATTACTTTTTATAAATAACTTGTATTTCCCTCGAAGTCTTCACAGGGGGAAAATCTTGTTCCTTTCAGGGAATATTTAATTTAGGAAATGGTACGAATCTGTAGGAGATATACGAAAAGGGGAGTTGCACAGGAACTTGGAGAACAAAATGTATTTACGGTTTCCCCTGCGCGTAAACACGCTTCCGCAAATGAGTTTTCCATGCTTAGAAAGAGCCCTGGATGTTCTTTTCCCAAATGTCCCTCAAGGAACGCATCGAAACCGCTTTGACCTCTGCTACGGTTTCTGACGATGTCCTTTGAAGACTGCGTTCACTCGACGGAACAAGAAAAATCTACCAGCACCAGATCAGAAATATAGGTGGTAGGGAAGCGTTGCGATGCCGTTCTGGACCACGTAGTCGTTGACCCAAGACGTATGTGTGGCTTAGTGTATTGTCATGATGCAGTTTACAATTTACGACAATGTCTGGCCTCTCTCGTTTTTAAGTTTACTTTCCCCTCTATCGAACCTACTTCGAGTGAGTACACTGCATCGTATAGTCGCGTCGGGAAAATCAGTCCCATTACTTTCTTATAAAGAACTTGTATTTCCCTCGAGGTCTTCAATGGAGAAAAATCTTTTTCCTTTTAGGCATATTTCAATTTAGGAAATGGTAGAGATCTGCGGAAGATATACTAGACGAATAGGAGTGTTGCTCAGGAACTCAGAGAACAAAATGTACTCAAGGTTTCCCTAAAATCATTAAATTCTCCCTAATACGAGGACCCTTAGGCGTAGGCATACTTCTGCGAATAAGTTTTCCATTATTAGAAGGCACCTTGAATGTTCTTTATCCGAATGCTCTTTAAGCAACGCATAGAAGTCATTTTGAAATCTGTTACGATCCGCGAGGAGTGAACTCTTTTAGTGGAAATAAAGCACTTTCTTCTTTATAAACCACATAAAACTTGAGACAAACACTAAAGACAGTGACAGTTTTTGTTAAGTGGCACTGTTTATAGTGCAAAAGTGTGCACGCTGCATGCTTGTAAATAGTTGTAGCTTGCTTTAGCTAGCACAAAAAAGCCTTGCTCAATAGCCGCCATTCTGAACGTTCCGAACAGTTTTGTTCAGACCCGATCTTCCAGCCGAGATCTGCAAATTGCAAGTCTGATTCTGATTGGTCGGAGGGATGCCCCTTCTCCGGCCAATCATTGCGCAGCATTACACCTGACAAGTTTATATATATTTAAAAAAAAAAAAAAACCGCAAAGAACGGAAGTCAATCTGACAGTCAACGTGAAGAGACGTCTCCATCCTCGTCCGAAGCATAGTCTCGTCTTCATGTACACTCTATAACTATCAGAGACTTCGAAGAGCAACGTCGTTTTAGGTCAGTTGTCTTCATAAAGAGAGCAAAGCAAAGAAGAGAATTCGACCACAACGGAGAAAACAACTGCAAGTTAGTGTCTAGAAACTATGGTCTTGTCAGACCAGGCATAAGGGTAGTGCTGCTCTTATAACAGCAGTACAAACATAAAACCGGCCCTTATTAGAGCCAACTAACTAACAGAGACTAAGTGAAAATAATACAACATCCGGCTCTTTTCAGAGGCAACTAATAAGTAATGTCAATGCATCCGGCCCTTTCAGAGCCAGAGACAAGACAGCAGCTCTCCCCAACAGTGTTGACGTGTAACGCACCGGAAGTAGAAGTTAAAACTATTCGCTGCACTTGCCCTCTATAGTATCCGAACACAGAGCAGGAAATCTTGGATGTACAGGCCTTGCCAACAGCCGGGCAACGCGTGGAATTAACTTATCCCGACGGGACTGTAAATGATACAGCTCCTGCAAATAAAAAACACTACCGGCCTTGATACCAAGCGGTGTTAACGAAGGGACTGCAATCCTCCGAATTTCGCCACCACACACAACCACTAGAGACGGCTTTTATCAGGGACGCCAGAACAAAACATGGTGAAGCAGACGCGCAGCAAGGCATCTATAGCAAGCAACAAGATGCACCTGCAACGACCAAAGCAAATACCACTTCAAGACAAGCCAGCGTCTTGTGCCAACTGCGACGGTAGTCATCCTGGCAACTATCAGGAATGTGACTACATCAAGCATGCCAAGAACGGACGAACAGGAAACCACATGCAATCAAAACCAACCAATGGAAAATCACAACCAGCAGTCCCAAAGACACAGAACGTCACCAGCTCCTCAACTGACCTCCAGGATAAGACAAACAGCAGCCACGACCGCCTCTCAAACACCTAAGATAGCCACACAGACGCCGACAACGAACAGTGTCAGAGCTGACCTCACTACTCCACCCTGTAAGAGAAAACACCTGAAACCCCAGCCACGAAGATCACGCGCACCAGACAAGAACAAAAGAAAACTCCTGCAGAACCCACTCCCACTCACGAATTTCACTAGCGGCCTCCTTCAAAGAGCTTCTCGTTCTATTCAAAGGCCTCAACTTCAAATCGATCATAGGAAAACTAAAGAAGGAAAACTAAAGAAAGGTATCAGATGGATCATCGCAGCCACAGACCCATTCACCAAATTGACTACATTCCTTGAAGTAGCTAATGATCTTTTGGATGATGGAACGCAATAAATTCACTCCCATCCGCCATCTCATAGTGGCGTGTGGAAATGCTGCCGGCATTATGGACCAACGTGAGGAATTACTGGATTTTTCACCAGAGGAAATATCGACGTGGTCCTCATCAGTGAGACACACCTGAAGCCAGATAAAAAAATCCACAAACTAGTACACCATTCACCGCTCAGATCGTCAAGGGCCCATAGATGGAATGGCAATTCTCATCAAGTTCCACATAGCTCACGACCCCCTACCACTACCAGCACTGATCTCATTCGAAGCCATAGAAGTCACGGTTCACTCTGGACGACCCTTGCAGCTGATCTCCGCATATAAACCACACAACGAGTCTCTCCACCCGCCACATCCCACTCTACTACGACGATTGGGGCCTCGAGTTCTGGTAAATGGAGACCTGAACAGCAAGCATCCACACTGGCACTCCAGAGTCTACAACCGCAAAGGAACCATCCTCTACTAGGCACTACGCGCTTTCTGCCTTCCGCCCCCACGGAAAAACGCATTTTCCCAGAAACGGAGGTCGACTAGATGTTTTGGACATGGTTCTCAGTGCTAACATTGTCTTGACAGAAGGCCTGACGGCCATACCCAAACTCCACTCGGACTATACACCAATCGATCTTTAACAATGATACTCCGTACGCATGTTCCAGTAAGACAGCTACCGCAACTCCGCCTCAGATCATCAATCTACTGGCAGCGGTGGTGGATCCCCGGTTCCATCTACGCACGCCGAAAGACAAACTCCGCTGAGACCGATCTGATCTCCAACATACTCACCGCACTGGAAGTGACTACTAGCACCCATCCATCCCCCCAGCAGTACATGGACCCAGCAGGGGCCCGCACTACGGCACTCATACAACTCAAAGGGACGGCCAAGAAACTTTGGCAGTGAACACGTCACCCTGACCATAAACGATTATGAAACTCCCTTTCCACCAGAATAAAAAAGAGGCTTCTGCGCAGGCGTCTACAGAAGTGGAATGACACTCTCGAGGGTATGGATACGCCTTCCCGAGATTTCTAAAGACTGGTAAGAACTCTTGCCCGACCTACCTGCCCACAACATGCCCAACCCCTCAGAGATCCTCAAGGACTGGTCTACAACTCGGAAGAACAAGCCACATTCTTTGCAGACTATTTTGAGGAAACATTCCAAAACAGCGATCTACAACCCGACGCAGATACGATGGAGGCAGTTCAACTGTCTATCCACACGCTAGAGCAGACCACTCAGTTCCCAAATCCATATCTAGTACGGCCAAGGGAAGTGCAACAAATAATAAAACATCTCCTGAACCATCGTACTGCAGGCCCCGACTTCATTCTACCTCAATCAATCAAGCATGCGCCACGAAAGGTTATTGTGCTACTTTGTTGTCTGACAAATGCAATATTCCTCATCGGCTACTTATTACCGGTCTGGAAGGAAGCTAGAGTAATTCTCATACCGAAGACGACCGGCAACAGATCAGAACTGAAAAACCACAGACCCATCAGTCTGCTATCCCATCTAAACAAACCGGTGGGAAGGTTCATCCATCGACGGCTGCAACAACACATACAAGAACGGGACATCATTCCACCTTAGTTTGGCTTTGAACGCTGTCGTGGGGCATTTACGCACTGTCGGTATCAATGAGAAATAATTTACAAGTCAGTGTTATGACGGTGCAAATGTTATGGGTGGGAAAAAGGGTGTTGTACAAAAAGTGCTACAGAATACTATTGTCAAGACAATACCGCATATCCATTGCTTCAACCATCAACTTCATTTAGTAATCACCCACGTATTATCAGGTGAAAATTTTGTTTACCAGTTTTCTCAAGTATATGATGCTCTGTGTAACTTTTTTTTGCAGGAAGGTACAAGAGAAATACTCTGAAGCGTCTTCTTGAACAAAGATGGACAGGGCACCTTGCAAGTGTCGAGGCAATCATGTCTTGTTATGAAGAAATAATGATGGCCTTGAAAAAAAATAGGAAACGACTCACAATGTCATGGAGTACTTAGTGTTGAAGCTTCAGGCTTATTCCAGATAGTGCGTGAACCTAGATTCAAATTTTTATTATTTTTTTGTAAAGAAAGTTTTGCAATTATTACAAGCCGGCAAATGCAGTGTTTCAATTACAAGTAATGGATTTGACTGCTGCTATTCAAGTTGTAGAGTCTGTCTCGGAAGAAATTAGTGCTTTGAGAAAGAAAGAAGATTTTGAGAACATTGTAAAACAAGCTGAACTCAAATGCAGTGATGGTCTATCAGAACTAAAACCTAAACGCAGTCGTAAACTACCTTCATCATTACATGACACGGTTATTTATTATTATGCTGTGGAATCTGCCGTAAATTGTAATGAAGGTACTGAGTACCAGGGTTTGAAAAAAAACTCGTTAAAAAAAAAAAAAAAAACACCTCGGCCCATATGAGTTTTTTCTGGTTTAATTGAGTTTTTCCGAAATATTTCAATGTTAAAATGTGATATATGCGTTGTATTTCAAGGTTGTCATTGTCACAACTTGCAACAATTTTCTATCAATGGATGCTTTGAAAAAGTGGTCGTCATTTTGAAATTTTACATTGGATCTCCGAGGAAATCTATACAGCAAATTTAGAATGTCTCGTGCTTCTACCTACAAAATTTCCACTTAAAAGTCCGAAAATTACATCCTGTAGCGTCGATACCCGCTATTTTGAAAAATGGCCGTCATTTTGAAATTTTACCTTGGGTCACCGCCAAAATGTATACAGGAAATTAAGAGTGTCTTGTACTTGTACCCTGAAAATTTAAACTTAGAAGACCGAAAGTTGTACCTTGTAGTGTGTGTGGTATAGGCAGATAAACGAACAAATGTAGATCGAGTCATCCCAGGAACCTCAATGACGTTCGCCAAATATGAATACCAAATATATTAATTTAAAACAAAGATATAATTCATATTTTATAAAATAAATGTTTCAAGATGTTTTATATGAAATAAATATTTTCCAGTGTAAAATAAATGGTTTTATTGTTGAAGTTCACTTCCGATTTTTTGTGCGCTCAATTATAGGAATTTCCCAGTACTTATTGCAAGAAGGTTCTTTCCAAAAAATTAATTTAAAACAATTAACAAAGATATAATTCATATTTTATGAAGTATATATTTCAAAATGTCTTAAATGATATTAAATATCTTCCAGCGTAAAATAAAGTTTTATTGTCGAAGTATTAGCTTCCGATACATTCTGCGTTCAATTGCAGGAATTTCCCGACAACTTCTTTCACGACGAGTTTTTCCCGAAAATGCAACTTTCTTTACTGTACATCGAAACTTCCACTAGTACGAAGTTTGAATTCAGCACTTGAAATAGTAAGCGTTACGTAGTCTTTGGAACTCCGAGCATTAAGCTTCTTAAATTTAACAAGAATTTTTACGTTATTGCTTCTGTTGATTCTACAGAATGCTTATTTGAAGAGTAGCAACAAATGACTGAACTGATGTTGGAAAACCAAATTTTACTGAAGAATACTTATGTTATTATCAAAGGTAAGAAATAATACTAACAGTTTTATTACCAATACCGCTTAGCCACGCGATCTTAGTGGCGAAAAGGCTGTTCGATCTTCCGTTAGTAAGACACAGAGGGCTTCTATTTTAAGAAAGAAAGAAAAAACAAAAACGATACGTTAAGGAACAGCGAAACACATCAGTGACGACGACGAATGGCAACTCACAGCAAGAAATATGCATTCAAAATTCTTTGAAGCAGTGCTACATCATCACGCAGCACAAATGGAGTTCGGAAGGATATATTCGTGATATGCACATGTCGTTCATAACCACACAGATGCTATCCCATGTGTACCAGAGTCATTTAACTCTTATGGTCAACCACTCCGAAAGATTTATCACCTCGTGGTTTATAAGTCAAGAACATTCTGAGGAAGAGTGAAAACTCAGATAACTTAACAGACGACGGACTGTTAATATGACTACACCAGAAAAGAAATGCACTGCCTGGGAGGAAGAGCAACACCGCTACAAACATGACGAATATTTTACCAACATTACGCTTTTGCATCCTTCGTTTGCAATACGAGTTTTTGAGCTGGCGTACAGAGAAAGATTCTGCGAAGATGTACCACAGACTGCATATCAACTCCTACAGGAAGGAAACTTCCGCATGGGGGATATATCTTGCGAGTATTAACCATCCAAGAAGAGAGAGCCTTCGTTAGATTTTTCTACTCTGATAAAATGATGCATCGCATCAGAGCAGGAGGAGGAGCAGAGGTAACCCGGGTGATTTCTCAACAGGGGGTTAGGAATCGATCAAGAGAAGATTTTACGATGTCTGTCTACCGGTTAAACATGCGGAAAACGAGAGTACGAGAAACCTCTCCGACCTATGGCCATTAACAAAACCAAAGAGTTAGGCCACATACACGAAAGGAATGTCGATTTTGAGTCAGATAACTGACTTAATTTTAAAGACACTATCGATACCGACTGAGACCCTACTTCGCTTGAGGAAACCAAACAATCAGAAGAGGCGAGGTGCTTTTATAGTTGCTACATCAGAAGTATCCCAGAAATGACAAGAGAGGAGAATGGACTAATATTGTTTACACCGCATGCTATAGACTATGGTGGCATTAAACAGAAGATGCAATTCCACTTTGTAATGCGCCACTATATTGTACCTGCACCAGCACATTACTTGATATTTGGGCAAGTGGCAGTTTGGATTTCGGTCCGCGCCGTAAGATAGAAATCTAAATTGTGGAAGCATTTTCGAATCGAAATCAAAAAAGTATTGTAAATAATAAGGAAAATGGAATGTTAACGATATATAGAAAGAGAATAGTTTTGTGATTCTGATCGGTAAATATGTATGTAAAAATTATGCATCTGTTAAACGTAGAACCCCGGATCAAACGTCGGAAAATTTATCCAATTGTGTTAGTATCTACTGTAGATTGTGTTTGTGTTCTCAACGAAATGAAATTCATACGTAGATGGTGCAACGTAGTTCATTGGTAATTTAGATGATGTATATAGCCTTATATATTTATTAATGTATATATTAGGCGTTTTTACTGATACAGCCTCGACGAAAAAAAAAAAAAATGAAATGAAATCTTTAAGTTTTACGTCCCACGGTTATGCCGGTTAGGCTAAAGGAGATGGTGATGATGAGAGATGAGTGAAATGGTGAAATGAAGAAAGTGGGAGGAAACGGGAGAACTCCGAGAAAACCCACGAGCGCGGTGTTTGTCCACCACAAAGTTCACTTGGCGGGGGCTGGGATCGAACCCGGGACCCCAAGCACCAGACAGCCTCGACGAATTGTGCATAATAATAATAATAATAATAATAATAATAATAATAATAATAATAATAATAATAATAATAATAATAATAATAATAATAATATAATGAAATAAAATAATTGAATATGAATATAAGTAAAAAAAAATGATGATGAAGATATGTGATGAATATGAGGTAATTATGATATGTAATTTGAAATAAAAGGCCGATAAGAAAATGTAGAATAATTCTCAATTAAATCGTTATTCGAAGAACTGCGTCATCTAGTTGGCCATTTACAGTTTGATTATTGTTGGATGAACTATGTATTCGTACATCTGGTAAAACGCCAAGTTATTGTTTTACTGTTTCTTTTGTCAGTATCCGAACCTCAAAACAATCAATGTAAAAAGAAACATCCTCTTACTACAATTAGAATGGAAGGTGAGAGTAGTGCGTTTCAACTTCCTAGACGCTACATGCGACAAGGTGAGTGAACAAAAATTAGTCTGCACAACTCAGCATGGTTGCGTGGTGCAGACTGGTAATCCTTCGATCTTTAACAAAAATTATACATGCGTCGCAATCTATCTACACTCGACCATCAAAGATACGCATTACACGAGATGGGGTTAGGCCCTACCAATATATTTATTGGACCACTGTGCCCGCTAGGATCCAATACAGAATTACCGATATGAAGATCCCGATAGATTTCATCTTGGATATCCTTACCATAACACCAAAGAAAGAGAGTTAATCTCCATATTTGATTATTGAATGACGTCGTCGAAGGAAGATCGAAATTTCGTTCCCTCTAGGAAGGAGAAGGCTGAAGGGGTGGACGACGACGATAGAGTTCTATAAAGATATGAATAAGGGTTCCATAAATGAGTTTTTTTTTTTTTTTTTATTATTTAATTCATGATTATCCTGAAATTGTTAATATTCCTTAAATGTTCAAGACTACTCAACCTTTCGCTCTGTAGATCGAGTCTACCGTCCTCATCCGGAAAGCGAACCTCACTGTCCCCGTCCCAATTGATCCTTCTTGATCCGCTAGTACACGGAAGTAAGTACTTGTAAGTTTTCATCACGTAACCAAGAATACAGTGACAGTGCGACAGAAAATTTTTATAAAACTGTTTTAAGAAAAGCCAAAAATTTATTTATCAGCAAGCAGATTAACCAAGTTCCTTTGAAGAAAACGGGGAGGAACTTTTTAAACTCCCTCCTGAATCTTGGAACTAGTATATAAAAACAGCATATTAGTGTATCTTAGAAAAGTACAAATTATGTATTTAGTGGGGATTGAGCTTTCTACATACTAAAAGCAAGTTTAACACCCCCCCCCCCAAATCGCAGTAGAAATGACAGGAAATTCCTATTTCATTGTTCACTTTTATATTTTCCTATCTAGTTCACAATACAGTATGGTTAAAGAGAAACAGCTCAAATTTATGATTTAACATGGACTGTGAACGATCCAACTCTACTAAGGGCGAACCGTGAATCATCCAAGGGTACAACTATGCTGAAAAGTGGACCGTGATTCATCTCATGGACATAGTCAACAAAATTTGGCTGACCTAGCGTTGATTGATATTTTAATATACCCGGATGTACCTTTGAACGAAGTGAGACACGAATGATCTACGTTCCGCGAGAAATGAACACTTTTAGTGGAAATAAAGAAGTTTCTTCCTTATAATCTATATAGATCTTGAGACAGTTTATTAATTAACCCTTTAACTGCCACAATGTATTAGCAAAAACTATATCCCTGGAGTCAAAACGTAACTCTGATTTTTCTCATTTTATTTTGACAGATTCTGCGTACTGCATGCGTATAATATTCGAATACAAAAAATGTGAGGCATCCATAAGTGCTACGCGACACAATTTTATAAAAACAGTGAGGCATAGCGTTGATGCCTCATGCCGGTTTAAGGGTTAAAAGACAGTGATGTATAGTGGTAATGTTTATAGTGCAAAATTTGGCAGTGTTAGTGAAAGTGTCCATGCTGCATACTTAAGCTAGTTGTAACTTGTTTTAGCTAGTACAAAGAAGCCGCGAACAACAGACGCCATTCTCGACGTTTCGAATAGTTTTGTTCAAATTCGGTGTTCCAACCGAGCTCTGCAAATTGCAGGTTTGATTCTGATTGATCGCACAGACACACCTCCCCCGCCCAATGATAGAGCAGCACTATACCTGACTAGTGCATATAAGAACATAAATGACGTCGTGGTCTGATACCCGGATGTTGAGTGTGAAACGCTACAATATGTGTGCTTTTAAGCTAGAAAATTGTGTTATTTCGAGCGGAAAAATAAACTTTTTCGCGAGAAAAACATTTGCGAAATAAACATAAACATTGCCTCTCCCCGCTGTGAACATTTGGTTTAGTGGAGTGCAGTGAAAGTGCTATTTTAATTTTGTACAGTAGTGTTTGCACGTGCATGCTTGGACAAAGAAAGCACTTCACGCACCTCCCACAAAACTGACGCTACTACAGTATTCGTCCAGGAGCGCGGACGCAAACGAAATCATCTGTCCGTGATTGGCCAGATCAAAACAGCTAGCTCGATCGTGATTAGCTGAGCTAGTCACGTCCCCTCAGTCAGCCCTTAAAAGCAGAGACCACTAGGAAAACAACAACAATCATCGTTATGGCTAAACCTGGCAAATATAAAACCCTAACAGAAAACTACAGGCTGATCTCCCTCATCTCCAAAGTGTTTGAAAAAATCATAGTCAAAAGGATGCACACTTATATTTTCGAGACAAACCTTATCAAACCACACCAGGCCGATTCCGCTCCCACCATAGCACTACAGACCAAGTTCTAAGGATTATCAACGACCCTGAAAAAACACTGAAATGGGGCCTCAGAGGAAGGGCGGCGTTTATGGACTTATAGTCTGCTTTCGACAACGTTTGGCTCGACGGTCTCATCTATAAGCTAACATATATATACAACTTCCCACCACCATCAGATGGGTCTACAAGTTTCTAAACCAGAGACCACACGTATTCGAATAAACAGCAAAGCATTAGCGTCAATAGAGATCGCCAGAGGGGTGCCACAGGGAACAACCATAGCGCCTCTACTATATATTCTATATGTAAACGACACACCGGTTCTCCAGAATCTAAACATGTAGATAGGCCTCTTTCCTGACGATACAGCGTACTGGACGCACAGAGATCGTCCTACCTCATCCTACAAAGGCTGGGTAAACAGATAAGACTCATTTAGACGATCGTGCGAGAAATGGATGCTAACTCTGAACGCCTGCAAAACGCAAATCATTATATTTCACCCCAATGGAGTAGACACGAGCAGGGGCAGATTAAGGCTTTTGGGGCCTTCGAGACGACTATTTCAAGGGAACCCTATGTTACAATTAATTTCAACGCATGATTTTTTTTTTTTTTTTTTTTTTTTTTTGCTGCCTTCCACAGCTTCATGGACTTATCGAAACACTGAGAGCTATGCTGTAATACTTTAATGTCCTACAAGTTTACAATAATTAGTTTAATTACAGTCATTATTAACAGTTAAATGCTCATATACTGTAGTGTTACACACCAATGTCAAATACAAGCCAAATGGTCAACAGTCCCTGTAAAAACACTAATAGTAAAGGAGATTTGGAAAACCTCCTAGATTTGCTCTAAGTAATGACAGAGATATTTCAAAGGAATTGTCATCACAAGTTAATAATCTGGTTTGTAATAGAGGCCCAAAATAGCTCACTCCCTCACAAAATAAGTATCATGAAGACGCTGGTGGAAGACGACTTAACTCTTGCGACACTGCGAGCGGAAAAAACATTAGCATAGGCGGAAAAAACATCATATAATAAGTTGATTTCTATATTTTAGTATTAAAGAGAGGGATCTATGGGGACCCCCTGAGCCTCGGCTCCATTGGCTCCGCCCTTAATCCTCTCCTGGGCACGAAGAAAGACAAGCACCGCACTGTAACAACAGGAAACAAAAACGTCACAGCAGTTCAGAAAGCTGCATACCTAGGCATTACATTAGACCACTACCTAACATTGCAACCTCATAAAGGAAGCGAAGGAAAAGGCAGTGAAACCCATTCACATGATCAAACCACTGATCATCAGAACACCTCTCAACCTGCACAGAAAACGACAAATCTACAAAGCCTATCCTTCTGTACGGCCACATTTTGTACGACGAAGAAAACATAAAATTACTCAGGAAAAATGAATGCTACTTCTTAAAAATAATATATCAAGATTTTAGAAGCAGAGCACAGCAACTATACAACCAATCCAATCTTGAGCACGTACAGAATTTCATAACAGGACTAAACAAAGACTAATTGAAAAATCTCGAAGAAAAACAATTCTTCCTACTAAATTTCACAGAAGATAGAAGACCGTCTCCACAGCCAAGAACGAGGCTCCAGAAACTCCTTAACATGCGCTAGCGGCATTAACATACAAACCCACACATAAACATAAAAACAAAACAACCAACCACACAAAAATAAAAAAAAAATAAAAATAAATATTCGCCCAAACATGTATACACATTAATATCTATGTATACACCAAACACTACACAAAATTACACTAAAACTATAATAATTATTAACAAACAACCATAATACAAACACAAAACAAAAATAACAACATTTAGAACATAAAAAGCGACTTAACTTCCAATACCTTCACCAATGTAACAACAAACACCATCACAAACATCCTCAACCAAAATCCACACAACGACAATTTGGCCAGAAATATATATATATATATATATATATATATATATATTGTCACGCTGAGCTTAGCCATACTCTGACATTCAAATCTCATGTTCAGTGGAACTTGCTTCGCTCACACAAACGGGAATACCACTCCTGACAAACACAAATATATCACCTTCACAGGACAAAGTAGCCACTGGCTAGACGTCCATCCTTCCCCTTACCAGGGACAGAAAAACATACGATATTCCATCAGTACGTACCCGGATGTAAAAATAAACAAACGAAGTGTCTGTGATTTCCGCTCTGGCTAATTACGTTATTTTTAGTGAAAAATAACAATTACCGTATGAAAAACATTATAATACCGTGTGTATTACAGATGCAAGCAGTGGCTTACAGCTATTTCAAGGACGAATCTTCTGGCGAGAACTCCGACGTATATCCGAGGAAATTTGAAAATTTGTGCAAGGCATTTTGAACCATGGGCATTCACGTCGACTGAAAGGAAACGTCTTATATCGGCGGCGATTCCTTTCAGTTCGTGGCCATATACCAATGAAACACCAGAAGTTTAATGAAGGACCTAGTGACCCAGTACGTGACCCTGTGACTTGTATAGGAGCCATGTCACCTTCCCCAACCTTCCCTCAGTTGTCCATGTCTGTATCTAAAGCAGATTCATGCCCCTTCTTGCACTGAAAATCCACCTAACCCTTCAACAATTTCTTCCACTCCTACTTCTTGCATGACAAGTTCTCCCATTCCAAATCCGTGCATAGCAGGATCTTCCCCTTCTACCTCTTGTATGGCAAGTTTTCCCACCTCAAATTCCTGCATAGCAGATCCGTTCGCTCCTACCTCTTGCAGTGCAAGTTTTTCCTCTCCTAACCCTTCCGTTTCACGTCCCACTACTCATATTCCCTGTACCTCAGATACTCCTGTACGAGGTCACACCAAAGACAAAAAATATCCGGCAGTTAAGGGTCAAACTCAGTAGACTGCGCACTCCTAGGAGTATAAATGCCAGGACGAATGACGTTCTGAAACAATTGGAAGAAATAGTACCGGTGAAATTGTATTCCTTCATCAAAACTCAAATTGGGCTGTGTTCCAAAACTTTGGATGGTCGTCGTTGGACGTTAAACAGCAAAGCTATAGCTTTAAGTATATATCTTCGCACCCCAGCTGCATATCAAGCTTTAAAAAAAATGATTTTACCCAGTAAGCAAAGGTTAGTGCGATCTCTCTCTGCATTTGCTAGGAGACCAGGGTTCTGCCCTGTGTTGCTAAACACGATAAAGTTCGTATCTAAGAAGCTGTCTCAAAAGGACAGGCTGTGTCCTCTCCTTTGACGAAATGGCTTTGAAAGCAGGTGTAGCGTATAACGCTAAACATGATGTAATCGACGATAACGAAAATTAGGTGAATCTGTGGAAAGTTGAAGACGGGATTGCAGAAAATCCGTCTCTGCAGCTGCATATCAAGCTTTAAAAAAATTGATTTTACCCAGCAAGCAAACTCTTTCCATAATGCTAAACATGATGTAATCGACGATAACGAAAATTAGGTGAATCTGTGGAAAGTTGAAGACGAGATTGCAGAAAATCCGTTTCTGCAGCTGCATATCAAGCTTTAAAAAAAATTGATTTTACCCAGTAAGCAAACGTTAGTGTGATCTCTCTCTGTATTTGCTAGACCAGGGTTCTGCCCTATGTTGTTAAACACGATAAAGTTCGTATCTAAGAAGCTGTCTCAAAAGGACAGGCTGTGTGTCCTCTCCTTTGACAAAATGGCTTTGAAAGCAGGTGTAGCGTATAACGCTAAACATGATGTAATCGACGATAACGAAAATTAGGTGAATCTGAGGAAAGTTGAAGACGGGATTGCAGAAAATCCGTTTCTGCAGCTGCATATAAAGCTTTAAAAAAAATTGATTTTACCCAGTAAGCAAACGTTAGTGCGATCTCTCTCTGCATTTGCTAGGAGACCAGGGTTCTGCCCTGTGTTGTTAAACACGATAAAGTTCGTATCTAAGAAGCTGTCTCAAAAGGACAGGTTGTGTGTCCTCTCCTTTGACGAAATGGCTTTGAAAGCAGGTGTAGCGTATAACGCTAAACATGATGTAATCGACGATAACGAAAATTAGGTGAATCTGAGGAAAGTTGAAGACGGGATTGCAGAAAATCCGTTTCTGCAGCTGCATATAAAGCTTTAAAAAAAATTGATTTTACCCAGTAAGCAAACGTTAGTGCGATCTCTCTCTGCATTTGCTAGGAGACCAGGGTTCTGCCCTGTGTTGTTAAACACGATAAAGTTCGTATCTAAGAAGCTGTCTCAAAAGGACAGGTTGTGTGTCCTCTCCTTTGACGAAATGGCTTTGAAAGCAGGTGTATCGTATAACGCTAAACATGATGTAATTCACGATAACGAAAATTAGGTGAATCTGTGGAAAGTTGAAGACGGGATTGCAGAAAATCCGTTTCTGCAGCTGCATATCAAGCTTTAAAAAAAATTGATTTTACCCAGTAAGCAAACGTTAGTGCGATCTCTCTCTGCATTTGCTAGGAGACCAGGGTTCTGCCCTGTGTTGCTAAACACGATAAAGTTCGTATCTAAGAAGCTGTCTCAAAAGGACAGGTTGTGTCTCCTCTCCTTTGACGAAATGGCTTTGAAAGCAGGTGTATCGTATAACGCTAAACATGATGTAATCGACGATAACGAAAATTAGGTGAATCTGTTGAAAGTTGAAGACGGGATTGCAGAAAATCCGTTTCTGCAGCTGCATATCGAGTTTTAAAAAAATTGATTTTACCCAGTAAGCAAACTCTTTGCATAATGCTAAATATGATGTAATCGACGATAACGAAAATTAGGTGAATCCCTGGAAAGTTGTAGACGGGACTGCAGAAAATCCGTTTCTGCAGTTGCATATCAAGCTTTTAAAAAAATTGATTTTACCCAGTAAGCAAACGTTAGTGCGATCTCTCTCTGCATTTGCTAGGAGACCAGGGTTCTGCCCTGTGTTAATAAACACGATAAAGTTCGTATCTAAAAAGCTGTCTCAAAAGGACAGGTTGTGTGTCCTCTCGTTTGACGAAATGGCTTTGAAAGCAGGTGTAGCGTATAACGCTAAACATGATGTAATCGACGATAACGAAAATTAGGTGAATCTGTGGAAAGTTGAAGACGGGATTGCAGAAAATCCGTTTCTGCAGCTGCATATCAAGCTTTAAAAAAAATTGATTTTACCCAGTAAGCAAACGTTAGTGCGATCTCTCTGCATTTGCTAGGAGACCAGGGTTCTGCCCTGTGTTGTTAAACACGATAAAGTTAGTATCTAAGAAGCTGTCTCAAAAGGACAGGTTGTGTGTCCTCTCGTTTGACGAAATGGCTTTGAAAGCAGGTGTAGCGTATAACGCTAAACATGATGTAATCGACGATAACGAAAATTAGGTGAATCTGAGGAAAGTTGAAGACGGGATTGCAGAAAATCCGTTTCTGCAGCTGCATATCAAGCTTTAAAAAAAATTGATTTTACCCAGTAAGCAAACGTTAGTGCGATCTCTCTCTGCATTTGCTAGGAGACCAGGGTTCTGCCCTGTGTTGTTAAACACGATAAAGTTAGTATCTAAGAAGCTGTCTCAAAAGGACAGGTTGTGTCTTCTCTCCTTTGACGAAATGGCTTTGAAAGCAGGTGTAGCGTATAACGCTAAAAATGATGTAATCGACGATAACGAAAATTAGGTGAATCTGTGGAAAGTTGAAGCCGGGATTGCAGAAAATCCGTTTCTGCAGCTGCATATCAAGCTTTAAAAAAAATTGATTTTACCCAGTAAGCAAACGTTAGTGCGATCTCTCTCTGCATTTGCTAGGAGACCAGGGTTCTGCCCTGTGTTGCTAAACACGATAAAGTTCGTATCTAAGAAGCTGTCTCAAAAGGACAGGTTGTGTGTCCTCTCCTTTGACGAAATGGCTTTGAAAGCAGGTGTATCGTATAACGCTAAACATGATGTAATCGACGATAACGAAAATTAGGTGAATCTGTTGAAAGTTGAAGACGGGATTGCAGAAAATCCGTTTCTGCAGCTGCATATCGAGCTTTAAAAAAATTGATTTTACCCAGTAAGCAAACTCTTTGCATAATGCTAAACATGATGTAATCGACGATAACGAAAATTAGGTGAATCCCTGGAAAGTTGTAGACGGGACTGCAGAAAATCCGTTTCTGCAGCTGCATATCAAGCTTTTAAAAAAATTGATTTTACCCAGTAAGCAAACGTTAGTGCGATCTCTCTCTGCATTTGCTAGGAGACCAGGGTTCTGCCCTGTGTTGATAAACACTATAAAGTTCGTATCTAAAAAGCTGTCTGAAAAGGACAGGTTGTGTGTCCTCTCGTTTGACGAAATGGCTTTGAAAGCAGGTGTAGCGTATAACGCTAAAAATGATGTAATCGACGATAACGAAAATTAGGTGAATCTGTGGAAAGTTGAAGACGGGATTGCAGAAAATCCGTTTCTGCAGCTGCATATCAAGCTTTAAAAAAAAATTGATTTTACCCAGTAAGCAAAAGTTAGTGCGAACTCACTCTACATTTGCTATGAGACCAGGGCTCTGCCCTGTGTTGTTAAACACGATAAAGTTAGTATCTAAAAAGCTGTCTCAAAAGGACAGGTTGTGTCTTCTCTCCTTTGACGAAATGGCTTTGAAAGCTGGTGTAGCGTATAACGCTAAACATGATGTAATCGACGATAACGAAAATTAGGTGAATCTGTTGAAAGTTGAAGACGGGATTGCAGAAAATCCGTTTCTGCAGCTGCATATCGAGCTTTAAAAAAATTGATTTTACCCAGTAAGCAAACTCTTTGCATAATGCTAAATATGATGTAATCGACGATAACGAAAATTAGGTGAATCCCTGGAAATTTGTAGACGGGACTGCAGAAAATCCGTTTCTGCAGCTGCATATCAAGCTTTTAAAAAAATTGATTTTACCCAGTAAGCAAACGTTAGTGCGATCTCTCTCTGCATTTGCTAGGAGACCAGGGTTCTGCCCTGTGTTAATAAACACGATAAAGTTCGTATCTAAAAAGCTGTCTCAAAAGGACAGGTTGTGTGTCCTCTCGTTGGACGAAATGGCTTTGAAAGCAGGTGTAGCGTATAACGCTAACATGATGTAATCGACGATAACGAAAATTAGGTGAATCTGTGGAAAGTTGAAGACGGAATTGCAGAAAATCCGTTTCTGCAGCTGCATATCAAGCTTTAAAAAAAATTGATTTTACCCAGTAAGCAAACGTTAGTGCGATCTCTCTGCATTTGCTAGGAGACCAGGGTTCTGCCCTGTGTTGTTAAACACGATAAAGTTAGTATCTAAGAAGCTGTCTCAAAAGGACAGGTTGTGTGTCCTCTCGTTTGACGAAATGGCTTTGAAAGCAGGTGTAGCGTATAACGCTAAACATGATGTAATCGACGATAACGAAAATTAGGTGAATCTGAGGAAAGTTGAAGACGGGATTGCAGAAAATCCGTTTCTGCAGCTGCATATCAAGCTTTAAAAAAAATTGATTTTACCCAGTAAGCAAACGTTAGTGCGATCTCTCTCTGCATTTCCTAGGAGACCAGGGTTCTGCCCTGTGTTGTTAAACACGATAAAGTTACTATCTAAGAAGCTGTCTCAAAAGGACAGGTTGTGTCTTCTCTCCTTTGACGAAATGGCTTTGAAAGCAGGTGTAGCGTATAACGCTAAACATGATGTAATCGACGATAACGAAAATTAGGTGAATCTGTGGAAAGTTGAAGACGGGATTGCAGAAAATCCGTTTCTGCAGCTGCATATCAAGCTTTAAAAAAAATTGATTTTACCCAGTAAGCAAACGTTAGTGCGATCTCTCTGCATTTGCTAGGAGACCAGGGTTCTGCCCTGTGTTGTTAAACACGATAAAGTTAGTATCTAAGAAGCTGTCTCAAAAGGACAGGTTGTGTGTCCTCTCGTTTGACGAAATGGCTTTGAAAGCAGGTGTAGCGTATAACGCTAAACATGATGTAATCGACGATAACGAAAATTAGGTGAATCTGAGGAAAGTTGAAGACGGGATTGCAGAAAATCCGTTTCTGCAGCTGCATATCAAGCTTTAAAAAAAATTGATTTTACCCAGTAAGCAAACGTTAGTGCGATCTCTCTCTGCATTTGCTAGGAGACCAGGGTTCTGCCCTGTGTTGTTAAACACGATAAAGTTAGTATCTAAGAAGCTGTCTCAAAAGGACAGGTTGTGTCTTCTCTCCTTTGACGAAATGGCTTTGAAAGCAGGTGTAGCGTATAACGCTAAAAATGATGTAATCGACGATAACGAAAATTAGGTGAATCTGTGGAAAGTTGAAGCCGGGATTGCAGAAAATCCGTTTCTGCAGCTGCATATCAAGCTTTAAAAAAAATTGATTTTACCCAGTAAGCAAACGTTAGTGCGATCTCTCTCTGCATTTGCTAGGAGACCAGGGTTCTGCCCTGTGTTGCTAAACACGATAAAGTTCGTATCTAAGAAGCTGTCTCAAAAGGACAGGTTGTGTGTCCTCTCCTTTGACGAAATGGCTTTGAAAGCAGGTGTATCGTATAACGCTAAACATGATGTAATCGACGATAACGAAAATTAGGTGAATCTGTTGAAAGTTGAAGCCGGGATTGCAGAAAATCCGTTTCTGCAGCTGCATATCAAGCTTTAAAAAAAAATTGATTTTACCCAGTAAGCAAACGTTAGTGCGATCTCTCTCTGCATTTGCTAGACCAGGGTTCTGCCCTGTGTTGTTAAACACGATAAAGTTAGTATCTAAGAAGCTGTCTCAAAAGGACAGGTTGTGTCTTCTCTCCTTTGACGAAATGGCTTTGAAAGCAGGTGTAGCGTATAACGCTAAACATGATGTAATCGACGATAACGAAAATTAGGTGAATCTGTTGAAAGTTGAAGACGGGATTGCAGAAAATCCGTTTCTGCAGCTGCATATCGAGCTTTAAAAAAATTGATTTTACCCAGTAAGCAAACTCTTTGCATAATGCTAAATATGATGTAATCGACGATAACGAAAATTAGGTGAATCCCTGGAAAGTTGTAGACGGGACTGCAGAAAATCCGTTTCTGCAGCTGCATATCAAGCTTTAAAAAAAAAAATTGATTTTACCCAGTTAGCAAACGTTAGTGCGATCTCTCTGCATTTGCTAGGAGACCAGGGTTCTGCCCTGTGTTGTTAAACACGATAAAGTTAGTATCTAAGAAGCTGTCTCAAAAGGACAGGTTGTGTGTCCTCTCGTTTGACGAAATGGCTTTGAAAGCAGGTGTAGCGTATAACGCTAAACATGATGTAATCGACGATAACGAAAATTAGGTGAATCTGAGGAAAGTTGAAGACGGGATTGCAGAAAATCCGTTTCTGCAGCTGCATATCAAGCTTTAAAAAAAATTGATTTTACCCAGTAAGCAAACGTTAGTGCGATCTCTCTCTGCATTTGCTAGGAGACCAGGGTTCTGCCCTGTGTTGTTAAACACGATAAAGTTAGTATCTAAGAAGCTGTCTCAAAAGGACAGGTTGTGTCTTCTCTCCTTTGACGAAATGGCTTTGAAAGCAGGTGTAGCGTATAACGCTAAACATGATGTAATCGACGATAACGAAAATTAGGTGAATCTGTGGAAAGTTGAAGACGGGATTGCAGAAAATCCGTTTCTGCAGCTGCATATCAAGCTTTAAAAAAAATTGATTTTACCCAGTAAGCAAACGTTAGTGCGATCTCTCTGCATTTGCTAGGAGACCAGGGTTCTGCCCTGTGTTGTTAAACACGATAAAGTTAGTATCTAAGAAGCTGTCTCAAAAGGACAGGTTGTGTGTCCTCTCGTTTGACGAAATGGCTTTGAAAGCAGGTGTAGCGTATAACGCTAAACATGATGTAATCGACGATAACGAAAATTAGGTGAATCTGAGGAAAGTTGAAGACGGGATTGCAGAAAATCCGTTTCTGCAGCTGCATATCAAGCTTTAAAAAAATTGATTTTACCCAGTAAGCAAACGTTAGTGCGATCTCTCTCTGTATTTGCTAGGAGACCAGGGTTCTGCCCTGTGTTGTTAAACACGATAAAGTTAGTATCTAAGAAGCTGTCTCAAAAGGACAGGTTGTGTCTTCTCTCCTTTGACGAAATGGCTTTGAAAGCAGGTGTAGCGTATAACGCTAAACATGATGTAATCGACGATAACGAAAATTAGGTGAATCTGTTGAAAGTTGAAGACGGGATTGCAGAAAATCCGTTTCTGCAGCTGCATATCGAGCTTTAAAAAAATTGATTTTACCCAGTAAGCAAACTCTTTGCATAATGCTAAATATGATGTAATCGACGATAACGAAAATTAGGTGAATCCCTGGAAAGTTGTAGACGGGACTGCAGAAAATCCGTTTCTGCAGCTGCATATCAAGCTTTAAAAAAAATTGATTTTACCCAGTAAGCAAACGTTAGTGCGATCTCTCTGCATTTGCTAGGAGACCAGGGTTCTGCCCTGTGTTGTTAAACACGATAAAGTTAGTATCTAAGAAGCTGTCTCAAAAGGACTGGTTGTGTGTCCTCTCGTTTGACGAAATGGCTTTGAAACAGGTGTAGCGTATAACGCTAAACATGATGTAATCGACGATAACGAAAATTAGGTGAATCTGAGGAAAGTTGAAGACGGGATTGCAGAAAATCCGTTTCTGCAGCTGCATATCGAGCTTTAAAAAAAATTGATTTTACCCAGTAAGCAAACGTTAGTGCGATCTCTCTCTGCATTTGCTAGGAGACCAGGGTTCTGCCCTGTGTTGTTAAACACGATAAAGTTACTATCTAAGAAGCTGTCTCAAAAGGACAGGTTGTGTCTTCTCTCCTTTGACGAAATGGCTTTGAAAGCAGGTGTAGCGTATAACGCTAAACATGATGTAATCGACGATAACGAAAATTAGGTGAATCTGTGGAAAGTTGAAGACGGGATTGCAGAAAATCCGTTTCTGCAGCTGCATATCAAGCTTTAAAAAAAATTGATTTTACCCAGTAAGCAAACGTTAGTGCGATCTCTCTGCATTTGCTAGGAGACCAGGGTTCTGCCCTGTGTTGTTAAACACGATAAAGTTAGTATCTAAGAAGCTGTCTCAAAAGGACAGGTTGTGTGTCCTCTCGTTTGACGAAATGGCTTTGAAAGCAGGTGTAGCGTATAACGCTAAACATGATGTAATCGACGATAACGAAAATTAGGTGAATCTGAGGAAAGTTGAAGACGGGATTGCAGAAAATCCGTTTCTGCAGCTGCATATCAAGCTTTAAAAAAAATTGATTTTACCCAGTAAGCAAACGTTAGTGCGATCTCTCTCTGCATTTGCTAGGAGACCAGGGTTCTGCCCTGTGTTGTTAAACACGATAAAGTTAGTATCTAAGAAGCTGTCTCAAAAGGACAGGTTGTGTCTTCTCTCCTTTGACGAAATGGCTTTGAAAGCAGGTGTAGCGTATAACGCTAAAAATGATGTAATCGACGATAACGAAAATTAGGTGAATCTGTGGAAAGTTGAAGCCGGGATTGCAGAAAATCCGTTTCTGCAGCTGCATATCAAGCTTTAAAAAAAATTGATTTTACCCAGTAAGCAAACGTTAGTGCGATCTCTCTCTGCATTTGCTAGGAGACCAGGGTTCTGCCCTGTGTTGCTAAACACGATAAAGTTCGTATCTAAGAAGCTGTCTCAAAAGGACAGGTTGTGTGTCCTCTCCTTTGACGAAATGGCTTTGAAAGCAGGTGTATCGTATAACGCTAAACATGATGTAATCGATGATAACGAAAATTAGGTGAATCTGTTGAAAGTTGAAGACGGGATTGCAGAAAATCCGTTTCTGCAGCTGCATATCGAGCTTTAAAAAAATTGATTTTACCCAGTAAGCAAACTCTTTGCATAATGCTAAACATGATGTAATCGACGATAACGAAAATTAGGTGAATCCCTGGAAAGTTGTAGACGGGACTGCAGAAAATCCGTTTCTGCAGCTGCATATCAAGCTTTAAAAAAAATTGATTTTACCCAGTAAGCAAACGTTAGTGCGATCTCTCTGCATTTGCTAGGAGACCAGGGTTCTGCCCTGTGTTGTTAAACACGATAAAGTTAGTATCTAAGAAGCTGTCTCAAAAGGACTGCTTGTGTGTCCTCTCGTTTGACGAAATGGCTTTGAAACAGGTGTAGCGTATAACGCTAAACATGATGTAATCGACGATAACGAAAATTAGGTGAATCTGAGGAAAGTTGAAGACGGGATTGCAGAAAATCCGTTTCTGCAGCTGCATATCGAGCTTTAAAAAAAATTGATTTTACCCAGTAAGCAAACGTTAGTGCGATCTCTCTCTGCATTTGCTAGGAGACCAGGGTTCTGCCCTGTGTTGTTAAACACGATAAAGTTACTATCTAAGAAGCTGTCTCAAAAGGACAGGGTGTGTCTTCTCTCTTTGACGAAATGGCTTTGAAAGCAGGTGTAGCGTATAACGCTAAACATGATGTAATCGACGATAACGAAAATTAGGTGAATCTGTGGAAAGTTGAAGACGGGATTGCAGAAAATCCGTTTCTGCAGCTGCATATCAAGCTTTAAAAAAAATTGATTTTACCCAGTAAGCAAACGTTAGTGCGATCTCTCTGCATTTGCTAGGAGACCAGGGTTCTGCCCTGTGTTGTTAAACACGATAAAGTTAGTATCTAAGAAGCTGTCTCAAAAGGACAGGTTGTGTGTCCTCTCGTTTGACGAAATGGCTTTGAAAGCAGGTGTAGCGTATAACGCTAAACATGATGTAATCGACGATAACGAAAATTAGGTGAATCTGAGGAAAGTTGAAGACGGGATTGCAGAAAATCCGTTTCTGCAGCTGCATATCAAGCTTTAAAAAAAATTGATTTTACCCAGTAAGCAAACGTTAGTGCGATCTCTCTCTGCATTTGCTAGGAGACCAGGGTTCTGCCCTGTGTTGTTAAACACGATAAAGTTAGTATCTAAGAAGCTGTCTCAAAAGGACAGGTTGTGTCTTCTCTCCTTTGACGAAATGGCTTTGAAAGCAGGTGTAGCGTATAACGCTAAAAATGATGTAATCGACGATAACGAAAATTAGGTGAATCTGTGGAAAGTTGAAGCCGGGATTGCAGAAAATCCGTTTCTGCAGCTGCATATCAAGCTTTAAAAAAAATTGATTTTACCCAGTAAGCAAACGTTAGTGCGATCTCTCTCTGCATTTGCTAGGAGACCAGGGTTCTGCCCTGTGTTGCTAAACACGATAAAGTTCGTATCTAAGAAGCTGTCTCAAAAGGACAGGTTGTGTGTCCTCTCCTTTGACGAAATGGCTTTGAAAGCAGGTGTATCGTATAACGCTAAACATGATGTAATCGATGATAACGAAAATTAGGTGAATCTGTTGAAAGTTGAAGACGGGATTGCAGAAAATCCGTTTCTGCAGCTGCATATCGAGCTTTAAAAAAATTGATTTTACCCAGTAAGCAAACTCTTTGCATAATGCTAAACATGATGTAATCGACGATAACGAAAATTAGGTGAATCCCTGGAAAGTTGTAGACGGGACTGCAGAAAATCCGTTTCTGCAGCTGCATATCAAGCTTTTAAAAAAATTGATTTTACCCAGTAAGCAAACGTTAGTGCGATCTCTCTCTGCATTTGCTAGGAGACCAGGGTTCTGCCCTGTGTTGATAAACACGATAAAGTTCGTATCTAAAAAGCTGCCTGAAAAGGACAGGTTGTGTGTCCTCTCGTTTGACGAAATGGCTTTGAAAGCAGGTGTAGCGTATAACGCTAAACATGATGTAATCGACGATAACGAAAATTAGGTGAATCTGTGGAAAGTTGAAGACGGGATTGCAGAAAATCCGTTTCTGCAGCTGCATATCAAGCTTTAAAAAAAAATTGATTTTACCCAGTAAGCAAAAGTTAGTGCGAACTCACTCTACATTTGCTATGAGACCAGGGCTCTGCCCTGTGTTGTTAAACACGATAAAGTTAGTATCTAAAAAGCTGTCTCAAAAGGACAGGTTGTGTCTTCTCTCCTTTGACGAAATGGCTTTGAAAGCTGGTGTAGCGTATAACGCTAAACATGATGTAATCGACGATAACGAAAATTAGGTGAATCTGAGGAAAGTTGAAGACGGGATTGCAGAATATCCGTTTCTGCAGCTGCATATCAAGCTTTAAAAAAAATTGATTTTACCCAGTAAGCAAACGTTAGTGCGATCTCTCTCTGCATTTGCTAGGAGACCAGGGTTCTGCCCTGTGTTGTTAAACACGATAAAGTTAGTATCTAAGAAGCTGTCTCAAAAGGACAGGTTGTGTCTTCTCTCCTTTGACGAAATGGCTTTGAAAGCAGGTGTAGCGTATAACGCTAAAAATGATGTAATCGACGATAACGAAAATTAGGTGAATCTGTGGAAAGTTGAAGCCGGGATTGCAGAAAATCCGTTTCTGCAGCTGCATATCAAGCTTTAAAAAAAATTGATTTTACCCAGTAAGCAAACGTTAGTGCGATCTCTCTCTGCATTTGCTAGGAGACCAGGGTTCTGCCCTGTGTTGCTAAACACGATAAAGTTCGTATCTAAGAAGCTGTCTCAAAAGGACAGGTTGTGTGTCCTCTCCTTTGACGAAATGGCTTTGAAAGCAGGTGTATCGTATAACGCTAAACATGATGTAATCGACGATAACGAAAATTAGGTGAATCTGTTGAAGGTTGAAGACGGGATTGCAGAAAATCCGTTTCTGCAGCTGCATATCGAGCTTTAAAAAAATTGATTTTACCCAGTAAGCAAATTCTTTGCATAATGCTAAACATGATGTAATCGACGATAACGAAAATTAGGTGAATCCCTGGAAAGTTGTAGACGGGACTGCAGAAAATCCGTTTCTGCAGCTGCATATCAAGCTTTTAAAAAAATTGATTTTACCCAGTAAGCAAACGTTAGTGCGATCTCTCTCTGCATTTGCTAGGAGACCAGGGTTCTGCCCTGTGTTGATAAACACGATAAAGTTCGTATCTAAAAAGCTGTCTGAAAAGGACAGGTTGTGTGTCCTCTCGTTTGACGAAATGGCTTTGAAAGCAGGTGTAGCGTATAACGCTAAACATGATGTAATCGACGATAACGAAAATTAGGTGAATCTGTGGAAAGTTGAAGACGGGATTGCAGAAAATCCGTTTCTGCAGCTGCATATCAAGCTTTAAAAAAAATTGATTTTACCCAGTAAGCAAACGTTAGTGCGATCTCTCTGCATTTGCTAGGAGACCAGGGTTCTGCCCTGTGTTGTTAAACACGATAAAGTTAGTATCTAAGAAGCTGTCTCAAAAGGATAGGTTGTGTGTCCTCTCGTTTGACGAAATGGCTTTGAAAGCAGGTGTAGCGTATAACGCTAAACATGATGTAATCGACGATAACGAAAATTAGGTGAATCTGAGGAAAGTTGAAGACGGGATTGCAGAAAATCCGTTTCTGCAGCTGCATATCAAGCTTTAAAAAAAATTGATTTTACCCAGTAAGCAAACGTTAGTGCGATCTCTCTCTGCATTTGCTAGGAGACCAGGGTTCTGCCCTGTGTTGTTAAACACGATAAAGTTAGTATCTAAGAAGCTGTCTCAAAAGGACAGGTTGTGTCTTCTCTCCTTTGACGAAATGGCTTTGAAAGCAGGTGTAGCGTATAACGCTAAACATGATGTAATCGACGATAACGAAAATTAGGCGAATCTGTGGAAAGTTGAAGCCGGGATTGCAGACAATCCGTTTCTGCAGCTGCATATCAAGCTTTAAAAAAAATTGATTTTACCCAGTAAGCAAACGTTAGTGCGATCTCTCTGCATTTGCTAGGAGACCAGGGTTCTGCCCTGTGTTGTTAAACACGATAAAGTTAGTATCTAAGAAGCTGTCTCAAAAGGACAGGTTGTGTGTCCTCTCGTTTGACGAAATGGCTTTGAAAGCAGGTGTAGCGTATAACGCTAAACATGATGTAATCGACGATAACGAAAATTAGGTGAATCTGAGGAAAGTTGAAGACGGGATTGCAGAAAATCCGTTTCTGCAGCTGCATATCAAGCTTTAAAAAAAATTGATTTTACCCAGTAAGCAAACGTTAGTGCGATCTCTCTCTGCATTTGCTAGGAGACCAGGGTTCTGCCCTGTGTTGTTAAACACGATAAAGTTAGTATCTAAGAAACTGTCTCAAAAGGACAGGTTGTGTCTTCTCTCCTTTGACGAAATGGCTTTGAAAGCAGGTGTAGCGTATAACGCTAAAAATGATGTAATCGACGATAACGAAAATTAGGTGAATCTGTGGAAAGTTGAAGCCGGGATTGCAGAAAATCCGTTTCTGCAGCTGCATATCAAGCTTTAAAAAAAATTGATTTTACCCAGTAAGCAAACGTTAGTGCGATCTCTCTCTGCATTTGCTAGGAGACCAGGGTTCTGCCCTGTGTTGCTAAACACGATAAAGTTCGTATCTAAGAAGCTGTCTCAAAAGGACAGGTTGTGTGTCCTCTCCTTTGACGAAATGGCTTTGAAAGCAGGTGTATCGTATAACGCTAAACATGATGTAATCGACGATAACGAAAATTAGGTGAATCTGTTGAAAGTTGAAGACGGGATTGCAGAAAATCCGTTTCTGCAGCTGCATATCGAGCTTTAAAAAAATTGATTTTACCCAGTAAGCAAACTCTTTGCATAATGCTAAACATGATGTAATCGACGATAACGAAAATTAGGTGAATCCCTGGAAAGTTGTAGACGGGACTGCAGAAAATCCGTTTCTGCAGCTGCATATCAAGCTTTTAAAAAAATTGATTTTACCCAGTAAGCAAACGTTAGTGCGATCTCTCTCTGCATTTGCTAGGAGACCAGGGTTCTGCCCTGTGTTGATAAACACGATAAAGTTCGTATCTAAAAAGCTGTCTGAAAAGGACAGGTTGTGTGTCCTCTCGTTTGACGAAATGGCTTTGAAAGCAGGTGTAGCGTATAACGCTAAACATGATGTAATCGACGATAACGAAAATTAGGTGAATCTGTGGAAAGTTGAAGACGGGATTGCAGAAAATCCGTTTCTGCAGCTGCATATCAAGCTTTAAAAAAAAAATTGATTTTACCCAGTAAGCAAAAGTTAGTGCGAACTCACTCTACATTTGCTATGAGACCAGGGTTCTGCCCTGTGTTGTTAAACACGATAAAGTTAGTATCTAAAAAGCTGTCTGAAAAGGACAGGTTGTGTCTTCTCTCCTTTGACGAAATGGCTTTGAAAGCTGGTGTAGCGTATAACGCTAAACATGATGTAATCGACGATAACGAAAATTAGGTGAATCTGAGGAAAGTTGAAGACGGGATTGCAGAAAATCCGTTTCTGCAGCTGCATATCAAGCTTTAAAAAAAATTGATTTTACCCAGTAAGCAAACGTTAGTGCGATCTCTCTCTGCATTTGCTAGGAGACCAGGGTTCTGCCCTGTGTTGTTAAACACGATAAAGTTAGTATCTAAGAAGCTGTCTCAAAAGGACAGGTTGTGTCTTCTCTCCTTTGACGAAATGGCTTTGAAAGCAGGTGTAGCGTATAACGCTAAAAATGATGTAATCGACGATAACGAAAATTAGGTGAATCTGTGGAAAGTTGAAGCCGGGATTGCAGAAAATCCGTTTCTGCAGCTGCATATCAAGCTTTAAAAAAAATTGATTTTACCCAGTAAGCAAACGTTAGTGCGATCTCTCTCTGCATTTGCTAGGAGACCAGGGTTCTGCCCTGTGTTGCTAAACACGATAAAGTTCGTATCTAAAAAGCTGTCTCAAAAGGACAGGTTGTGTGTCCTCTCCTTTGACGAAATGGCTTTGAAAGCAGGTGTATCGTATAACGCTAAACATGATGTAATCGACGATAACGAAAATTAGGTGAATCTGTTGAAAGTTGAAGACGGGATTGCAGAAAATCCGTTTCTGCAGCTGCATATCGAGCTTTAAAAAAATTGATTTTACCCAGTAAGCAAATTCTTTGCATAATGCTAAACATGATGTAATCGACGATAACGAAAATTAGGTGAATCCCTGGAAAGTTGTAGACGGGACTGCAGAAAATCCGTTTCTGCAGCTGCATATCAAGCTTTTAAAAAAATTGATTTTACCCAGTAAGCAAACGTTAGTGCGATCTCTCTCTGCATTTGCTAGGAGACCAGGGTTCTGCCCTGTGTTGATAAACACGATAAAGTTCGTATCTAAAAAGCTGCCTGAAAAGGACAGGTTGTGTGTCCTCTCGTTTGACGAAATGGCTTTGAAAGCAGGTGTAGCGTATAACGCTAAACATGATGTAATCGACGATAACGAAAATTAGGTGAATCTGTGGAAAGTTGAAGACGGGATTGCAGAAAATCCGTTTCTGCAGCTGCATATCAAGCTTTAAAAAAAAATTGATTTTACCCAGTAAGCAAAAGTTAGTGCGAACTCACTCTACATTTGCTATGAGACCAGGGCTCTGCCCTGTGTTGTTAAACACGATAAAGTTAGTATCTAAAAAGCTGTCTCAAAAGGACAGGTTGTGTCTTCTCTCCTTTGACGAAATGGCTTTGAAAGCTGGTGTAGCGTATAACGCTAAACATGATGTAATCGACGATAACGAAAATTAGGTGAATCTGAGGAAAGTTGAAGACGGGATTGCAGAATATCCGTTTCTGCAGCTGCATATCAAGCTTTAAAAAAAATTGATTTTACCCAGTAAGCAAACGTTAGTGCGATCTCTCTCTGCATTTGCTAGGAGACCAGGGTTCTGCCCTGTGTTGTTAAACACGATAAAGTTAGTATCTAAGAAGCTGTCTCAAAAGGACAGGTTGTGTCTTCTCTCCTTTGACGAAATGGCTTTGAAAGCAGGTGTAGCGTATAACGCTAAAAATGATGTAATCGACGATAACGAAAATTAGGTGAATCTGTGGAAAGTTTAAGCCGGGATTGCAGAAAATCCGTTTCTGCAGCTGCATATCAAGCTTTAAAAAAAATTGATTTTACCCAGTAAGCAAACGTTAGTGCGATCTCTCTCTGCATTTGCTAGGAGACCAGGGTTCTGCCCTGTGTTGCTAAACACGATAAAGTTCGTATCTAAGAAGCTGTCTCAAAAGGACAGGTTGTGTGTCCTCTCCTTTGACGAAATGGCTTTGAAAGCAGGTGTATCGTATAACGCTAAACATGATGTAATCGACGATAACGAAAATTAGGTGAATCTGTTGAAAGTTGAAGACGGGATTGCAGAAAATCCGTTTCTGCAGCTGCATATCGAGCTTTAAAAAAATTGATTTTACCCAGTAAGCAAATTCTTTGCATAATGCTAAACATGATGTAATCGACGATAACGAAAATTAGGTGAATCCCTGGAAAGTTGTAAACGGGACTGCAGAAAATCCGTTTCTGCAGCTGCATATCAAGCTTTTAAAAAAATTGATTTTACCCAGTAAGCAAACGTTAGTGCGATCTCTCTCTGCATTTGCTAGGAGACCAGGTTTCTGCCCTGTGTTGATAAACACGATAAAGTTCGTATCTAAAAAGCTGTCTGAAAAGGACAGGTTGTGTGTCCTCTCGTTTGACGAAATGGCTTTGAAAGCAGGTGTAGCGTATAACGCTAAACATGATGTAATCGACGATAACGAAAATTAGGTGAATCTGTGGAAAGTTGAAGACGGGATTGCAGAAAATCCGTTTCTGCAGCTGCATATCAAGCTTTAAAAAAAAATTGATTTTACCCAGTAAGCAAACGTTAGTGCGATCTCTCTCTGCATTTGCTAGGAGACCAGGGTTCTGCCCTGTGTTGTTAAACACGATAAAGTTAGTATCTAAGAAGCTGTCTCAAAAGGACAGGTTGTGTCTTCTCTCCTTTGACGAAATGGCTTTGAAAGCAGGTGTAGCGTATAACGCTAAAAATGATGTAATCGACGATAACGAAAATTAGGTGAATCTGTGGAAAGTTGAAGCCGGGATTTCAGAAACTCCGTTTCTGCAGCTGCATATCAAGCTTTAAAAAAAAATTGATTTTACCCAGTAAGCAAACGTTAGTGCGATCTCTCTCTGCATTTGCTAGGAGACCAGGGTTCTGCCCTGTGTTGTTAAACACGATAAAGTTAGTATCTAAGAAGCTGTCTCAAAAGGACAGGTTGTGTCTTCTCTCCTTTGACGAAATGGCTTTGAAAGCAGGTGTAGCGTATAACGCTAAACATGATGTAATCGACGATAACGAAAATTAGGTGAATCTGTTGAAAGTTGAAGACGGGATTGCAGAAAATCCGTTTCTGCAGCTGCATATCGAGCTTTAAAAAAATTGATTTTACCCAGTAAGCAAACTCTTTGCATAATGCTAAATATGATGTAATCGACGATAACGAAAATTAGGTGAATCCCTGGAAAGTTGTAGACGGGACTGCAGAAAATCCGTTTCTGCAGCTGCATATCAAGCTTTTAAAAAAATTGATTTTACCCAGTAAGCAAACGTTAGTGCGATCTCTCTCTGCATTTGCTAGGAGACCAGGGTTCTGCCCTGTGTTAATAAACACGATAAAGTTCGTATCTAAAAAGCTGTCTCAAAAGGACAGGTTGTGTGTCCTCTCGTTTGACGAAATGGCTTTGAAAGCAGGTGTATCGTATAACGCTAAACATGATGTAATCGACGATAACGAAAATTAGGTGAATCTGTGGAAAGTTGAAGACGGGATTGCAGAAAATCCGTTTCTGCAGCTGCATATCAAGCTTTAAAAAAAATTGATTTTACCCAGTAAGCAAACGTTAGTGCGATCTCTCTGCATTTGCTAGGAGACCAGGGTTCTGCCCTGTGTTGTTAAACACGATAAAGTTAGTATCTAAGAAGCTGTCTCAAAAGGACAGGTTGTGTGTCCTCTCGTTTGACGAAATGTCTTTGAAAGCAGGTGTATCGTATAACGCTAAACATGATGTAATCGACGATAACGAAAATTAGGTGAATCTGAGGAAAGTTGAAGACGGGATTGCAGAAAATCCGTTTCTGCAGCTGCATATCAAGCTTTAAAAAAAATTGATTTTACCCAGTAAGCAAACGTTAGTGCGATCTCTCTCTGCATTTGCTAGGAGACCAGGGTTCTGCCCTGTGTTGTTAAACACGATAAAGTTAGTATCTAAGAAGCTGTCTCAAAAGGACAGGTTGTGTCTTCTCTCCTTTGACGAAATGGCTTTGAAAGCAGGTGTAGCGTATAACGCTAAAAATGATGTAATCGACGATAACGAAAATTAGGTGAATCTGTGGAAAGTTGAAGCCGGGATTGCAGAAAATCCGTTTCTGCAGCTGCATATCAAGCTTTAAAAAAAATTGATTTTACCCAGTAAGCAAACGTTAGTGCGATCTCTCTCTGCATTTGCTAGGAGACCAGGGTTCTGCCCTGTGTTGCTAAACACGATAAAGTTCGTATCTAAGAAGCTGTCTCAAAAGGACAGGTTGTGTGTCCTCTCCTTTGACGAAATGGCTTTGAAAGCAGGTGTATCGTATAACGCTAAACATGATGTAATCGACGATAACGAAAATTAGGTGAATCTGTTGAAGGTTGAAGACGGGATTGCAGAAAATCCGTTTCTGCAGCTGCATATCGAGCTTTAAAAAAATTGATTTTACCCAGTAAGCAAATTCTTTGCATAATGCTAAACATGATGTAATCGACGATAACGAAAATTAGGTGAATCCCTGGAAAGTTGTAGACGGGACTGCAGAAAATCCGTTTCTGCAGCTGCATATCAAGCTTTTAAAAAAATTGATTTTACCCAGTAAGCAAACGTTAGTGCGATCTCTCTCTGCATTTGCTAGGAGACCAGGGTTCTGCCCTGTGTTGATAAACACGATAAAGTTCGTATCTAAAAAGCTGTCTGAAAAGGACAGGTTGTGTGTCCTCTCGTTTGACGAAATGGCTTTGAAAGCAGGTGTAGCGTATAACGCTAAACATGATGTAATCGACGATAACGAAAATTAGGTGAATCTGTGGAAAGTTGAAGACGGGATTGCAGAAAATCCGTTTCTGCAGCTGCATATCAAGCTTTAAAAAAAAATTGATTTTACCGAGTAAGCAAAGTTAGTGCGAACTCACTCTACATTTGCTATGAGACCAGGGCTCTGCCCTGTGTTGTTAAACACGATAAAGTTAGTATCTAAAAAGCTGTCTCAAAAGGACAGGTTGTGTCTTCTCTCCTTTGACGAAATGGCTTTGAAAGCTGGTGTAGCGTATAACGCTAAACATGATGTAATCGACGATAACGAAAATTAGGTGAATCTGAGGAAAGTTGAAGACGGGATTGCAGAAAATCCGTTTCTGCAGCTGCATATCAAGCTTTAAAAAAAATTGATTTTACCCAGTAAGCAAACGTTAGTGCGATCTCTCTCTGCATTTGCTAGGAGACCAGGGTTCTGCCCTGTGTTGTTAAACACGATAAAGTTAGTATCTAAGAAGCTGTCTCAAAAGGACAGGTTGTGTCTTCTCTCCTTTTACGAAATGGCTTTGAAAGCAGGTGTAGCGTATAACGCTAAAAATGATGTAATCGACGATAACGAAAATTAGGTGAATCTGTGGAAAGTTGAAGCCGGGATTGCAGAAAATCCGTTTCTGCAGCTGCATATCAAGCTTTAAAAAAAATTGATTTTACCCAGTAAGCAAACGTTAGTGCGATCTCTCTCTGCATTTGCTAGGAGACCAGGGTTCTGCCCTGTGTTGCTAAACACGATAAAGTTCGTATCTAAGAAGCTGTCTCAAAAGGACAGGTTGTGTGTCCTCTCCTTTGACGAAATGGCTTTGAAAGCAGGTGTATCGTATAACGCTAAACATGATGTAATCGACGATAACGAAAATTAGGTGAATCTGTTGAAAGTTGAAGACGGGATTGCAGAAAATCCGTTTCTGCAGCTGCATATCGAGCTTTAAAAAAATTGATTTTACCCAGTAAGCAAATTCTTTGCATAATGCTAAACATGATGTAATCGACGATAACGAAAATTAGGTGAATCCCTGGAAAGTTGTAGACGGGACTGCAGAAAATCCGTTTCTGCAGCTGCATATCAAGCTTTTAAAAAAATTGATTTTACCCAGTAAGCAAACGTTAGTGCGATCTCTCTCTGCATTTGCTAGGAGACCAGGGTTCTGCCCTGTGTTGATAAACACGATAAAGTTCGTATCTAAAAAGCTGTCTGAAAAGGACAGGTTCTGTGTCCTCTCGTTTGACGAAATGGCTTTGAAAGCAGGTGTAGCGTATAACGCTAAACATGATGTAATCGACGATAACGAAAATTAGGTGAATCTGTGGAAAGTTGAAGACGGGATTGCAGAAAATCCGTTTCTGCAGCTGCATATCAAGCTTTAAAAAAAAAAAAAATTGATTTTACCCAGTAAGCAAACGTTAGTGCGATCTCTCTGCATTTGCTAGGAGACCAGGGTTCTGCCCTGTGTTGATAAACACGATAAAGTTCGTATCTAAGAAGCTGTCTCAAAAGGACAAGTTGTGTGTCCTCTCCTTTGAGGAAATGGCTTTGAAAGCAGGTGTATCGTATAACGCTAAACATGATGTAATCGACGATAACGAAAATAAGGTGAATCTGTGGAAAGTTGAAGACGGGATTGCAGAAAATCCGTTTCTGCAGCTGCATATCAACCTTAAAAAAATGATTTTACCCAGTAAGCAAACTCTTTGCATAATGCTAAACATGATGTAATCAACGATAACGAAAATTAGGTGAATCTGTGGAAAGTTGAAACCGGGATTGCAGAAAATCCGTTTCTGCAGCTGCATATCAAGCTTTAAAAAAAAATTGATTTTACCCAGTAAGCAAACGTTAGTGCGATCTCTCTCTGCATTTGCTAGGAGACCAGGGTTCTGCCCTGTGTTGTTAAACACGATAAAGTTAGTATCTAAGAAGCTGTCTCAAAAGGACAGGTTGTGTCTTCTCTCCTTTGACGAAATGGCTTTGAAAGCAGGTGTAGCGTATAACGCTAAACATGATGTAATCGACGATAACGAAAATTAGGTGAATCTGTTGAAAGTTGAAGACGGGATTGCAGAAAATCCGTTTCTGCAGCTGCATATCGAGCTTTAAAAAAATTGATTTTACCCAGTAAGCAAACTCTTTGCATAATGCTAAATATGATGTAATCGACGATAACGAAAATTAGGTGAATCCCTGGAAAGTTGTAGACGGGACTGCAGAAAATCCGTTTCTGCAGCTGCATATCAAGCTTTTAAAAAAATTGATTTTACCCAGTAAGCAAACGTTAGTGCGATCTCTCTCTGCATTTGCTAGGAGACCAGGGTTCTGCCCTGTGTTAATAAACACGATAAAGTTCGTATCTAAAAAGCTGTCTCAAAAGGACAGGTTGTGTGTCCTCTCGTTTGGCGAAATGGCTTTGAAAGCAGGTGTAGCGTATAACGCTAAACATGATGTAATCGACGATAACGAAAATTAGGTGAATCTGTGGAAAGTTGAAGACGGGATTGCAGAAAATCCGTTTCTGCAGCTGCATATCAAGCTTTAAAAAAAATTGATTTTACCCAGTAAGCAAACGTTAGTGCGATCTCTCTGCATTTGCTAGGAGACCAGGGTTCTGCCCTGTGTTGTTAAACACGATAAAGTTAGTATCTAAGAAGCTGTCTCAAAAGGACAGGTTGTGTGTCCTCTCGTTTGACGAAATGGCTTTGAAAGCAGGTGTAGCGTATAACGCTAAACATGATGTAATCGACGATAACGAAAATTAGGTGAATCTGAGGAAAGTTGAAGACGGGATTGCAGAAAATCCGTTTCTGCAGCTGCATATCAAGCTTTAAAAAAAATTGATTTTACCCAGTAATCAAACGTTAGTGCGATCTCTCTCTGCATTTGCTAGGAGACCAGGGTTCTGCCCTGTGTTGTTAAACACGATAAAGTTAGTATCTAAGAAGCTGTCTCAAAAGGACAGGTTGTGTCTTCTCTCCTTTGACGAAATGGCTTTGAAAGCAGGTGTAGCGTATAACGCTAAACATGATGTAATCGACGATAACGAAAATTAGGCGAATCTGTGGAAAGTTGAAGCCGGGATTGCAGAAAATCCGTTTCTGCAGCTGCATATCAAGCTTTAAAAAAAATTGATTTTACCCAGTAAGCAAACGTTAGTGCGATCTCTCTGCATTTGCTAGGAGACCAGGGTTCTGCCCTGTGTTGTTAAACACGATAAAGTTAGTATCTAAGAAGCTGTCTCAAAAGGACAGGTTGTGTGTCCTCTCGTTTGACGAAATGGGTTTGAAAGCAGGTGTAGCGTATAACGCTAAACATGATGTAATCGACGATAACGAAAATTAGGTGAATCTGAGGAAAGTTGAAGACGGGATTGCAGAAAATCCGTTTCTGCAGCTGCATATCAAGCTTTAAAAAAAATTGATTTTACCCAGTAAGCAAACGTTAGTGCGATCTCTCTCTGCATTTGCTAGGAGACCAGGGTTCTGCCCTGTGTTGTTAAACACGATAAAGTTAGTATCTAAGAAACTGTCTCAAAAGGACAGGTTGTGTCTTCTCTCCTTTGACGAAATGGCTTTGAAAGCAGGTGTAGCGTATAACGCTAAAAATGATGTAATCGACGATAACGAAAATTAGGTGAATCTGTGGAAAGTTGAAGCCGGGATTGCAGAAAATCCGTTTCTGCAGCTGCATATCAAGCTTTAAAAAAAATTGATTTTACCCAGTAAGCAAACGTTAGTGCGATCTCTCTCTGCATTTGCTAGGAGACCAGGGTTCTGCCCTGTGTTGCTAAACACGATAAAGTTCGTATCTAAGAAGCTGTCTCAAAAGGACAGGTTGTGTGTCCTCTCCTTTGACGAAATGGCTTTGAAAGCAGGTGTATCGTATAACGCTAAACATGATGTAATCGACGATAACGAAAATTAGGTGAATCTGTTGAAAGTTGAAGACGGGATTGCAGAAAATCCGTTTCTGCAGCTGCATATCGAGCTTTAAAAAAATTGATTTTACCCAGTAAGCAAACTCTTTGCATAATGCTAAACATGATGTAATCGACGATAACGAAAATTAGGTGAATCCCTGGAAAGTTGTAGACGGGACTGCAGAAAATCCGTTTCTGCAGCTGCATATCAAGCTTTTAAAAAAATTGATTTTACCCAGTAAGCAAACGTTAGTGCGATCTCTCTCTGCATTTGCTAGGAGACCAGGGTTCTGCCCTGTGTTGATAAACACGATAAAGTTCGTATCTAAAAAGCTGTCTGAAAAGGACAGGTTGTGTGTCCTCTCGTTTGACGAAATGGCTTTGAAAGCAGGTGTAGCGTATAACGCTAAACATGATGTAATCGACGATAACGAAAATTAGGTGAATCTGTGGAAAGTTGAAGACGGGATTGCAGAAAATCCGTTTCTGCAGCTGCATATCAAGCTTTAAAAAAAAAATTGATTTTACCCAGTAAGCAAAAGTTAGTGCGAACTCACTCTACATTTGCTATGAGACCAGGGTTCTGCCCTGTGTTGTTAAACACGATAAAGTTAGTATCTAAAAAGCTGTCTGAAAAGGACAGGTTGTGTCTTCTCTCCTTTGACGAAATGGCTTTGAAAGCTGGTGTAGCGTATAACGCTAAACATGATGTAATCGACGATAACGAAAATTAGGTGAATCTGAGGAAAGTTGAAGACGGGATTGCAGAAAATCCGTTTCTGCAGCTGCATATCAAGCTTTAAAAAAAATTGATTTTACCCAGTAAGCAAACGTTAGTGCGATCTCTCTCTGCATTTGCTAGGAGACCAGGGTTCTGCCCTGTGTTGTTAAACACGATAAAGTTAGTATCTAAGAAGCTGTCTCAAAAGGACAGGTTGTGTCTTCTCTCCTTTGACGAAATGGCTTTGAAAGCAGGTGTAGCGTATAACGCTAAAAATGATGTAATCGACGATAACGAAAATTAGGTGAATCTGTGGAAAGTTGAAGCCGGGATTGCAGAAAATCCGTTTCTGCAGCTGCATATCAAGCTTTAAAAAAAATTGATTTTACCCAGTAAGCAAACGTTAGTGCGATCTCTCTCTGCATTTGCTAGGAGACCAGGGTTCTGCCCTGTGTTGCTAAACACGATAAAGTTCGTATCTAAAAAGCTGTCTCAAAAGGACAGGTTGTGTGTCCTCTCCTTTGACGAAATGGCTTTGAAAGCAGGTGTATCGTATAACGCTAAACATGATGTAATCGACGATAACGAAAATTAGGTGAATCTGTTGAAAGTTGAAGACGGGATTGCAGAAAATCCGTTTCTGCAGCTGCATATCGAGCTTTAAAAAAATTGATTTTACCCAGTAAGCAAATTCTTTGCATAATGCTAAACATGATGTAATCGACGATAACGAAAATTAGGTGAATCCCTGGAAAGTTGTAGACGGGACTGCAGAAAATCCGTTTCTGCAGCTGCATATCAAGCTTTTAAAAAAATTGATTTTACCCAGTAAGCAAACGTTAGTGCGATCTCTCTCTGCATTTGCTAGGAGACCAGGGTTCTGCCCTGTGTTGATAAACACGATAAAGTTCGTATCTAAAAAGCTGTCTGAAAAGGACAGGTTGTGTGTCCTCTCGTTTGACGAAATGGCTTTGAAAGCAGGTGTAGCGTATAACGCTAAACATGATGTAATCGACGATAACGAAAATTAGGTGAATCTGTGGAAAGTTGAAGACGGGATTGCAGAAAATCCGTTTCTGCAGCTGCATATCAAGCTTTAAAAAAAAAAATTGATTTTACCCAGTAAGCAAACGTTAGTGCGATCTCTCTGCATTTGCTAGGAGACCAGGGTTCTGCCCTGTGTTGATAAACACGATAAAGTTCATATCTAAAAAGCTGTCTCAAAAGGACAAGTTGTGTGTCCTCTCGTTTGACGAAATGGCTTTGAAAGCAGGTGTATCGTATAACGCTAAACATGATGTAATCGACGATAACGAAAATAAGGTGAATCTGTGGAAAGTTGAAGACGGGATTGCAGAAAATCCGTTTCTGCAGCTGCATATCAACCTTAAAAAAATGATTTTACCCAGTAAGCAAACTCTTTGCATAATGCTAAACATGATGTAATCAACGATAACGAAAATTAGGTGAATCTCTGGAAAGTTGAAGACGGGACTGCAGAAAATCCGTTTCTGCAGCTGCATATCAAGCTTTAAAAAAAAATTGATTTTACCCAGTAAGCAAAAGTTAGTGCGAACTCTCTCTACATTTGCTAGGAGACCAGGGCTCTGCCCTGTGTTGTTAAACACGATAAAGTTAGTATCTAAAAAGCTGTCTCAAAAGGACAGGTTGTGTCTTCTCTCCTTTAACGAAATGGCTTTGAAAGCAGGTGTAGCGTATAACGCTAAACATGATGTAATCGACGATAACGAAAATTAGGTGAATCTGTGGGAAGTTGAAGACGGGATTGCAGAAAATCCGTTTCTGCAGCTGCATATCAAGCTTTAAAAAAAAATGATTTTACCCAGTAAGCAAACGTTAGTGCGATCTCTCTCTGCATTTGCTAGGAGACCAGGGTTCTGCCCTGTGTTGCTCAAGACGATAAAATTAGTATCTAAGAAGCTGTCTCAAAAGGACAGGTTGTGTGTCCTCTCCTTTGACGAAATGGCTTTGAAAGCAGGTGTAGCGTATAACGCTAAACATGATGGAATCGACGATAACGAAAATTAGGTGAATCTGTGGAAAGTTGAAGACGGGATTGCAGAAAATCCGTTTCTGCAGCTGCATATCAAGCTTTAAAAAAAATTGATTTTACCCAGTAAGCAAATATTAGTGCGATCTCTCTCTGCATTTGCTAGGAGACCAGGGTTCTGCCCTGTGTTGTTAAACACGATAAAGTTAGTATCTAAGAAGCTGTCTCAAAAGGACAGGTTGTGTGTCCTCTCCTTTGAGGAAATGGCTTTGAAAGCAGGTGTAGCGTATAACGCTAAACATGATGTAATCGACGATAACGAAAATTAGGTGAATCTGTGGAAAGTTGAAGACGGGATTGCAGAAAATAATGACTGCCAAAGACCCGCTAACACAGTTTATGACAGCCCTGGAACGGACTAATCACGCAGTGGTCCGCAACATCAGAGTGGCAGTCTGGAACGCCGATGGAATATACGCTCAGAAGATCAAACTCACGGATTTTTTAACTCGTGAGAACATTGATGTGGCTCTGATCAACGAAATACATCTCAAGCCAAAAGACCACTTTAGTGTAAGGAACTACGCAACATCGCACCGACCGCCCCCCAGGAAGGTTGGGAGGAACGGCGATTCTGATCAAAAACCAAATAACGCACGACCAGCTCCCACTCGCCGCTCTCACCTTACTAGAAGCAACGGAAGTGACCATCTACTCTCCAGACGGACCTCTTCTCGTGATTGCGACCTACTGTCCCCATGCCCACTACCTCCACCCCCGACCAAGACACCCTTCAACATTTGGGCACTGAATCCTCATCGCCAATGACCTCAATTGTAAACACCCAGCGTAGAACGGAAGAGTAGCAAATCACAACGGTCGAGTGCTTCACCAGGCGCTCACAACCAGGAACTTCATACCGGACGCTCTACCCCAAGAACGAAGGTCTACCGAACGTCCTGGATATAACTCTGTCGAAGAACATTACCATTGTAGACGGCCCAGTTGTTATCTCTGGTCTGCACCCCGACCATATTTCTATAGTATTCAGTCTCACTTAGCCTTTATGTATCCATTAGAAGAGTCTCCGAACTACAACAACGTGGATAGCCACAACCAACCATGTCACCCAACATCAACTGGAGCCCAAAGATCTCCGGACAGAATCACTGGTCCACTTCAAGCGCTGGGTCCGTCGACAATGTTAACAGTTCAGCTACCCTATCTGGAAAACACTGTGGAATTCCCTCACTACACGAATCAAGAAGAGGTTACTCCGACGACTTCAGCAGTGGAATGAAAAACTCAAAACCCTGAACACTCCCTCCCGTGATTTCTGGCGTCTGGTCAAAGCGTTCACAAAACCACCTCTACACCCCGCACTGAACCCATCAAAGGACCCAACGGCTTATCCTGCGGCCCCGAAGAACAGGCCAGACCACCGCAGTACAGTGTTCCAGAAGCACGCCGACGCCAACGCAGCAATGCAAAAGACGGTAAAAACCCTCCAACAAGAAGCCCCACTCCCACCCACAGCACTAACAACTCCAAGAGAAGTACGAAAAACCATCCAGAGAATCTCCACCCACCGAGCTTCAGGACCGGACAGGATCACCCCGGCTGTCCTGTGGTGCTGGAACCATGGAAATTCCATTACCTGGAATTTCTACTTTAAAGAAATGGATTTCCAGTTCATTTCGTTGTCGCCCTGGTATATTATCAGAAGTGATTAATTTAATGAAAACAGAGGTGGAAAGATTCTCCACTATCGAACGCATATGCGTAATTTCATTTGATGAAATCAATATTGACAGCAGGGTTACGTAGATCAAATGGAAGATTGCGTAATGGGACCACATAGCAACGTGCAAGTTGCAATACTGTAGTTAGGACTTTTTGCTGGTTGGAAGCAGCCAATTTATTATGGTTTTGACGAGACCATGGCAGCAAATTTGTTAAACAAAATCATATGTTCTTTGCAAGATGTTGGCTACAATGTTGTTGGCGTAATATCTGATCTGGGAGCAAGAAATCGCGCTGTATGGAACGAATTGAACGTTTCACATGTAAATACAGGTTTTCAAAATCCGCGAGCGCCAAAGAAAAGAATCTGCGTCTTCTCTGATGTTCCACACCTATATAAACTTCTAAGAAACCATTTTTTGGATAAAGGGTAAGAAGAAAGTAAGAAAGGAAACAATTCAAAAGTTACTTGAATTAGATAGTGGGGAAATGAAATTGAGTCATAAGGTGTCTACTGCTCATATCAATGTGAAAGGCAGAGAGCGCCAGCGAGTGTACCTAGCAATGCAGTTATTTTCTAATCACACTGCTAAAGCTATTCGCTATTTAATGCCAGAAGAACACCATCTAGCAGATTTCATTCAACTTGTGAATGATTCATTTGATACCTTAAATGCCCGAAGCAGAAATGATAAAAAAGATCTGTCATGTGGCTATGGCACAAATCAAGAAGTTCAAGAGAAGATTTTGAGATATCTTTATGCTACTTGTGAGGGAATGCGGGTAGGAAATTCACATAATCTCTTGCCATTTCAGAAGGGTTTTATGACAACTATTCGCTCACTATTTGGCCTCTTTTCTGATCAATCATTAAATATAAAGTATCTGTTGACAGAAAGATTAAACCAAGACTGTTTGGAGAATTTTTTCTCACAAGTACGAGGACTTGGTCGTTTCTATGTCTATCCGACACCAACCGAATTTAAACACCGTTTGCGGCTTTTGCTTATGGGGAAAAATATAAATGAAATCCCTCTTTCGAATGAAGTTCCTGTCCCACAAGAAGATGATGGAGATTTCTTGACATCAAAATTATTAGAAGGAATTCTACCAGATATGACGCAACCCTTGGCAATGATTAAAGGCAAAACCGAAATCGAAACACCTACCGAATTACCGGCTATTGAACACGAGACAGATTGCTCAGTGGAAGGGTTTCGATTTCTTGCTAGCTACATCGCTCATCGAGGAAGAAAATACGACAGACCAATGAGTACACTATCTAGAGATGTACTTCCTCCCACACCCGGTACAGCCTCTGAAGATTGGATCGAGTTTCTGTCGCTGGTGGTCTCCTCGTTCCATCAGAGGAATGGATGTCAAAAAATGAAGGGTTTTGAACTTATTTTCAATTATATTAATGGTTCCAGCACAATGTCCGGTGGAAAAAAAAAAATGTAAAAAGACTGACCGCGAAAATAAGTAAAAAGTATCCTGACGTGAATGAACATTTAATTAGGATATATGTAAGAACTAGGATGTTCATTCGCATAAAATACATGAATAATAGAAATAAAATTCTAAAATCAACCAATGCCCAAAAAAGAAAATCTCGACAATGGCATGCCTTAGCCACAGTGAGGCCTGCAACAAACAACTAAGCAGAAAAAGGTACGTAGAATTATTATTTAAAATGATTTATTATTGTTTATTTCCTGTGCAAACCTTGTCTTGTGTTGCTTGTGGCTGTGCGCTTCTCTTGTCTGCTCCTCGAGACTTTCTCGTCAGCCTCGCTGCTCCTGCAGTGACGTCATGTCACCAGCCAATCAGAGTCCCGTTTCCGATATAACCCAACCTTACTCATTCTAGTAACCTTGACCTGAAGCCAAAAGACTATTTCGAAGTTCGAAACTATACCACCTACCGTAACGATCGCTTGGGCTGCATGGGTGGAACAGCGATCCGCGTGAAGCGCAATGTTGCACACGATCCCACCCAAGTTCCAACTCTTACCTCCCTGGAAGCCACAGGTGTGACGACCTACTCCCCAGACGGTCCACTGCATGTGATAGCCGCATACCGCCCCAACGCCAGGAACCTGCATCCACCAGACTTTGACATCATTCAGCAGTTGGAAAACCACATCCTCCTAGCCGGAGACCTCAACAGAGAGCGTCCAACCTGAAACGCACTCGTCGTCAAGCACAACGGCCACATACTCCGCAGAGCTCTACACACCAGGAATTTCATCGCAGCGGCTCCCACTGAGCCTACATTCTTCCCTGCTAATGGCGAACTCCCGGATGTGCTCGACATGACCCTTACCAAAAACATCGCATCGCCATTGTCGAAGGCCCAGAAGTAATAGCTGACGTTCAATTACACCCGGACCATATACCCATTCTGTTCACAGTTGCCTTCCGAATACACGTCCCAGTCACTCATCTTCCCAAAATTCGACAAATCAAGTGGGATGTGTACATCAGACACCTTGCCACCATGATCGACCCGCGACAACCAGTCACAACCCCTGAAGAAATAAATCAAGCTGTCGCAATTCTCACGAAATCCATCCAGACTGCATACCGCTTGGTCACCACCAGACCCCACCCCAACAGGAATTCCAGGACCTCTGGACGGACGCCGTAATCCAACTGAAACGCTGGATCCGTAGGCAATGGCAACGGACAGTTGCGTCCACTCAAAGTCAAAATACGCACTACAAGAAATATCATCAAATCACAAAGAGGCAAGAGTTCACAACAGTGAACTCGGCATTCAATTAAAACTCTCACGATTACCTACTGACCAACGCATTTCACTGCATAAAAGAGCAGGTTAAGTTGTGCCCCTGAACAAATCAATATTAACATCCAGATACAGAAATCATATTGAATACAATAAACGGTAAAAAGAAAAACTGGCCTGTCGGAACGTTCAAGAAACTTCCGGCAAACTGAACTGGTGCAATTATCGTCAAGTAAAATTAAACAATGCTATACCCCATAAGGTTCTGGCCTTTTTTTTTTTTTCAGTGCCATATCCAGCGTCCAGTGCTAAAATATCCTAGTGCACATATAACTACGAAGACACGGTTCATAGTGTCAGACTCTGAAATACAAAATACTTCTTAAGCTCTGGCTCTTTTCAGAGACAATTGAAGATTGCATATTGCAACGGCCTACAAGAGCGCACACTGCTACCATGTCATCAGAGGCGGGTCTATGCCGAAAACAGGCTCGCCGCCCAGTCAATGAAGTCGTCAAGAAATATAAAAAGAGCTACACCCCTCTAGGGTCCACTGACGGCAATCCCAACAAATGGCATCAACCAAGAAAACATTTCCCGGAAACCAGCTCAGTGCACGAACTACATTGAAACGCAAGTCACATCAAATCATACAAATAAACTTACTTCGAAGGAAGTCCCCCCAGGATTTCAACGCTCGAAAAAGACAGAAAAACACCTCAGTCGAGATCTCGAACGGATCAAGAGATCCGTTTGTCGTGAAAGGGGTAACTGTTGGAAGGGCGAAGCAATTAGATAGGCAATTGGTGAAAATTATCGCGAAGGAAATAACGGTTTTCATCTTTAGTTGAAAACAAGGAATTCAGAGAATTCATTACAATGTTAAATTCCTCGTACACTTTATCCAGCAGAAAACGTTATCAACTAACATATTACCCGCTGTATACAATGAAATGAATGAAAGAAAAAGTAAAAGAAGAGCTAAGGAAGGCTAGCACTACAGCTGTTACAACAGACCGATGAACATCCTCCATGAACCGAAGTTTTATTGCTGTTACTGCACATTTTATAACAGATGACTGCGAACTCAAACATTTCTCATTAGACTGTTTCCAATATGGTGAAAACAACACAACTGAAAATTTAGCAACTGAACTCAAGCGTGTGCTGCATGAATGGGATCTGAGCAATAAAGTTATTGCTGCTGTCGTTATTAACAACGCAGCTGTCATGAAGACTACTGTAATTAAGTGCGGTACAGGTGCTTTGTTCACACCATTAATTTAGTGGTGAAAGAAGGGGTTAATGAAACAATCTTCGCCTAAGAAAGTAAAAGAAAGACCTCAAGCGTATAAAAAACTACGAAACTTGCAGAAACAATTGGGATATGGAGAACTTAAACAGGAAGTGAAAACTACATGGAACTCGACATTCGAAATGTTTTTGATAGGTTCTTTGACCTTAAGGGACCAACTTGATCAGCTCTGGCACCGATAAATCCAACATTCAATCAAATATCAGAAGACAAATAGATCGTTCTCTAAAGGGCGTGTACTATAGGATTATTAAAAGATTTTCAGGAAGTGACTACAGAAATAAAGTGCTGAGAAAACAGTAAACATATCCAAAGTTACTTTCATTTAAGGAACTTTACTGAAACACGTTCAAACAATGACAAATGAGGAGGATTTCTCTCTTCAAATTAAGAGAATGTTTACGTTTTAAGTGATCAAATCACCGTTAGATTTGCAAATGTAGACTCAAGAAATATCCTACAAAGAAAGTATACACTCTTGGATCCTCGATTAAAAAAAAAAAAAAAAAAAAAAAAAGTTTACTTTCAACAGTACAGACGATAAGCCACAAAGAAGACGCGTACTGCCCTCATCTTCAATGTGGGCGGATTCCGATGAAGAAGTCAGACAACTTTTGAACGTTGAAAATCCAACTGCAACTGGCATTATTGCACTGGTTAAATACTTAGATGTGTCATTAATTATTTGTACAAATGATCCACTTGCGTCGTGGAAGAGAAAACAATTCACATATCCTCGTCTTTTTCAAGTGATGGAGCGAAGACTAGCTATTCCGCCAAGCTCTGTTCCGTGTGAACAAGTATTACCGAAAACCGGACAAATATTTACTGAAAGACGAAATAGGTTCTCTTCTCAGAAAATATCCACGCTCGTGTTTCTCCACGTAATCTGTAGAATATGTTATGTACAGTGAAAATAGTGTTTACAGTGCAAAGGATACTGCTTAAATACTTAATGTATTTTGAGTTTAGTATAGTGTTTCGGGTTAGATATAAGTGATAAGACTTGACTTTTTTTGTAGCTACAGTCCTTTTTATGAAGTTTTGTAGCCTTAGTAAAGAATGCATGATATTAGATTACACGTACATTACCTCTATTCTATTTAGATAAAACATGGGTCAATCAAAATCACATTGTCAAATTTGCTTGCCAGGATTCGTCGAGAAATGGAGGACTCAAATTACTCACAGGTAAAGGTAATAGACTCATTATATATCACGTGGGGTCAGAAAAAACAGGTTTCATTCATGATAGCAAATGGGTGTTTAGGTCAAAGTTGACTGGAGATTATCACCAGGAAATGACTTCAGATTCATTTCAAGACTGTTTTTTAAACAGATTTTTAAATTATTTAGAGGAAGGCAGTTTAATTATTATGGACAATGTTCCGTATATACGGTCTGAATAAATAGAATTCCTAACACGTCTACAAAACAGTAAGATGATATGTACTGGTTGGAACAGAAGGTTCCTTTCTCCCCCTGAGAAATGAAAATAGAAAATCTGGAGGAAGTGCTACCTCTTAAAAATAGGCAGAAGATATACGAATTGGATCAACTTGCAATCGAAAGAGGACACGAAATAATCCGACTTCCGTCATACCATTGCCAATATAATGCAATTGAGCTTATTTGGGCTCAAGTGAAACGTGAAGTGGCGCAGAAAAACACTACCTTCAGAATTTCGGACGTAGAAAAACTAGTTACCACAGAACTCAATAAAATGGCATGTGAACAGTGGGCTGTTGCCCGAGTGAACAAATTTGATTTTTTACTTAGATGCTATTGGGAAAAAGTGCATAATTATTATTTTCAAAAATGAGTTAATGAGTACAGTTGTTCAAAACTTAGTCCTTCAGGATATTAAGTGACGTGAAGCTACCAAATTTCACTACTACTACGACTTACAAAGTACATGGATTTTGCCTTTGCTAAACGAAAACATGAGACGGCTTTGATGGAAAGAGACGATATTATAGAGTGGCAAGGAAAATTCCTGAGATCAACAAAATCATTTTGACAGGAAAGGAGAAAAATATTTTAGATGAGATGTGGGTAAACGCAGGGCATACGGTAAAAAAGGTCTGGCAAGACAAAACAACCACATCCAGGAAGCAGGCTTTCTTGGAAGGACTGTCAACTGGATTAATACAGCTTTCCGGGAAGGGAAAGAGGTTGATCGTGAGGTAGTGACAATGGATTTGTCGAAGGGTCAGAGTTTGTGTTTGGGTCAAGATCAACATCTAATTACCACGAAGAAATGAATAGCGACACGTTTCATAAGTGGTTTGAATCTGTACTGCCAAAATTAGAACCGCACAGTATAATCTGTCTTGACAAAGCACCATACCATTGTGTTCGAAGTGAAAAAAATTCCCAACACCAACGAAGAAAGCTTGAAATATTCAAGCAGTTACAAGATAAAGGTGTGGAAGTTACGTCTGATATACTGTGTGTAGAACTACTGCAACAGGTGAAATCTATACGCATATATATAACAAACATGTCATTGACGAAATGGCTACAAGGTTTGGTCATACAGTGCTGTGGTTAAGCCCCACCTATCATTGCAACCCGAATCCAATAGAAATAATTTCGAGGCAAATAAAGCCTTACATGGCTAAGAATAATAGATCGTTTACGCTGGACGAGGGTCAAAGGTCTTTTTGGAACAACTGCCTCGTGTTACCCAATTGAACTGGACAACCGCAATCATCGCGTAACTGAGAAGGAAGAAAAGAGATTTTGGGAGGTCGATTCTTTGACAGATGAAATGACTGGAAGATTACTTTATTGGTAAATGACGATTCAGCAAGTGACAGTGACGCCTCCGACATTACTGGCATGTGTTCACTCGAGAAGAATTAAAACCAGAAGTGGCCAATTTGCATATTTTTATAGAATAGAACGTATATAAATTATTTATTTTTTATTTCTTGTATGACTTTACTTACTATCTGTAAGTTTAAATGTTATAAATGTTTTTAATATGAAAAAGCGCATCGAGAAACAAAATTTCAAGAAAAAGATGTGTGATCTGTATTCGTGGATTTATTTAATGTTTTAGATAATATATTTTTTTTAAAAAAGTTTTTCTATATGAATAAATATACTTGCTGTCTCTTAATCTTAAAGTTGATAATATTGACGCAGTGTGTAATTACATCTGTAATTATAGTGTAACAATATTAGACTAAGGTCATCATAACCTGAGCTCTGACAGGTCTAACATTATGTAAGCTGACGACAATGTTGCGAACTGTCATAACAACAAGAATCAAAGCGAACACTTGACATCACGAGGAAGGAATCGAATTACTTTATCAGTGATTGAATCAGATTATTAGTTGAAATATTTACAAAGTAGATTCTCTTAAAAAAAAAAAAAAAAAAATCGTACTTTACTTCTGAACGTTTCAGCACAACGTAGTTCCACTAGGCCTGACGTTCTGGCTACAGTAATGATTATATTTTTTCCCCTTTTTCCACTTGTATTTATACAACTATGTCCTTTTAACAAGAATGCTTCGGAAATAAAAGGGGGGTTACATGGAACAACAACCGGTCCACCTCCCTGTCGCCGCAGGAAGTAGATTTTCGTGGGATTGAAAGCGAAGAGGGTAGTGAGTGTGTCTGTCTACGGCTCTTCTATAGTTCACGGGAAATGACCCGTGATTTAAATGTCAAGCTGAAATTTGTAGAATTTCTAATGGTCTCTGTTGGCAATTTGTTGACATCCGGAAAAAAATATACATAGTCTATATATTATAGAAACCGTTATAAAGAGTTTTTCATAAGGACTGATTTAGAAATTGAATAGTTGGAAAGTAACGAACATGATCCGACATGTTTGTATTTTCGTAGCATACTTGAAAAAAAAAAAAAAAAAAAAAAAAAAGTGAAGGGCAAGATAGGTTTAGATCCACAAAAATACATTTGGAAACACTAGGTTGTCTCCGTGGTAACAGGACAGTGTTGTCGGATTTATACTTCTCAGTAATGTGAAAGTTTTTCTGTTGTCAGGTTGTTTTCTCTTTTAGTGCTATGTAATATGTGCTATCTCAGTGCATTGATGTGAATATCGTGGTATAATTGTTATTTTCATTCGTCAGTGGAACATAGTTTGTTTTCGTATTATTCATATAGACCTAACGTATAAATTTGGCGTGTGTATGTCTGTGTGTTTGTGCTTATGAACACAATGGCTGAAGTGCGTAAGAAGTGTGGAAAGGGGGTGCCCTTAACAAGTCAGGCACGGGAATTTGTGTTTAATCTTAGGGAATATTTCGAAAAAGAACGTGACAACGACGGTCCTTTATTGCCATTGAATAAAGTGATTGAAAGAGTAGCTTCAGCTTTACACATTAGTCCTGCAACTGTAAAAAGAATCACAAAAGAGAAGTGTCCGAAAGACCTCGCTGAACCGACAGAATCTTTATCTACCCCAGGAAAAAAGCGTAATGGGCCATGCACAGTCACAAATTTGGATGATTTTGAAATAGATTCTATTCGACGTCATATCCACAATTATTATAAGGAAAGAATACCCAACAAGAAAAAAACTTCCGGTGTCTTTGAAGGAAAGTGGATTGTTCAAGGGAGGGAAAAGTAGTCTGAGCAAAATTTTGCACAACTTAGGCTTCACTTGGAAAAAATTTTTCGGAAGAACTGTTCTTCGGGAACTGTTCTTTATGTAGTGGCGCAGGGTGCCCGGTTTTTAAGGGAAATAACTCGTATTCCTGTTGAGGAAATAGTGTGGGTTGATGAAACATGGGTGAATGCAGGACACGCCAGGTCTATGGGTTGGACAGATAACTCAATTCGTGGTACTTCTAAAACCCCAATGGGAAAAGACGGTCCTCTCATTCTTTTAAATGCAGGGTCAATAAAATGGGTTTGTTCCACATTGCATGCTTCTTTTCCAGTCGGAAAAAAAAAGAAAGAAAAAGAAACAGTGGACTACCATGAGGAAATGACATCCGAAAAATTTAAGTCATGGTTTGAAGACTCTTCTCGCGAATATTCCTCCTCGCTCTACTATTGTTTTGGACAATGCATCGTTTCACAATACAAAGGTAAATAAAGCGCCTACCACGTCTACAAGGAAAGAAGCGGTGTTAAAATGGCTTGAAGAAAATCGAATTCCTGGTTTATGTTCTTCAACGAACAAAGCTGAATTACTCCAGATTGTTCGACGTTACAAAGACACGGTAGAACGTTTTGAGATCGACGAATTAGCCAAGACAGCAGGACATAAAGTTATCAGGTTGCCCCCTTATCATTGCCATTACAACCCAATTGAGTTGATTTGGACACAATTAAAAGGTTACGTTGCGGAAAAGAACAAGACATTCACCATGCAAAGTGTTCGCAGTTTAATATTGGAAGCGATTAAAGAAATTACTCCAGCAAAGTGGAAAAAAATCGTGGATCATACTTGGCAAATAATTTTGAACTCCAAGGAGGAAGAAGGTTTACTTGAAAACACTGCAGAACTGGCACTCGTTGCAAGACAGTGGTAACAGCAGTGACGAAGACGCAACAGATGATGAAACTATGAGTGATAATTCAGAGACATCGTACGGAAGATCTGATGTACAGGCTTTGATGGACTACTGCGGAGTAGGATTTCTACAGTAAATGGCATTAAACTGTCATGCATTAAACAATTGAATGCGATTCCATAACGTAAGTAGTTTCCAGGTTTTTTTTTTTTTTTTTAAAGATATGTGTTTCGAAGTAGTGATAAGTTTATTTATGATTTTGTAAACAACCTTAACACAATACTTTCTGTTTGTTTCTTTTGACTGATACTTTCGTCAGTTATGATGTTAAACAATATTTTTGCTGTAACACATAGGTGATTCTTTTCCCAAAAAAATCCCCTTGTTGTATTGATTTTTTTTTTTTTTTTTTTTTTAAGTTAGCTAGCTATGGTGTATCTAGCACCCATTCCGAGGGTTACACCCTATATTAGGGAAAGAGTTTTGATATTATTATGGAGGGGAAAAGAAATTTCTGTTGGGCAAAGAAATTCTATAGTTACAGAAGATACATGTGGCAACCGCGCTAGATCGCACGTGAGAGTTGTCAGAGCTCTTCTTAGCGCGGCCTCACTCTTAACAATCTGCTCACTCGCCCTTGGAAGAAAGCAGAACCAATATCGACTATTTTGTCTGTGAGGATAGTGTTGTGTGTTTGGGTGAAAAAAGACTGTTCACCGTTTTAACAGTGAAAGATTACATGCACGTGCAGAAGCAGAAATATTGCGGGAAGCTGACGAAATAATTTTCTCCTTCACCAATCGCTGAATACTCGTGCGCGGAGTGATACAAAATGAGATACGCGGTTGGTTTTAGAAAGGTGCAGAGGAGTATGAAAAAGCTTTTAGTGAAGTTAAAAGTAACGAGAAGTAGTTTTAAACAATGAATATCATCTTAATAATCACTTAAGAGCATGCTAAAACTAAGAGTGAAATTACATTATTGTGTGTTTCAGATGTCAAGCGACATGACCTTGAGTTGGCTTCACACGGCATCCAATTAGCTTTGAGCGGTGTTGACAATTCGCGAACAGGAAATTCTGCACGCTGGCTTCTCGTGCTACTGCGAATCTTAAAAATTATACCTGCGACTTCGCTGAAAACTATTCATTCGTTCTTCAGGATGCTGCCCAAAGCTTCAACTGGAACAATGGACAGGCAACACCCCTTTCACACACTACCTTCAAGCTTCAACAACCAAAAAACTTATGTATGCATCTCTTGTTATAACTTCTGACTGTCTCACACATGACACAATAGTGGTGCACCTTTTCCAGAAATATCTAATTTGGTTTCATGCTGTCTGATTTTACCATAAAACCAAGCTGGTCTATTGCCACAGTGAGTGCTCCTTCTCAGTATCACCTCACGGACAGACCCAAACCTATAAATTCTGTTGAAATTGATGATGGTTAGTTAAGTTGTGAGGTTTGTTGACTGACATGGAACGATCCTATTAACGGTGTAGAATCCTCTCTTTCAGGGACACGGTATTCTCTTTTCCCCCTAGTTTCAATGACTTCATAACAGACAAGAATTAGTTTCAATTCATACGTATTTAGCATAGAAAATGCTATTAATATATCATCCTGATAAAGCAATATTAATAACCTTTTCAATGGACCTTGGTGGAAAGCACACCTTTTCACATTGGCTACTGAGGGTAGTGGTATGTGTGTGTTTCAGAAAACTATAAGACGGCTTGCTAATGTCAGTGACACAATATTTGAATAATGCGATTTGTTTTTGAGGGGTCCAAAGGAATACGAAAACGACCCACTTGAGAAACGATACCCTACATCATCCTGAACAGGAATTGTAGGCTTATATATACACGCCACTATATCTTATACTAGGAATAGAACATAATCAGGGTCCCCAATTCTTTGGTGAGCACGAATTCCGACTTTTCCAACTTTTCTCGGTCATGATTTACAAATTTCCAGGTCTATAGATAGTGTAAAAAGGCAACTATATTTTTCCCGACCAGGGAGTTCCTCATCTACTATGCATTCACATATGTATTGTATATATACATATAGATAGAACGAGAAAAAAGGGTTCTGAAAAATAAAAAATCCATACTTAAAATTCCCTAACTTTTCCGTTTTTTTTTTTTTTTTTTTTTTTTTTTTTTTTTGAAAGCTTTTGATGAAATTCCTTGACTTTTGAAGGATTTTCCATAAGTTAAGCTGAATTCCTTGACTTCTCCAGGTCGGTAGGAATCCTGATAGTAGATCATCTATATATGCAAAATAAAATAAATTCTTTAAAAAATCTTGTTTAACGTCCCACTGTTGTACGCTATAGAAATTGTGATAAATGAAAGTGCATCATAATGATGGGAGGAAGTACAAAAAACTAGAGAATATTCACAGATAAAAAGTTGACTTAAGTGCCATATTCCATTAATCGTATGTTCATACCATTTTTATTGCAGGCCTTATAAAATACTATACCACAGGAATACCTTGCATAACGCGGTAAATTAGTTCCAACGAATGTACGTGCTATGCAAAAACCGCATTGTTTGTGGTCTATTTACAATTAATAAATTTAAATTGAATCTGTTCGTCACAAAAAAATTCATTTAACATGGGACCCCCTACTAGCGTGAAGCCCAAACGGCTGATGCAATTGGAAAAATTTCACCATTTTACAATGATAATCACGTATTTCCAACAAGCTTTTCTTTTTTTCTGGTCTATGGTCACGCAATTTTGATACATCCTGCATTTGGATATTGTAGAAATATAGGATAGAAATGAAAATAGGAGTTTTTATATTTACTTACATATATACCTGATATAAACTATAATATACAATATATTGTAAGGATCCGTATATCCACACACTGCAAATCACATGTTCTCATTACAAACACGTGCTTTTACAACCATAAACAAATAGCGGCAGACTACATAAGAAGATCACGCAACCAGGAAGATACGAAATGGACTCGAGGAGCTACGAAGATAACCAATTTTAGGATTTTAGATTTCTGGGCTTTCGGCTTCTAAGGCCATTTAGCCCTTCACGATTTGAGGGATGACGTTCCTCGGTGAGCACACAATCCGGGGAAAGGGAAGGAAGGAAGCGGCCTGGGATCTATAAGTTAGGTACCACCCCGGCATTTGCCTGGTGTGAATGAGGAAAACCCAGGAAAACCTCATTCACGGTGGCTGGCCTGAAAAAGCGTGTTACACTTCCTCTCTCTAGGTCCTCCCTCTAAGAAGATCGCCATAAAAGAGGACCATAGGAATAGAAAACTATCTGTTCAAAGCTGATCGCTCACCTACCAAAAACCTCCCGAAGCCGCCATGGGTTATGGAGATTCCTTCTAATACCAACTTCTGGAATGCAATGAGCTACAGAGCTTTCCTTTAAAACCTATCTCCCGAGGCTACTGTGGGCTACGGAGTATACTACCGATTCCCGTCTGAGGTCGCTGTAAGCTAGGACAATTATCCTATTCTTAGACCACGTTGTGTGCCGAGGAACATCAAACCTATTGTACACTGAAAACATTTTAGAAAAACACTTAACAAGAACTTTGTAAAAAAAAATTTATAAGACAATTCTTTTTATAATAAAAGTGAAAGGTTAAAACTTCGTTTACATTATTTAAAGACTCTATCAAGCAGAACATTGCAATATATATACAATATATAAACAAAATAACACACAAAATCCTTTTAAACGAATAAAACTTGTAAAAAAAAAGAAAACAAAAAAAAGCATTATTTCTACATGAAAAACGAAATATTTCACTTTCTCGCTTAGACACTGCAGGGTAAAAGAGACGGACGATTTATTGAGAGTGAATGCTTCTGAAAAGAACTGATGGAATGAGAGTATGTGAGGAAACGGGAGAACTATGGATACAATGCTCACCACAAACTCACGGCCAGGGATCAAACCAAGGACCCCTTGCACAAGAGATGAACGCTCAACTACTTTACGCTACTGTGTCCCGTTCTTGAATTGTAGTTAATATCGTCATATCAGTAGCCAATATTCGACTCGACTTCCATCTATACACGCATAAAATCTATTTATTGCTTTTATATATATATTTGGTTATATTTTCTAAAATTTCAATTGATGAACCTAGCACTAATTCGTAAAAATGTAACAATAAAATCCGCGTTAAAACATAACCCGCCTTATGCAAGGTATTCCTGCATATATTACCATATTTGAATCAGTCACGCAAAACATCTGCAATATAGATTTTGTTAAACGAAAAGCTTTTGAAACCGATAGTAACAAAAACTTTAGGTAATACCTAAGCATTCTGTACACCGCCTTCCCGTATAAGTGTATCAATACCTTTACAAACTAATAATCAACTTGCAACGCTTAAAAATAAAATAATAACAATAAAAAACATATTGAACACCAATATAATCAACAATGGAGACTAACTTCCTATAACAAACAGTTGCTTCACTGTGTCACTGGCGTCTGTTGGAAGCCCAACCATACAGTCGTAGAGCCACTTGGATAGAATTCAACCGAAGAACCAGGAAGAGCAGTAACTTTGGTACATTCCAAACTTTGTGTACAAGGCATCTACAGAGAACAAAAGGACAACAATCTTTATTCTACATTTGAGTTATAGATGATGAATAAAAACTCTAAAATATAAGTGAATCTTTATCCTGACTGCTTTCAATTACATACCAGTTTATTTTACTTATTTAATTGTTCAGAGTTTCATACAGCATTAAGCCAACTGACTGAAACTGAACAACATAACAATAACAAATAAAATAAAAACAAACAATAAAAAAATAAAAAGAAATACAAACACAGAAGGTTCACCTCTAAATTTACAATGTTCTCTTTAGCTGAGTTCTGAAGTTTTGTTCAGAAGTAAAAATATTACATCCTGTTAGCAATATATCGTAATCATGCACTAGTATATAAAACAAGGAGCGTTTTACAGACTCTAAAGCTATCTATGTCAGCTTGCAGTAAAGAAGCATCATCCACAGAGTTATGACTCTAAAGAGTTTACAGTAATCAGCAAAAAGCAGTATATCTGATGAAGAGGACGAAAAGATGCTAGGTAAATCGTACATATACAGTAAGAACGAAAGTAGATCCAATACACTCTCCTGAGCGACTCCGGATAAGATGGGACTGTATGGAGATAGGATCCAAGAAGAGTACCATGAGAGATAACAATCTAAGAAAAATAGCATCTGTCCATGAATATTATATCTATTGGAGAGTTTGTAAAGTAGCAACTTGGTATTTATGGCGTCAAAGGCCTCTGAAATGTCAAAATAAACATCAAGGGTGGGAGTTAGCCGTAATTGCTTGTGCCGTATGGATGACTAACACTGACAAGTTAGTTAGACACGAAAATTCAGCTAGGAAACTATGCTGAGAGCTGTTTTAAAAAGGTTTGACAAAGTCGTACAATCTGTCTTTAATTATTTTTTTGCAGAGAATATACACGGAAGAAAGAAGAGAATTACGTCTGCAGGATGGAACTTATTTTCTATCTCTGGAGAGGTGTTTACTTTATGTACGACAAAGAATATACTGCAAAAATAAAGAACAAGCTTACTTTACGTAATTTACTTTTCCACATAAGAATCAAGAACGATGATGTATTTGTAATAATGCTTTAAAAGATTTAAAAATGTGTCCTGCACATGGAAAAACTTCACAGCTGTTTTCACTTCGTCATTGATTCCGAAGGGCCTTCCGGTGAGAGCCTTCTTCAATGCCGAAACGAGAAGGAACGCTGGGTGCGAGGTTGGGACTGTACGGCGAATGAGCAAAGCACTCCCAACCTATAGTGGGAACATGGTTTGGGATTAGCGCCAACAGAGTGTAGTATACCACTATGGTCCAAAAGGAGAACGCCAGAAGGCCAAACCGCTTCTTGTGACTAAAGCTCGTCCAGCGTTTAGTCTGTACTGTGGCTGCTTATGGGCTTTTACTTCTGCGTACTTACCCCCTTAAAGAGAACAGATTTCACTACTGTAGTTTATCTTTAAAAATGTTAAATATTTACCGACGATACAAAAATAATTTTCATAACTTCTCTTTTCCTTATAAAGTATGTAATTAGCTTTTAATAGCTAGTTTTTGTTTTTCAAACTTGAAGGGGGAAGACACGATAAGCGTAACGGCTGCTAGAACGTTGCCAGTGCATTTTCACGAGACTAAAAGTGTCTGCTCAAAGATGCCGTTGCCAACTGACGAGAAATTTCACCATAGTGTCAACCTACATTCGTGCGCTCATTATTATTGTCACTTCCACTGATTTCAAGTACGAAAAAAGGTAGCTAAAAAGGAATAAAAGTACGGCCAGAAAGAATTGAATGAAATCTTTCTGATTTTAAGAAAAAGTAAAATTTTACTTCCGTCTCCTTTTCTTTTCTTTTTTTTTTTTTTTCTATCTCAACTAAAGAAAAATATTTTAATCAGAAAAGGAAAGAGAGCGGAAAAGTTGTTGTAGCTTAACGCGAGATTCGAACAAGTTATGTCCCCACCGGGAATCGAACCCAGGACCCTTTGATTACAAAACTTCGAACGTAACCACTCATCCACGGGGGCACTCTGAATAAAAAGGCAGTAATAATTTCAGGGGATGGTCTGCGGGATGTTTTTTTCAAGTACTTCAGTTTTATTAGGTCTATTATTAATATTATTAAACCAAGCTATAGGCATAATCCATATCTTTCCATAACTATTAACTTATTTGTATTAAGTATAAACGGTAAGTGTAAAACTTCTTAGGCCAAACACTGATTCATGAAGTGTTTCTCGGAACATCTGAGTTCGATTATTAATTATATATAGGCCTATGTATTCCTCGTCGGGAAGGAAATATCAGCGAGAATTGCTACAGGACGCATTTCATATTTCTTTTATCTTTCATGCATTGAAATTTCTTTAGGAGTTCATAACTGACTATGATTTCTGTTGGGTTTCATAATAACATTGGTGTCAGAAACTACACCAGGAAATATGCAGACTGTTTGGTGTGGTGGGTGGGGCTAATAGCTTACCTACTGTATCGTCTATTGTCGCACTAGATGACTCATGTCAAATTCCAAACGAAATTCTTCTCTGTTGTGTCTTTGCTATTGTGCAGTGTGTGTCGGAGCGTGGCCTCTGAGCATTCGGCATTTTGTTGATTGTGTTTATTTACGTACTGTGCTGTTCTGGGAACAAAATCGCGCGTGTCTGTGTGCATAGGTGCGTGAGTGTGTGTTAATATATATAAAATGGAAGAAGTTACAGCCAGCACCTCTTTTAAGCGTAACAGTGGTCAAGTGTTGAAGAGCAAAGAAAGGGCTATTGTTATGAACGTGTTCAATTATTTAAAGGAGAAAAACCCGGATAAAAGTATAAGTTGGGTCGCGAGTGCAACAGCTGAAGCCACGAAAACTCCCAGGACTACTGTTTTCAAAATTCGAAGCGAGTTATCACGTGGACCTTTAGTAACACCGAACAAGAAGCGATTAAGAAAGAAAATTTCAAAGAACAGTCGGTTTGTAAAATATAATGAATTTGTTAGGAGTGCGATCAGACAAAAGGTCCATGAGTTCTTCTTTAGAAATTTGCCACCAACACTCAATTCCGTTCTCAAACAGGTAAATTCAGATCCCGATTTACCGAACTTTAAAAGATCCACGTTCCACGTACTTCTAAAAGAGCTTGAATTTGTTTATGAGAAAAGACAGAGTAAGGCCATGCTTATAGAGAGAGAGGATATTGTGTCGTTGCGTCACAAATATCTACGGCAAATAAGAAAATTTCGAAATCAAAATAGAAACATAGTATACATGGACGAATCGTGGGTAAATATTGGGATAGCCGTGGATAAAGAGTGGAAAGACAAAACAATTAAAGCAGCAAAACAAGCTTTTATGTATGGACTTTCTTGCGGACTTAAACATCCGACAGGTCGTGGGCCGCGATATGCCTTGGTTCATGCTGGCAACGAACAGGGTTTCGTAGCTGGGGCAAAATTGGTTTTCTTGTGTAAGAAAAATACGGCTGACACTCATGATGAAATGGATGGAGATTTGTTTGAGGAATACTTCCGGAATCAGTTACTCACAAATCTTCCTCCAGGGTCAGTTATCGTAATGGACAATGCATCCTATCATAGTCGCCGTAAGGAGCCACTGCCAACCAAATCTTGGAAGAAAGACGACATGCGACAGTGGTTAACCTTACATAATATTGAGTATGATGAGGATATGTTAAAGAAAGATTTGATGGATCTAATAAGCATTCATCGCCCTAAATATGAAAAATATAAGACTGACGAATGGGCTAAAGAATTAGGACACACTGTTCTCCGATTACCCCCTTATCACTGTGAGCTCAATCCTATTGAACTCGTGTGGTCTCAAGTAAAACACTACGTTGGGGCAAATAATACAACATTCAAAGTTAAAGACGTTGAAAATTTAATTCATGAAGCGTTTGAGCGTGTAACAATAGAAAATTGGCAGAACTACGTCAGGCATGTGGTAAACATCGAAAGTGATATGTGGAAAGCAGATGAGCTGCAAGATGATGTTGAGCCGTTGATTATTCATTTGGGTGAAGACTCCTCTGAAGAAGAATCGTCTGAAACTTTCGATGATGATGATGATGGTGGTGATGATGATGATATGGAAGGAATTGATTTTTTGGAGTGCGATTGATTCAATGTGGTAAGTTGTTTATTATTATTATTATTATTATTATTATTATTATTATTATTATTATTATTTATTAATCGTTGTGGTGTGGATTTCTTTTTTTACTACGTGAGTTGGCAACATCAGTCGACAGTATAATAGAAGCGCGATCTGTTCTGCATTTGTTTTTAATGCTCAACTTGGCATCGCTGTTCCCATAAGACCAACAGTCCACTCTTAACTCTGGATAAGCTATAGCATACTTTAGTCTTATAGTACGGAAGATATAACGTCGTTGGCTTCCCGCGAAAAGTTGTAGTGACATTTAAGGGGAGTGACCAGCTTGGTTACTCGTAGCTCGCTAAGCGAAGTAGACGGTTGATGATGACTGCCTATCGTCTTACCACACCCCCAATGACGAGCAGGTCCAAGCGCGGGAAGCCAACGACGTTATACCTTCTGGACTATAGTGTTTGACAATACCGCTGAGCACTGATTCTCTCAATCTCTATATTGGTCGGGCACAGAATAAGTCGCTCATCCGAACTTCCTTCTAGTAATACGATAGAATCATCTGCAGAATCCTCGTCGTACGTCGCCAAATGGCGTATGGATGGCTCTCGCATTAAACTGACGTCTTGTCTGACTAATTATTTACACGATTTCACGGGTGGAGGGTAAGGAAACTTATTTTCTCAATTTCTTCATATATTGCAAAGTTCAAATAATAAGAGTACAGCGGATTCGAAAAATCGCTGAAAATTCTTCTATGAACTTTTTGCCCTTGGTATTAAGAAACTTAGCGATGTATTAAAAATAAATTAATGTGGCATGTCTGATCTCTAGTTTTGAATTTTACGATATTAATAGTTCCTCAAAAAAAAGTTTGATTACCCACCTCTTTTTAAAGACCGTGTTATTACAACCAGTGCCGGTCTGGCTAGGTCGGCTTATCAGCAATTGCTCAGGGACTAAGGGAGCTGAAAGCCTGGTACGGGCTCGGACACACAGCAAAATAAATATTTATAATATATAATAAACTTAATTAACAGATTTTTAAAAAACACGAAAAAAGAATTAATTATTTTTATTAAAAAATATATATTGAAATATACTTTAATGAAATATTTGAAAACAAGTTATAAAAACAACTGAACAAATTAGAAATATCCACTTTCCTTTATTTCTCCATTCGGTGCATGAGAACACTAATAGCATCTCAGAAAAATTGCAATTTTACGAATTTGCAGTCAGAAATCCCTTCCCTTTTTTTGTCATGTTAATACCGGCAGAACTGATGACAACAGTCTGAACAGGCTATTTGTGTTTTACTATATTATTGTAACAAAGTGAAATTTGAGTGACGTGGTACCCCTATTTTTGAAATGCATTGTAATCAGTTCACTCTTCGTACGATGTCTTCCCTAATACTACTACTTAGATACTGGAAACTTATTCACTTCTACTATTTTCCTTCGGATTTTAATAATTGCCGCAGTTTCCTTCGTGCCAAGTACCATTATCTTAGTGTTTCTTACATTTGTTTTTATTCCGTGTTCTTCACAGCTATTCCTCATATTCTCTAACACCGTATTAATTTCAATTTCAGATTATCCAACAGATAGGAAGGAATTAGTACTAAAATACCGTTTTTATTCGCATAACAGTCGTCTTCGCATAAAAGTCGCAGTATATGAGAATTTTGTCTTTGTGAACGAAACTCTTCGAAATTGCTTATCTTGCGCTGATCTCGTAATCATTCCCGGTGGACTCACGTTTATTTTACAACTTCTAGATGTGTCTGTTAACAAGCCTTTTAAAGATCACATGAGGTGGATGTATGGCGATTGGATGGCCAACTGCAACAAAGAGAAAACACCCAGTGGCAAATTAAAATTTCCATCTTTCGAACTTTTATGCAAGTGGATAGTACAAAGTTGATCTTCGATAACATTTGACACTATGTCAAAGCTTCAAAAAGACCAGCATATTCGACGTTTTGGAGGAAGTGAAGATGATGCTCTGTGGAACAGTTACCCAGATTCGATCAGATGCAGGTATTACAAAGTTAAACTTCAGGTGAGAATGAATAGTGCCTTTCGCATGTATGGACAGCTCTGACACTTCTTGTGTGTGTGTGTGTTTCTTCTTTGTGGTGTTACGCAGTTGTTATTCATGTGTTTCCCGATTATGTAAATATATCATTTTTCTGTGCCAATGCCAAGAAGACTTTTTTTTTTTTTAATCTCCCACGAATCGGTAAGTTACGAGTTTAATTTTTACAAGTTTAAATATTTTACCATATGTAAGCTATGCTTTATTTTTAAGTTGATACAATGCTGTATGTATCAAAATTCAAATTGTCTTGATCATAGCGATAATTGAGTGACAGCTTTCTTCGCATAATAATCGCAGTTGGATTTTCGCTTTAAAAAATTGGTATAAAAAATGTGATTATTACACGAGTAAACACGGTCTTTTTTAATTTCCAAAACGTTTTCTTATGTGTAAATAGTTTTCTTTGTATGTGTTAACGTCCTTAAAAAAGTAATTTCAATCAACTAGTAAAACATTTTCTCACGCGATAACGCGATGACTGGTGAGATCAGCGTCAACCCATTCTAATCTTTTCCGCAAATCTGGGATCAGAGACTGTTATATTGGAGTGGCCTTTTAGTTCCCACTCAACATCAGGAATACCCGAGGATAGCAAGAGTAATTTTGGGATCGAACTAGGGGCTCCTCGCACTAGAGGTCACTGCTCTACTACTGAGTAATAGTGCCCCCAACTAAGGTTTTAATAAAGATGTCAATATCGAGTTACTTGTCCCTGTCATGGTAGACAGCTCATAGGATAAACACGTGACGACTATCAGTTATAATAGATTTCGGATAGAACAAAATGAGAGAATAATCAAGCAGGATCTTAGGAAAGAGTGGATTAACAACAATCCTGACAAGATGCGCTTGAAACACGAAAAGATCCGCTAACGGGCTTTTACAGTGCAGTCCACTTATAACGAACTCGGAAACAGCGAATTATTGGATATTACGAACATAAATGAGATCCCTGTCATATCGCCTATTTAAAACATGGAAGAAATAACCATATATTACGAAGAGTATTTTTCGTAAAGACCGCTTATAGTGAGATTAAAAATAAATCTCCGTTTCATTGGAGCTCATTGTATTAGATGTGGAGGAAAAGTGAGGTGTCGTTTTCGGTAGCTGTAAGGTAGGAACAAGCCGCAACTTGATTTTTTTTAAACTCGTGTTTGTGCATCGCTAGATTGAAAGATGGCAAACTAAAGGAACGCTATATCTCTTCAGACAAAAGTGAAGAAAGATGAAGCAGATTCTGATGATGAGGGAGAGTGGAAAATGTGAAACAACTTATGAGTTTCAAAGTTTGGAAAATTTGCAACGCTATTTTTTCGAACACAGCAACACGGTGCCGGACAATGCATTTCGGGCATTTGAGGAAGTGGAACTGGCAGTGCTACGAACATGGCAGCAGACACGGTTCAGAAGAAAATTATAGACTTATTCAAGCGTGCTTGAACACGTAGAAAGAACTGCAATATGTACGATAGGCTACATAACAACCCAATTAATAAAATTATCTTCAGATGTAATGCTATGCTGCTGTATATTCTGTTTTAAACGTATCTAATCCTTTGTTTCTTTTTCCGTAATCCGGAAAAATACATGAGTTTGTTTATGACGAAGTTCGGATATAAAGATTCATTGTATTGGTTCCTTGAAATTCGTTATAAGTGGGCTGAACTGCAATTCTGGAGTGGATTACATATCAATTTTCTGCACTCAAATATCGGATGTTCCATTCCAAGATGAACCCAGGTTTTCTTTAATAACTTTTGTAACATAATTTGACCAAGAATGTCTCTGATCTTTGCCACATGATAAACTGCTGAAAAACATACATGGGAGTGTCTCATTTTCGTTGGATATCTACTGTGGCGAGACAAGACGAAAGTTTGTTTGTGTAACTGCTGGTATAGCTAGGAAGTTCTTTTTGACTTGTGATAGCCAGCAGCACCATAGTCTATCCAGCCTGTTTCTTGGTGTAGTGCGTAGTTTCATTTAATTCTCTATTGGAAGGAAGTGGTTGTTACTTGTGCGCGTTGTTATTGCTAAGAAAATTAAGGAAGAAAAATGTATAATTTTCTGTTGACTAGCATTGATCGGACAGACTTTAACTCGATTAAAGCATGTTAATGATTGTGTCTTGATAAGTTAAAAGTTGATATGCGCCACGTAATTTCAAACCATTCGGGCACTAACGGAAAAAAAAAATAGAAGCTAGTGACAGTAGACGTTCAATTAGCTACTTTCCGAAATGTAGAGCAGTTCTGTTTTGTTTAGATGCGAATGGTGGCTACTTTCAGGATACCTTATGATGTCATCACTTTTTGCACAAAACAAGGTAAGTCTATTGACAATTTCGCTGGATTATCTCCTTGAATGTTTAACTTATTAATAAAAAAGAAAAAAAAAGAAGCAGAGTTTGGCTTGGAGCGGAACACCTTATATACTTAAAGTCACTTACATTGACTTTAATAATAATAATAATAATAAACAGCAACAACTTACTTCACTTGTAGATGGAGCGTGTTCTTCGTTGTGTGTAAGGAGATGTTCCTGATATTTGTTCCGTCGATCGAAGCCTCGATTACATACATTACATACAAATCGTCTGTGTCCTGTGTGTGTTCTCATGTGTGCATCTCGATTGCCTCTATCGACGAAACCTCTTCCACACTGGTTACATTTGAACGGCTTTTCGCCAGTATGAATGCGTCTGTCAATAAAAAAATGAACGACAAATTGATAATTAAAAATCACTATAAGTAACTTTAAAAAGGATATGATCACATACTGGAATCATATTTTGGAATAATCTTTTGTCCAATTAAAGGTTAAAAATTCAGTTTTAAAAAGTGAGAGTAATGTTGCCACTTTAATAAAAATAAAAAAAAAAGTCTTAAAACATACTCGTTTTGCCTTGATTGTGCTATGTAATCTATGCAGAGCTCAGATATTAATCTACACTTATTAATATAATATTTTATAGGCGTACGTTAACTATAAACGATGTAGGTTCTTCGAGTCGTGAGTGTCGTGTCAAGTCGAATGTGTGACGAGTCATGAGTGAAGGAGAGATGCACCCATTAATAATGAGTATGGTGCAGACTTTATAGACACAGGAAGAGTATCCTCGCCATCAAACATTTTCCCAATAGCTTCTCCAGCAAATTGTTGCTATACCAGACCTTCTACCCTGATTTTGCGGACCAAGGAGGCAATATTTACTAAGGCAGACATGTTCAACAAGCATAACAGTTGTTTGGGATGTTAAAGAACTGAATGCTACTTTTTTGCACACCATTAGCACAATTTTTCACTAAGCGTATGATGTGTGAAGTACAGGATAACCAGACTGCTCTTTATTTGTTCTCTATCCACCTCTGTAATGGCAATTACCATACACTTCTACATGACATCTTGCCGGAACTTTAAGACAATTCGCCCTTAACAATTAGGCAGTGACTGTAGTTTCGAAACGACGACGCAACTGCACATTTTGACATGAATATCGGAGACTTCCGCAATCAAATATTTGATTGGCTATGGCGAAAACATATTTTGGCCACCACACTCGTCCGACTAAGCTATATTGCATTTATTTCTGTTGCTGTACCAAACTAGGAAAAAAATTCGTCGATGTCATCTGTGTGATGACAGTTTTAACACCGTCGAGTGGAGTCGATTTTGAGTTTAACGCCCCTTTGAGCAGCAAGGCTATATGAGACGGCAGCATGGCTATAAGATAGTTCCATGCTGATTAACGTGGAATCCGAACCACATGAGCTCCCGCCGGGAATCGAAGCCGGGTTTCCCACGCCAAGTTTCAACACCGTATCTGAGGCGTTCTTCATTTGATCTTTCTCGTACGGCTAAGTAACTGTGTAATACAATTCAAAATTATACCGAAAGAAATAAGGGAGTCAATCGCCATGGTGATGAAGTGGGACTCATTTCGATCTTTGCATATTTGAATAGTTCATGTTCTCTTTGATGCAGTACATCTTTATAAAACACTGGTATAGATGTATATAAATTCTGTTTCCTACAGGTTTACCAATCCTGACGGAATGTAATTGATGCGCAGAAAACATGTCTAATTTCTTAAAAGTTTATGCTTATATTTTTTATTTCAATTTGTTGAATGTTTTCAACGAATGTTTGCTTTGGTTGCGTTTTTTTTTTTTTTTTTTTTTTTTTTTTTTTTTTTTTTTTTCTATAGGTGCGCTACTGCTTCTTAGTTTGACTATTTGAATTTGAAGTATTTATATTCAAAATCGGAGGTTACTGTTGATATGACCTCGTATTTTGCGTGCGGACCAGCTCACGGGAAAAATATTTGCACAAGTAGTAACAGAAGTAACCAACCTGAAGATAGTTCCATCTGCTCGCAAGTCATGGTGTCAGTTTGTTGGGATGAGCATGAGATAATTTTAATTGATTATCTTGAAAAAAAGGAAAACGATCAACGACGTGCATTATACAAACTTATTGCAGCGTTTTTGAGTGACGAAATCAAGAAAAAACGGCCGCATTTGGCAAAAAAGAAAATATCCAAAGTAAGTTTGTGGTGGACAACATCGTGTCCGTGGGTTTTGTCGGGGTACTCTCGTTTCCTTCCACTTTCTCATTCCACAAATTCATCCATCATCATTCACTTATTTTAATCATCGTCTCCCTTAGCCTAACCGGCATAAACGTGGGACTTAAACTCGAAGATTTCACTTCATTTTTCTCTTTCCAAACTTGAAAAAGTGGCTCGGTGGTAAAAGGTTTGCCAACAATGAAGAGGTGGAGTCTTCGGTTAATGGCTATTTTAAGAACCTCGATGGTTCACACTGTATACAGGGTATTGAAACTATTGAACATTGTTGGGAACAGTACATCGCACTAAAAGGAGACTATGTCGAGAAATAAAGATTTTTCCTCCAAATTTCTTCCGTTTTCTTTATTAGATCGGATAACTTCTGGAACTATTCTCGTGTATTTTATTTTTTAAATACAAAGTATGATCAATTTTGACATGTTGAAGTGTATTTGTGTTTAGTTACCTGTGAACGTCCAGATGGTATTTCTTGCGAAAAGTCTTGGAGCAATCCTCACATTTGAACGGTTTCTGGCCATAATGTTTTAAAATATGGTTATGTAAAGCTGATCGATTCCTAAATCTCTGTCCACAGACTTCACACTGAAAAGAAAATTAGGCTAAGTATCAATATATACATATACAGGGGATAGTTGCGCACGTTTGCTACCTACTATACACTATTGAAATCAGAGTTCACTTAACTTTTCATTTAGAAGTATGCTATTTTCAGTATGTACAAATTAAAGGGATAATTGCCCTTCTAATCTTGTGGCTAGTGTGAGCCCCTTCGGTGCATGTGGTTCCGGATTCGATCCGCTATGGGAGAGCACAAAAAAAAATAAAATAATTTCACAATTATTCATTTTCATTAATCGATCACTCTCCTTCAGCCTAAAGGATATAACTGGGAGACGTTAAACTTAAACAAAAAAGTCATTTCCTTTTATTTAAAGAGGCCATTCAGTTCATTCCGTGGTTCTCTTTTTTAAGTTCTGTTTTTTTCTAGGTAAATTATTGACTTTCAGTCAAGCAGCTACAGCATCATCCCTATTTATCCTAGGATCATGATTCGTACCTCATTCTCTACAGAATAGAACAGCCTTTCAAAGGGTACCATTCACATTTCCCTATCATGTCCCTGAGGCGGGAAATTTTGAGAGAAATTGGGAATTTTTTCTGAATTTTTTTTCTTTCAAATTTTGAGCCCCTCTGGACCCCCTTATGTTAACGCACAGATCTCAAAATCAACTCAAAAATAGTTACGGGTGTACTAAATGTGTACAAAATTTCAAGCTTCTATCTTGAATAGTAAAGACGGGAAAAAATATTTACCAATGAGCCTCACAATGCTCTAGATTACTCCAAAAGACCTGGATGTAATATGAAAATTTCCTGAGACATCCCTATTTATCCTAGGGTCATGGTTCGTACATCGTTCTCATCAGAATATAAGAGATTTTCAAACGGTACTACTCACATGTCTCCATTATGAATCTGAGGCGGGAAGAATCACGAAAACATGAGATTTTGTTAAAAATATATATATATATCCTTTTTTCAACCATTTTTGGCCCTCTGGACCCTCTCTGCTTTAACGCAGAGAACTGAAACAAATCTGAAAAATACTAAGGGGTGCACTGAACGTGTGTGCAAAATTTCAGCCTTCTAGGTGCAAAGTAAGCCCGTCAAAAATAATAAAAATAGGCATAAACAAAAAAAAAATATAATAATTTATTACGTCATCACCTCCTATGTCTCAACGCAGAAAGGCATGACATCATACATAAAGTATTCTACAATGCCTCTAGACTTGGAAAAAACAAAGTAAAGAGCTTTATTAGCACTTTTTTTAATCGAATAATGAAGGCATTACTTTAGTGCTTAAAAATAGGTACTAGAAGTTAAAAGGGTTATGCGAGTTAAATTTGAAAGGTTTATAAACGGAAATACAGAAGCTGAAATAATTTTAAATTGATAAATTGGAAGAAAATAAGTCACACTATGTTACCACACCTATGCAAACTACAAAATAATAATGTAGACACTACAGCTATCATGATGATACGATGCAATGAGTTATTCTTTTATTTTATTAATTGATTTTAAATATTCTGGTTTTTGATTCATTAAAACTGTAACTATAGAAGAAAAAAGATATTTTTAAAAAGTTCGGACACAATGATCAGAAAACAAAGTAGGGCAATGGTAAATAGTGTCAGAGCTTACCTTGACAACAAAAAGTTAAAAAGCAAAAGGTAACCAGTTTCAAAAGTAGTAAAAGGTGATGCTTTGCAAAAAGGTAAAAAACGCATTACGAACGAAAAAATGTTCTGATCATATAAATAGACCCATAGCATCGCTGTTCACCTAGGAAGAAAAGACCACGAAAAAGCTCTGTAACAAATGGGGATTTTTTTATTTATTTATTTATTGTTTTTAGGTATTCGTTGTCACATTTATAATTATTATCAACGGAAGGAATATCCTATCTATGGAAAGCTGTTACACTTCCTGAGGGAAAGTGATGTGTTTGACGGCAGTTGAATAAGTTTAAAGATCTTCAGATTTGGGACTCAGGTGGAAAAAGTACTAAGGCAGACAAGTTTTACTGAAAACAAACGATATTAGGGTATGGAAATGGAAGTTTTTTTTGCCAAATTATAAATAAAGATTCATCTAGGATTGTATGGGTGAACAAGACATGGGTTAATGTGAGGCATGAAACGAATGAAATTTAGACAAACAGATCAAAAGAAGGAACAAAATGAATACTCGAGTAGGAAAGGGCAAAAGGTTTATTTTATTACTACATGCAAGAACTATAAACGGATTCATTCCAGGGGCTAAGTTGTTCTTTCAGGTGTTGATTACCATGATGAAATGACGTCATAGAATTTCATTGAATGGTTCCCAAATTATCTTTTGCCGAACATTAAGATACTTCGATTACAGTGTCAGACAATGCTTTTTATCACAGCACACACATGAATAAAGTTCCTATACCAGTTAACATGGAGAAGATATCTTTCACTGGTTACAGCAAATCAATGCTCTAGGAATTACTCCAGATATCAGGCGAGCCGAACTGCTGAATATTATGAAGTTAAGAAGAGAACAAGTTAAGAAAAATGTCATAGACTAACTCGCATTGAAAGAGGGATATCAAGGAAATTTGCGGAAAGCGGAAGACGGAAAATTTTCCGGAAAAGCGGAAAATGTGATTTCCGGAAACCGGAAAACTCTTTTTCCGGAAATGACCATCCCTACTACATACGATATCTTCTGATCAAGTTGGCAACGCTGTCATCGGAAGGGAAACAAACACATTAGATTTGTTCTTTTCGTCAGCAGGCGTGTAAGTTCAACTTAAAAATGTCACATGATTTTTCACTGAAAATGATCAATTTTGAAACTGAATTATTCATAACTTTTCCTGTACCTTAAATAAATTTTCTTCTTGGAGCCTCCCTACCCCTCCCCCCTTTAACCCAGTATAGCCATTAGCCGTACCTGGAATGGACGCTCATTAGTGTGCGTACGAAGATGCTGATCTCGGTCGGATTTTCTTACAAAGGCACGAGCACACACATCACATTTAAACCTGTTTACGAAAGAAGAAAAAAATATTAACAGATTCAATGAAAGAAATTATCCAAGGTGTTCTCAAAGTCTTATTTCTTGACTATAAATAATACCTCTAAAAAGTTTTTAAAACAATGCTTTCATAAAATTTACTAAAAGGAGAAAAATATTATTCGTGGGACAAAATGACGAAATGGGACTAAGGCTAAAATCATTGGATGCTCTTCCTAAGGTTGAAGACTAATGTTTATACGGATCAAACATTAAATGGAACTAAGACTTGAAAGCAATCAAACATTAAATGGAACTAAGACTTAAAAGCATTTGGTGCTCCAAAACTTGAGGGCTTAAGCATTTTTGGATTAAGCATGAAGACTAAAAGCATTGGCGCTCTTCCTAAGGTTGTAAGGTTGAGGGCCAAATTTTTTATGGATTAAACATTAAATGGAACTAACACTTAAAAGAATTTGGTGCTCTAAAACTTGAGGGCTTAAGAATTTTTGGATTAAACATGAAGACTAAAAGCATTGGCGCTCTTCCTAAGGTTGTAAGGTTGAGGGCTAAATTTTTTTATGGATTAAACATTAAATAGGACTAAATGTAAAAGCATTGGCGCTCTTCCTACGGTAAAGGGGTAAAGTTTTCATGGATATTAGGGATAATGGTCGAAAATAGAAACGTCACAAACATTAAACTCCGCCTAATGCTTTAAGGCTTATTAGTAATTTTTTTCGTTTTGCTCCACCATAAAATCTCCCTCTTAAGGAGTTTTATAGAAGCATCGTTTCCAGATTTTATCGATTATTATCTACTTTTCATTGTTTACTCAATTTCCTGTATAGAGTTCTTTACTCCTAAGTTCCTAAGAATACTACATGATTTCAAGTATGAGCTTACACGTTTTATTTTCTAAGAACAAATTACAACAGTTCATTCGTAATTTTATCAAAAGGATATATATATATATATAGGGTTACCATACGTCCCCGTGGATTAGGATTTAGATTTTTGGGCTGTCGGCATCTATGGCCATTTAGCCCGTCACGTATGAGGAATGACGTCTCTCGGCGAGCACACTATCCGGGGACGGGAAGGAAGCGGCCAGGGACCTATATGTGCCTGGTGTGAACGAGGAATATCCAGGAAAACCTCATTCAGGATGGCTACCCTCAAAAAGCTTTTTACATTTTTTCGACCGAGTGCACCCACCGGGAATCGAACCCGAGACTACGTCCCCGTGGATCAATGGTAGAGCGTTCACTTCTGGTACGTGGGGTCCCTGGTTCGATCTCAGGCTGAGTTTATGTTCGACAATATCATGTCAGTGGTTTTTTTCAAGGTTCTTCCCTTTCCTCCCACATTCTCATTCTACTAATTTTATAATCGTTTACCTTCATTACCGTCTCCTTTAGTCTACATGACACTAGCTTGTGACATAAAACTTATTTTATTTATTTCTAAACAGCCGAGAGCGAGGATAAACCGTAGCTCAACAAAGACCATAGTTATTGTCTTTTTAGACACTCGCAAATTTGTCCCTCGAACCACATGGTCAGAACAGTGTTACTGCGACATTCTACGGCATTTGAGGAAGAACATAGCAACCGTATCTGTGGAGCGTGAAGAACTGCACCCTCTTCTCTAGCAATCCCTGTCCATGAGTATATCAACAGAACATGTCGCTTCCGCGGCTGCCGTACTCGCCAGATTTAGATCCTGCCGACTTTATATATATATACAGATGGTGATCAGAAAAATGGAAACACCTGAACGAAATTGCAACTTACCAGATTAATATGGTGTCGGGCCATCTTTCGCCTTCAGAACAGCCTTGATGAGACGTGGGATGAAGGGATAGAGGTCGCGAATGGTAGCAAGTGGAATTTTACACCATTCCTCGTGCAGGGCATCGGCCAGTTCTGTGAGAGAGGATGGAGGTGGAAATCGTCGCCGGATCTTGTTTCCAAAACGGACCACATATGTTCAATTATGTTGATATCTGGGGATTGGGCGGGCCAGGAGAGGTGTTGAACTTCATCCCGATGTTCCTGAAACCACGCTGCAACAATGCCAGCTGTGTGAATGGGTGCATTATCATCCTGGAAGATGACGTCATTGTCCGGGAACAACATCCGGATCATAGAATGCAAGTGGTCTCCTAAAATTGTGACTTAATCGTTGGCAGTGATTCGTCCGCTAAGTGTGACCACAGGACCCAATGAAAACCATGATATGGCGGCCCACAGCATCACCGAGCCGCCGCCATGTTTCACAGTTGGGCGGAGACACTGCAGATCATAAGCTTCTTTGGGCGTTCTCCACACACAAACCCGGCCCGTGGTTGGGAATAGGGTGTAGGATGATTCATTCGACCATATCACACGTTTCCAGTCCTCAACGGTCCAAGTTGCATGGTCGTGGCACCATTTGCGGCGTGCGAAAGCGTTATAGTCCCTGATGAGCGGTTTGGCCCGTGCAACACGACCCCGTATAAGTTCATGTCATGTAATTCGCGGCGGACCGTGATTGTCGAAACAGGGTGGGGGAGGTGCTGATTGAGTTTCTCCGTCACTTGCTCCGCAGTGGCACGACGGTTCTGCGTGACAATGCGCTTTAATACCCGGCGTGACCTGTCACTCATGATTTTCTTCCGCCCATTGTTCCGCTTCCCCGATGTGGTTTTCCCGTGTGTTGTGTAAGCCGTCATCACCTTCGACACTGTCCCAAGCGACACACCTAACACAATAGCCACTGCCGTCACACTCACTCCACATAACCGCACACCAACAATTTGCCCTCTTTGAAAATCTGAGAGGTCTCCCATTTTACACTACCTCCGTCTGCTGCAGCCACTGGACACTGCTGTTCCACTGCGCCTGACGTAGTATGGAGACCGACCTAACACACCACCACCAGCGGTCCGGCGCTGCGGGCGCCACGACACCACTGCCAACCCATACATCTGACGTGTTGCCAACTACAGGTGTTTCCATTTTTCTGATCACCATCTGTATATATATATATAACGGAAGATGATGCAGCTGGCAGGTAGCCGTTTCTACACCGTTGCCGAGATCCGAAAATTATGTGCTCGCTTACGCAAATAACTCCCAGGCCGAATTCAAGCACCAGCAGGGAAAGTGCGACCGCTGCTGCATTGCTGCACAAGGCAACTATATCGTACATGTTGTTCAAACTTAGGTATAAAATATAACTTTTTGTCAACAGAGCTACTCTAGCAACTTTTTGATACATCCCTGTATACAACAAAATCGCACGTAGGGTGTCGGTTCAAAGATTTATTTTTATACTGGTACAAAAAACAGTAGGACGTAAAGCTACGAGGGTTTAAATTTTTTACTCTTAATTTTTTACATCTATTTTTTACTTTGTACCTCTACATCCAACTACACTAATTTAAACTTAAACTTACCTTCTATCGTTGGCATGCGATCTCATGTGATTAATAAACGCATCTTTGGAGTACAGTTTCTTCCCACACGTATCACATATGAGAAAATGTCTGTCTTTGTTGTGACGCTCAGAATGAGCTGACAAGTGAGAACGAGTTCGAAATAAATAACCACACAGCGGGCACTGATACTTTCTATTGTCGTGTGCTTCTTTCGTATGAATTCGAAGATCTTTACCAGTTGAAAAATACTCACTACAAACAGTACAGCAAAATGTGTTTGACGGAAGGCCACTATTTGTTTCGTTATCACAGATTTCACTATCAGGTTCTAGGTTGGAAGTGTTTTTTTGTTCCACAACAGAACTCTTTGCCGTGGTATCAAAATCCAGTAAATCATTAGGATTAACATTTGTGCATTCGGCTAACACAGGAGTGTCATCATCACTTTCAACTACAAAACTGCGGTATTCGCCATCTGTATTGTTGGTTTTCTCTGCCAAGTTTTTCTCATCAGATACACTATTATTCTCAGTCTCTTCTGTATTCCCACCTTCAAGTAAATTGGTCGTTAAATCTGTCTTTTGTGTGTATGTCTCGTCACCATGTATAAGGTCCTGAGTTCGAGCATCTTTTATGACTGTTGATTCACTTTGCCGACTTAAATCCTGGCGCATATGCGGTGAATTATCCTATAAAAAATTTTAAAAGACGAAAAATTATTCTTCAATAATTTTTTCGCATTTAATTACTTAAAAAACAGAAAATTATTGTAGCTATGCATCAATGAATGAATGAATAGGGGGGTTAATGGGGGCGTCATCAACGAGGCTGTCCCCGTCACGAAACTATGCATCAAGAAGATAGAGGTCAGCCCGGTAGCACACATTCAACTGGGTAATATATGGTAAGCGTATTACCTCCCAACAATCTTATTTCTGGCTTTCCAAGCAGCAGTTGAGCTCAAGATCAGGTGTATTAACGCACATGCTCTAACCATACGCCTACTAAGTAGCACCTTATTAATACTCAATTGTAAAGACACTGAATTTCAGACATTTCCAGTCACGGAAAGAATGTAGTAATTGTACACTAAATATTGGCCATAACTAGCAAATGAGTTGATAATTTACTTCCAGTCTAATATATTCTGAGCTACGCAATGGTTAAACAGCATATGGCCTTTGATTTAAATAATCTACTCTTGTTGTAATAATTTAGAAATAAAACTCAAATTTATATTTAGACATAGCACAGCAAACATTAAGGAAAAACGTAAAACAAATAAGGAAGAATTTTAGGGGCGTGCTTATGCAGTTTGGTATTTGAATTCTGATCGGCTAAAATGGTACTTTACCCTTAGCTGTTGAGCGATGTCCATGATTCGGATACTAGCTTCCCAAGCTGGATTTCGTAGATGTTCCTTCATCGACGATCACCCTCCTTCCTCCCCGAGAGCTCCCTGTCCGCTAGTTTTGTTCCAACTTCGTTTTCCGGGTTCCACCTTCACATCACACGATCTTCCTTATTTGGTCAAGGCGTCCCTCTAGACGCCACCCACGTCTAGCTCATCACTTTGACGTCACTCCGATGTCCACAGTGCATGCCGACCTCATCAGAATCGAACCCGGCAAAAACTCAATGTCCCAGCGGAAGACAAAAATCTCTGACTCTGAAGTAAACACGGAAGAAGCAAACCTCAGTAGAAAGTCTTCCTCATTGCTGATCGCGGAAGCTAGAACCGGTAGACAGGATTCAGCATTACTGCTGTTTGTCAATAGACTGCTTAAACGGAAGTTGAAGGTACGGGTGAAGGACTTGTTAGGAAAGGAATTACCCAAGTAAAATCCGAATTCTCAATATCTATAGCTAGATAGATTTTCAGTACCTAATAAATTAGAAAGCAAACGTGTTTCCTCACTATACTTTCTTTCAACAATAATTTTCAATAAATTAGCCAATTTTAATACAGTGGCATACATAAAATTACTCTTTCTTATACTACATATTAGCAGAATGCCCATTCTTCACACAGGGAGAATGTATTTCATTTTGGACATAAAGTCCTGAATCTGGATTTAAACGGTATCGGATGTGCCACTGTTCATCTCAGCGACCCCGAAAACTATGGATTTGACACTAATATCGGTTATTTTCGATCATTTTGACATATCTCCCCTCTCTTCAAGTTGCGGATCTTAATTTCGGATTTAAACGGCATCGGAAGTGTCACTGTTCATCTCAACAACCCCGAAAACTATGGATTCGAGACTAATAGCGATAATTTTCGATCATTTTTAAATAACTTCCCCTTTCCCTTCCCCTACGTTGTGCTGTAAAAGTGAAATGATAAAAATTATCCGAGGCTCGAACGTCATCTATGTTGAAAATTTGATCGAGATCGGCCCGGTGGTTCAAGCGGTACGAAGTCACAAAAGTAGTCACCTTCATTTATATATAGGTCTTATGCTGACTGGCAGAAAAGAAGTAGTCATGCATTGAAAAGTTATATATAAAATGGTTCGTTGGTTGTACTTTTGACAAACGTAAAATTTTCACTGTATTGTTTATGTTTATATTCAACTAAATGCCTGAAACTTTCTTCTTCTTGCTTTTAAAATCTACCGAGTTCCTTAATTGGTAACTTTTACATTTTTCCTTCTCATTTCCATATACCTAGGTGGACACTGAAAACAAATTTCACATCACATGTCATGTCTTTTCCCAAGAATTAATTTTTGGAATGAGTGTGGTAACTCTCACTTATTACAGAAGAAATGTGTACTAAGAAAACGGTTAGTAAAAATCCATTAAACAATCGTAACAGACAAATTTAAAAAAAGAAAATAAAATAAAAACAGCGAAAACAAGAAAACTGACGGGTATTTTGTAATCCCTCCCCTCCCCCCCCCCCCAAAAAAAAAATGAAAACTGGCCAGTATTTTGTAGTTTCCGACAATCTCACAAAGGTCAATGTATGTCTTTCGAGAGAGTAAGCTTAACCAAAGTCAACACGTTCGGCGAGCTGAGAAAATTTAAAAAATAGTATGGGAAAGACATATCATCTGGGATGCATGAAGTTTTACTTGTACATGTCAGGTCAGATATACAGGCTGATGACTTTTATTCGTATAGGCATTTAATTCTCCACAAATTATAAGTATGGTCATGAAACAAAAACATGACATGATATTGCACTTAAGAATTAAATGGTAATATTTTAAACTTCCAAAAATGAGCCAGAAATGGTTTACCAGCTGGAAATCGATTTTTTAAAATGGCAATTTTTTTTACCCAAAATTACAAATATGTACAACAAAATTAGAAACTGTAGTGTAGGAAATTATTTGGTTGACGCAGACTTTTCTGGATTTTATTTTTGTTTTACAAGAAATTTGTATAAAATTTTCAAGTTATTGAGTATAAACTGCACAGTATTCTAGTCCCGTCCCAATCAGAAATGATACATTTGTACAGGATTTCCCATCACTTTTCCATATTAACATTACAATTCTGAATAATTACACCCAAAATAATTACACTCACCTTTAAGAAACAGTAACAAATGACAGAGTTGTCCTGCTCCAATGGTATCTTACTTCCGTGCTTGAGGAATGTGCTGTGAAAGAATTTCCGAATCTGTAGCTGTAATGCTCTGATTTCTTCCAAGATTTTGACACATAACTGGCATATTAAACTGCCAAGAATTGACTGAAGAAAATGTACTCTCCAACCTGAAACGAAGCAATGTATTTCTGCGAATAGCTACATACTTCATGAATACTTTTTAGTATACACAAAACTTGGAGAAATGGCACACAAGACATTCTGGCCTTCACAGTGTTGTACATAGCATAGTTTTATTTATTTAATTCCTATTCCCGGCTAATGGCTATAAAAATGATAAAATTATACATAAAAAAAACACACACACACGCATGGTGCTAAAATGTGTTTATGAAGTGATTCAATCTTTACGTGGTTTTACCTAGTGAATAAAGCAATAGAGTAAGTGATTGAACTGTACAGAAAACCTCTTACAGATGCAATCAACGAAGTAAGTATCTAACGGTTATGGTTCCGGTTTCAGACTCATTTCACTATGTTATAGAAACCAGATATAACAGTGACTTGATTCCAGTGATGAAGGTAAAGATTCCCGTTCGAATTCCTATAATTTGTCTCCCACTATTAGCTGCGAATACCGGTTTCGATTCCTTATTGGTATCGTTTCGAAGCAGTAAACTTCGGAATTACGTAACAATATACAACTAAAATCTACAACTAAACATTGGTATCGTTTCGAAGCAGTAAACTTCGGAATTACGAAACAATATACAACTAAACAATGTACAACTAAAATCTACACCACATACAATCTAAGTATAGAATCATATGTAGTCATAATAATGAATTCACCAATCACCAGTACCGACCACATGTGCTAATTACTGTTGATACGTTATTTATTTGTAACGGTAGCTTACACACATCTTTAAACACTATCATACTAGAACACTTTAAATTAAAAAATGAAAAACAATATTAAACAAGATCTCTGTTTAAATGAGATGAATAATCTCTTTATACTAACGGCCACCTTCTGTTTTACATTTTTCTTCAGGTTATCTTACTTGCACTTATCCACATCAATACGTGTAGATTAATACCACACTATTCACAAAAAAATACGTCTGAAGTATAACTAAGAAAATGTTTGAATTTGATATTGATGCTTTAACACATTCTCTTGTATTTATAGTCCACGTCTTTTGTATTTACGAATACGTGGCAAACACGCTCGAAAGAAATTATATATTTTTAATGCCTTAATTTTACTTTCCATAACTGCCCATTGCATAACTCACAGAATTTATATTTCTGCTCTTTATTATAACATTTTTGTGAGTGAATAACGTAAATTTCATTATTTCTGAGTGAAAAAGTATTTCCGTTTGTCTGTAGTAATCCATCAATCACCCAGTTCCTTGTCAAGTTAAATGTATCCCTCCGCTTCTTGTGCGTAGTCCGTATTAAAAGTTCATACATCCGCTGTTAGTGTGAAAAGATAGAAGCAGAAAGAGGAACAGACATGATGAAACTGAAGTTCATTTGTTACGGGAGGTTAATACAATTTTACTGAACACTTCTGTAATATTTTAAACTAGTTTTTAGCAGTTATAAACCATTTAATGTCAAGATAATTAACTTCCACTACGGGATTCACTGCAGTCTTGACTGGCAACGCTAGAAACTGCCGTTCGTCTTCTGGTAATGTTGCAATGCAAAGGTGTGCGGACACCAAAGAGAAAAGCCACTCTTCTATTTTTAGAAATGACATCATCTAGAAGCGTAGAAAAGAAAAAAAAAATATTTTTCCTTATATGGCCAAACTCCACAGAGCAGCAAACAAACAAACAAACGCATATGTATATTCTGTTACTGAGTGTAAAGTTCCTTTGGGAAGCTGTTCGTGATTCAAAAATCACTATAACAGTGGCGGTTCCAAAGGGATGTCCTTTACTCACAAATGTTTTATTTAACATTTAACAATTTCATTACAAATGTTTGAGTTAAATTGATTTGGAGATTAACGTTCTTTTAGCAGCGAGGCTATATGAGACAAAACCTATTGTTTAACGTGGAATCCGAACCACATGAGTTCCCTCCGGGAATCGAACCCGGGTCTCCCACGAAAAGACACGTACGCTAACTGCTTAGCCACGAAGGACTCTATTTGATTACAAATGTGTCAATTCTGTCTTTGTGTAAGTAAGGAAGATTCAGTTTTTTTTTTTTTTTTTTTTTTTTTTTTTTTTTTTTTAAAGTTTGTTCCTTTTTATGTAGTTCACTGAACAATTGTCTTCCTACCTTAACCCTCCAACTGGATCATACATTCTACTGTTGAGGTACTAGACTATTCAATTTTAAATTCTAGAAAGTAAAAAGAACACACTAGGAGAAAATATCTGACAATTCCTTACCTAGTAGACACTCAAGTCTCTGCTTTACACTGGTGTCTTCTGCAATATTTGTCATTGCAAATCTATCAGCGTAAGCAACACCACAAATAAGGCACAACGTTCGTTGTTCCTCCATCATAATCTGCCATAGCCTACTTCCGCAGATGTCTTAGAATTAATACAGAAAACCACAACAGACGAGATAACGATCAATTACCATTACACAAACAATTCATTGTGTACAAAAAATTTCTGAAAATAATAAATAAAATACATCAGTAGTAAATTATATGATTAATTTATCTAATGTGTATTATTTTACATTTTTATGCCTATAATTTAATTTCAAAATCTTAAATTTTAAGGCCTTCATCCCGACACATTAACCTAGAAATTTCTAATCAAGTTTCTGAAGTTAAATTAATAATACGAGTACTCTTCTTCCTTCCATGACTCTTAAGTGCTGCAAAACCACTAAAAATTCCTACTCCTTCACCTGTAACTAAAAATTCACTATATAAATACATCGGTTAAAACATTACGAAGTGTAGGCATTCTAGGGTCCTTGTGGAAAGCGGCCGAGCATAGTAATATGCTTGTAGATATCTCCAATATGAGTATTGTATGTTATTTGTGACAGTTTTCGAATGGTAAGACGTACATGCTGATGCTTTATAAATTCATTGCCTATGGGCCGAAGAAGGGATGTAACCGAGTGGCAAAACGGAGCCACTGCCTTCGGGTGTGAACATGGGCATACCTTGCGGGAGGTTAGGCAGTTCGTTGCTGTGTCCGAATCGATAGTCAGTACTATCTATGCAGAGTGGAGGACGTCTTGACAAAAAAAAAAAAAAAAAAACTCAGAGCAACAATAGCAGGAAACCTATCATGTTCGAGCGTGACCGTAGACGTTTGGGGAGATTAGCGATCTCTAAACGGTTTCAAACCCGCCAGGAACTGTTGCAGGAGTACAATCTAGGACCTAGTCGTCAAGTCTGAACGAACTCCGTGGTGAGAACTACATGGGGTAGGCATATTAAGTCGCGTTGCCAGAATACGCCCCAGGCTGACTGCCATACAGAAGAAAAATCGCCAGTCGTGGGCAAGGGAACACCGTCACTGGACTAAAGATCAGTGGCGACGCATTCGCTGGTCAGACGAAATCCGGATCTGCCTCTATCCCGAAGACGGCTCCTCCAGGGTGATGTGGCGGGCAGAAAAGCCAACAAAGTTGCGCGTGTGTGTAAAGGTCTGTACAGAAGAAGGGTGTATTTCGAGTGCTGGTGTGGGTCCAATGATAGCAGGGCTTAAAAAAAAGAAGTTTAAAAAAAAAAACACCTGGGCGCATATGGGTTCTTCTGTTTCGCTGGACCCACACCAGCCAAATTTTACATTGGAAATGAAATCTTTTGAGTTTTACGTCCCACGGTTATGCCGGTTAGGCTAAAGGAGACGGTGATGATGAGAGATGAGTGAAAATGGTGGAATGAAGAAAGTGGGAGGAAACGGGAGAACCCCGAGAAAACCCACGAGCACGGTGTTTGTTAACCACAAAGTTCACTTGGCGGGGGCTGGGATCGAACCCGGGACCCCAGACACCAGAGGTGAACGCTCTACCACTGAGCCACCGCGCCCCCAAAAATTTTTACATTGGATCGCCGATAAAATGTATACACCAAATTTAGAGTGTCTCGTGTTTCTACCCTCAAACTTTCAACTTAAAAGACCGAAAATTGCACCCTGTAGCGTGGATACCTATTTTGAAAAATGGCCACCATTTTGAAATTTTACGTTGGGCCGCCGCATCAGTCTTATTTTTTTTTAACTAATTTGGCGTTGGACCGCCAAAACACTAATTTAAGTGTCGTGTGCTTCTCTGAAAATTTCAACTTAAAAGACCCAAAATTGCCCTTTGTAGCGTGAATACCCACTATTTTGAAGAAAGAAAAAAAAAAAAAAGCAGCCATTTCGAAATTTTACGTTGGTATGCCGCCAAAATCTATATGGAGAATTTAGAGTGCCTTGTGCTTGTATCCTGAAAATTTAAACTTTAAAGTCCGAAAGTTGTACCCTGTAGTGTGTGTGAGGTACAGGGATGGCCTTTTTCAAAAAAAATGTGGCCATCCCTAATCTCAAGATTAAAGAGATTCGCAGTCACGTCCGGATGTGTGCAACACTGGCACTAGTACCCGTAGAGTATATTTCTGATGGTTTGTTGATCAACATGGAGACTGTCCGATTAGACGAGTAGTCGAAGTCTTCAATGATTACTTTACGGAGCAATGGCTGGAAAATCCAAATTTTTCTCCGGAAAGTTGGAATTGTAGCAGTCACAGGAATCGAACAAATAAAGCAGTAGAAGACTGACACAAATGCTTAAACAAAATATTATCCAGAACCCCTGCACATTTCCAGTCTTGTGAAGACTATTGAGGGAAGATTCTATATGTGATCATGTTTTCAGAAGAATGGAAATGCTGAGCATTACTCAAAAGAACGGAAAAGCCATGTATATGAAAGATGACGATAGGATACAGTCAATACTTCATAATTTGAGAGAACATGTTGACCTGAGAAAATGTCTCAGTCGCTTGAACTTTGTATGTACATAACCTTGAACAATTTCCTACGGGGGCGCGGTGGCTCAGTGGTAGAGCGTTCACCTCCGGTACTTGGGGTCCCTGGTTCGATCCCAGCTCGCACCGTGTGGACCTTGTGGTGGACAAACACCGTGCTCGTGGGTTTTCTCGGGGTTCTCCCGTTTCCTCATTTAGTAGCGTTGCACCATTTCATCCATTATTTTGCTCATTAGCATCTCCCTTAGTTACGCAGCCCCATTAGAGGTCCCTCGTGACTATATGTTTAGCGTATGCATTTTCGGCTCGGGAGACCGGGTTCGATTCCAGGTTGGAGCTCAAGTAGTTTGTATCTCATGTTACGCTGAGTTCACATCTCTATAGTGAGTAGGACGCTAAACTAAAACCAATATCCTTATCATCATCGGAACACATTTGCAAGGTGTTAAGCTTAAAATAAAAACTAAATTGCGATTCTTCTATTTATATGTTTTCTTTTCACTTGAAAAATATTTTGAGTCTCTAAAAGAAGGAAACGCAACAATCATTTGAGATTTTACATTTAAAGAAAGAAAAAAATTATTAATTAGGCTTATATGGAACTTCTCCACTTTATACTATAAAAATTTGAGATAAACCATTTATCTTGATACGCCCATGTAATTTTGAAACTGATAAAAATGGCTGGAATTTTGTAAGATGCAAATAACGACAAGGGAACTCTGTCTAATAAACTCTGCAGTACCAACAAATTAATAGTGTTGCCAACATAATATAGTTATATTTTTAACGCCACTATGCCATGTTATTACATATCTCAAATCTAAATATTAAACGAAAACTTACAACATAAATTTGTTATTCAGTGTTGCAAATTAAGGACACTGCAATATGACAAGCATCTAAACTTCAGAAACCTGATAATAGTATTAATAAAATCAGAGGCGGATTCAGGACGAACTCAACGGTGAGGAAAGAAGGTAGTGAAAGATTCTGTTTTCTCTCTCACCGACTTTTGCAGCACTGGTGATTGTGAAACTCAGGGAGGTGAATAACCTTTCTCCCTGGAACTGTCTATGAATAGAAGTGAGACGGACAGTGAAATGCAAACCCGAAATACCTTAGTGTCGAATACTATGACCATGGCTTATTTCGAATGAATACAAGAAATTGAAAATTAGACTTTTTTCGAAAAATTTCTTACATAAACAGAACGTCTAATCACGTAGGTGATTCTCAAAAGACGTAAACTTCTCGGAGCCGTTACAGCAATTTGATATCTCAAATCGTTCAGGAGATATGAGAAACGTGAATACTGATAGTGATACTCCTAAAAATGACGTATTTGGGGATTGTTTGTAATGTATCTTGATTCTCTTTGCTTTTATAACATTACAGAAACAGATTTTGGTACTTGTAATTACAATAAATTCTTGCAATTACATAATTTTAACCAGTGTTGCAAACTTTACCAATGTGTATCATATCTCCAGATCAGTTTGAGATATCAAATTGCTGTAAACTGCATTATGATCTTTACGTCCGTTGAAAACCTTCTATGTTGTTGGATATGATACTCATCCAAGCAGTTATCGAAATAAAATCTTTCTGAAAAAAAAGTCAAATTTTCTATCCCTTACGTGAAGACTAAGGAGCATGGAAGCTTCTCAGTTGCGGCAAGTGACTTGCCAATAATGGCAGAACACCTATGATGACAACTTTGTACCTATTTATTTGAAATAAATCCTATCATGATCATAGTATGTAACACTAATGTACTGTGGAAGTGCATGCCCCGTCCATGTTATTATTTATTACTATTACTAGCAGCGTTCACCCCGCTTCGCTGCGGTCACCCTGGAACGCAATAAACTTTGTTACTTAGATAATTTTTACTTTTTCGCTTTCAAGTGATATGATAAAAACCATAGAAGAATGTTAACATTATATCGCCTGTCATTTATGTTAACCCGCCGAGTGACACGGTCATGTGGGTTGCATATAAATACGGTTAGATTTAGCTATGATGAGCTAACAAAGGATTTGTACGTTATGGACACTTGAATGGTCAATTATCTCAAGACACTGGTAATTGAAAATTAAAGTGATATGATAAAAACCATCTAGGGTCCAAATCTTAATAACCCCCCAAAAATGAAAGAAATTGGTTCAGCCGTATTAGCGTGATGAGGTAACAAAGGATTTGTGCGTTCTCTTTTATATATATAGATAGAAGATAGATAGAAGCCTAAAACATTTGGATCTTTGTGGATGTTCGAGATACTGTAGCATCCTTAGTTTGTAACAAAATTTCAGCCTTTTTTTATATTATTCTAAAAGTTACAAGAGTGTAAAGATAAATACTCCACTAAGTGTGTTCACTAGTCCGAAACAAGCTCTGCGTTGGTAACTGATATAATGAACGTCGGTTGGGTATTCCTCATAACGAACTAATGCTTCTCCCACTAGGCCAATAAACATATCAGAAGTGTTGATAACGTAGGACACGTGTCCTTTCTCTAAACAACAATCTTTTATTGTTACCAAAATATTCAGTCACAGCGAATACGAAACCACGTACCGTATCAGCAAAGGCGAGTACGAGATAGCTAGCTAAAAGCAGTCTCAAATAGCTATTACGATTAGAACACGCCGCATCAGCAAAATAAGATACTATTCAATTTCAGTCCAGGAGTAAAGCTTATCTATATGTAATGATGCGTTTCTTTTCTTTTGTTTATAACTTCAATCAAACCAGACAGGGAAGGAAATGTTGCTCTTTCGCAACTTCAAATTTCTCTTCAGTTTCGTTTCGTCCCTTCGTGTTTTATCTCCAAACTTTGTCCCTCTGTTTCGATTTTTTTTTCGTTTTCGAAAAATCCATTTTTCGAAAAAATGTGGCCATCCGTAGTGAGGTATAGGCGAGAAACGAACAAATGTAGATCGAGTCGTCCCAGGAGCCTCAGTGACGTTCCCCAAATATGAATACCAAATATATTAATTTAAAACAAAGATAAATTCATGTTTTATAAAATAAATGTTTCAGTATATGAAATAAATATTTTTAAGAAATGATTTTATTGTTAAAGCGCACTTCCGATACTTTGTGCGTTCAACTGCAGGAATTTCTCAAGCATTTGTTGGACGAAGGTTCTTTCCCGAAAATTAATTTAAAACAATTAACAAAGATATAATTCATATTTTATAAAGTAAATGTTTCAAAATATCTTATAAAATTAAATATCTTCCAGCGTAAAATGAAAAGTTTTATTGTTCAAGTATCCTATTCCAATGCTTTGTGTGTTCAATTGCGGGAATTACCCGAGCACTTCTTTCACGATAGGGTTTTCACGAAAATGCAGCTTTCTTCACTGTACGTCGAAACTTCGACTAGTACGGAAGTTTAAATTCAGCATTTGAAATAGTAAACGTTATGTACCCTTCGGAACTCCGAGCATTAATTAAACTTCTTAAATTTGACAAGAATTTTTACGCTATTGCTGGTGCTGATTCTACAGAAAGCTTATTTGAAGAGTAGAAACAAATGACTGAACTAAACTGTTGTTGTAAGAAAACTAAATTTTACTGAGTACTTGTGTTACCATCAAAGATAAGAAATAATACCAATAGTTTTACTAATGTATTTACATATTTACTGGTAGCACCGGCACCTATGGCCTTAAACCAGTTAAACGTATGAAGAATAAAGTCCCTCGGCGACGCCGAGCACACTATTCACGGAAAGTAATTTCTAAGATATAAAACTGCATATATTATTCAAATAGGCTATAAGTATAATCCATACATTAATTTGTTCTGTAACTATCTCAAGCTAAGGTAAGTTTTTTTCTTTTTTTATTATTATTATTATTATTTCTTCATTCAGTGCAGTCAGAACTTTATGAAGTCTTATGTTGAATGCTGTTGTACACTTTTAACGTGAAAGCATCTAATTCGCCCAAGGAAAGTCCAAAATCTGCCCAAAAAAGTGATCACCTTAGTTGCACCAATAATATACTATCAAAAAGCTCAAAAACCCAGGTTGGTCCAACCCGAAAAAAAAAAAAAAGAAAAGTTCTTTTCGGGCTGGGCCCATTTGGGCAAGTCCTGAATGACAGAGGTGCCCAAACACATGAAGGCTGTGGATTACATGTCCATTCTGGATAATTAGGTGCTACCATTTGTCCAGTTTCTGCAAGGTGGTCACATCTCATAACCATAGTATCAAGACGATAAATGCAACGTTCACCGAGCCAGGATTCTGCGGGAATGGTTTGCCAAGCATAAGGTGAACATCTCACCTGGTCCGCGAATTCACCTGATCTCAATGTTATCGAGAAAATTCAAGACATGTTGCAACGTCTCCCGAGACGACACTATGACTTACAGTGAGCCGTTGTAAAAGATTACTGGTAACCAAACCTAACGTAATCTAATCATTATCAATAAGTTCGAGTCACAGTCAAGGGACTTGAGGAAAAACTAAATAATACCCTAAGAACTGTTATAGTCCAGAATTTAACTATGCTTCCCTAATTAATAATCCTACAGTGATAACCTTGGGGCAAGTTCCGAAGTTGGCTCTCCGAATCTAGCAAAGTTTTGAAAATTTACCGGAAAGAAATGGATAATTTGTTCGTTCGTGTACTTGATAATATGTAAGGAGATTTTTTTTTTTTTATTTTTTATAAACGGTAATAAACATGGAACTATTTGGCAAGCGGAAGGAACTACTTTGCACAAGGTTACTACATGGTTGCATTGTGGGAAAGTAACGAGCATTTGTATTCTGAACATGGCTGCTGCTGCATTTGGTATCCTTACGACGAGAAATTATACTCTATTAATTTTAACAAAGTGGGTCAAAACTTTCCTAACCTAACCGGACTCTACTTATGCCTATCATATTCTGCTCTACCCTATCCTATAAAATGATACCCTCTTAAACCGATCTTGAAAATCAATTATTTTTAAATTTTCGTAGCTGTTATTACGCTTTTGTCGAAAACCAGGCGCACGCCTAACTTCGGAACAAATGCCCTAATCTTTATTATCTTTCTGTTACTCTCATTCTGTCCATTTTTCCGGTTTTTTATTTATTTATTTCGGGGGGCCGCCATCTTAAGTAGTTAACCCGAATTATATACATACTCAGTGAACTTATGTATGGGGAACTTAATTCGATCCCCGCAGCTTTTCAATATGACAATTATTTATGAATCGATTAGGTTAGATAATTTATTTTTTTAACTTGTAAAATAAACTTAACTCCGGAAGCGAAGAATAAATCATTAACTTCCGAATTTTGTGACCGGCTATTATAAAACTGCACCAGAATCTTGTGCAGATTGATTATACAAATCCACTATTTGTAAAATTTACACAAGGAATTTGTAACAATATTTTAAGAGTAGTGTGTAAAAAATAAAAATATGGTGTGTTTTTACTTGTGGAATGCGTATGTAAATAAAAGTCAAACATGGTATGCACGTATTCGCCCATAAAGGAAGTAGCGACGTATGGATAACTTCTAAAAATTTACAAATATATATATATATATTAAATAATGTTGTAGTCCACTAGTATTTGAATAATCGAAGTACGTTGTATTGTTACGTCCGACATGGATTTGTACGTAGAAAAACAGAAAATGAAATGTAACATGCTGCAAACATTCTCCTTTATGTAGCCTTTGAGCAATGTATAGAGTAAAGGAAGGTAATATAGGGTATACGAAAGTGGAGTTAGAAAGCGGAACTATTGAAAGTTTTTTTTTTTTTTTTTTTTTTTAAACAAATTTTTGGAGTTCTTACAAATCGCCAGCATTAATGAGTGGTAAGATGGTGGAAAATAGTAAAAGGTACGGTCAGTGAGGGTAATTATGAGAGACTGCCTATGGGGGTAATTATGACACACGCCTCGCTGATCTCCAATCACTGTAGGATAAATACAAATTAAGACCACACGCATTTAGTAACATCCTTCACATATCCTGCCTACATTTTTAAGTTTCAATTTACAAAAGTTTAGATGTAGCATTCTTTTTAATAAACGCATTCAAAAAAATTTGTGTTGAAATTTGAAATCCTATTATTAACTTTTATATCTACTCGCGCAGTAATATCACTGTTGTGAAACCAATGGGTGTTGGTGGAAGCCTGGTAGGCAGGGTTGGCAAAAACCATGTTTTTTTTTTTTTTTTTTTTTTTTTTTGGTTTAAAACCTTTTTTTTTTAAACCAGGTTTTATTAGTTTAAATAATTTTCTCTCTGTATTTATATTACATATGGACAGAAATAAGTTTGTTTCCCCTTGTTGTTACTATGCAACGACAGCGTTATGCTGGAAGGGGTCTTATAAGCTTAAAGCGGGATCCAAACAGCTTCCCGACTTACATCCGAGAGAAATTTTCCTCCATTCGGACTCGAAACCGGGACTAATTGGCCACAAATGCAATGAGTCTGCCGACTCACTCACGAAGAACTCCTGATAAAAATACGTTGTACTGATCTTTACTTACTTGTCAATATAATTGTCAACAGTCATTTCAGAATAAAAAGATAAATAGTTGCACAAGTGAAACCATTATACACAATTACATATAAATCGGGAAACTCCCGCGTTAGCCTTTGGGAAAATAGTATTATTACTTTAAATGCAAAGCAAATCCTATTATTGCTTTGTATGTAAAATCTAGGGTCAACGTATTATAATCAGTACGTTAAAACTGAGGTATTAAATTTCAAATGTAGTATGTATATATCATTCAATAAAATTAAAACGAACTCCAATCGAAGCTAATGTTTGAAGCTACGTAGGCAGTCGATAAATTTTGCCAATGCCTATCAATACATTCAGGCAACCTTTGCTTCTTTATAAAGCAACAAGCATTCAGACAAGCAAAACCATACAATTTTTATGTAATACCGAGATTATAGAAAAGATTTTCGCTTTAAAGTGACATCCAAACCGCTACTTGGTTTACACATGAAAGAAAGGTTATGGTTCGACCGAGAATTGAACATGGGACACCTTGATTAAAAGGTGAAAAGGAGATAAAACCAGGGTTGGCTGGTTTAAACCAAGGTTTAAACCAACTGGTTTAAACCAAAAAACAAAAAAATGTTCGTAAAAGTGTAAGTGTTTGTAAAATCTTGATGAACACACATTTGTGGGTTATCACGTTTCACTCCCGTATATTATTCGTATTATATTCAGACCTAAATTCCCCATTCATTACTCAAAAAGATTATACTACAAAAGCAACTTTTTTTTTACAAGTTTATAAATGTTTATTCTGTGATTTTTTTGTAGTTGTTATTATTGTTATGTAATTGCAATCGAAGAAAAATTCTAAATACTGTTTCGTTTCAATGTTTACTATTGATAAGATACATCGAAAATGCCGTACTTTTTGTGTGTGTGTGTGGGGGGGTCATACAGACCCCACGAGAGGCATTTAGTGAAATAAGTATCTTTGGTATCTATTTATGTATAAATGAGTCTGAGCCAAAGTGGACTCAAATAATTCGTATCTTTATTCCCTTTTCTTATTGATATGCAGATTAAGTCGGTGTATTTCTTTAATTTGGACCAATAAAAGTCGATGTTAACTAACTTGAACTAGATTAGTTCTTCTGTACTCCATCGTACTTTGAAATTGTTCATATGTAATTAATTCTGTGTAATGGTTTCACTTGTGCAACTGTTTATCTTTTTGTCCTTCTGAAATGACTCTTGACAGTTATATTAAGAACCATGTAAAGATCTGTACAACGTATTTTCTTTATCAGGATTCCTTCGTGAGTGAGTCGGCAGACGTATCGCATTTGTGGCCAATTAGTCCTGGTTCCGAGTTCAAATGGAGGACAATTTCTCTCGGATGTAACTCGAGAAGCGGTTTTTATTCCGCTTTAAGCTTATGTGTCCCCTTCCAGCATAACCCGGTTGTTGCATAATAACATCAAGGCGAAACAAACTTATTTCTGTCCATATATGATATGAATATATAGAGCAAATCATTTAAACCATAAAAACCGGTTTTTTTGGTTTTTTTAATAAAAACCATGGTTTTTGCCAACCCTGGATAAAACTAATGCAGATGGTTTGATATGTGGAAACGTCACCATGAAGTTCACACGATTTAAAGCACTTTTCGTTTCTTTTTTCTTTTTGGTTTAAACCAGCCAACCCTGCTGGTAGGTCAGAAGTTACAGGTTAAGTTGAATTTGGCTCTTGAAATTTTGTTACAGAGTTACAAATGATGATGATGTTTTATCTCATTTTGCTAATATGGAGGGTAATTGTAAGACGCATGCTGAAATCTGTCTCTGTATCCTACAATGTTTCCTATGAGTTTCAATAAACCTGTATTCTGTAGTTTAGGTATCCTATAATCTTGTTCCTTAGTAAATTTCAAAGTTATAGACCTACATTATTTTGTTGAAAATAGCCTAGCCTAGGCTGCATATCAATATATTAAAACATAAATAAATAGAAGTAGCCTTTTTTTTTTTTTGTGTGTGTGTGAACTTGGTTTAAATTTGTTTCACAAGCCTGTTTTGTAACCAGAAATTATCTACTATAGTATATTAACCTATTAAAGTCAACTCACAAAAATGTTAGAATAACATCAGTAGCTATTTCCACTTTCTTTCCTAGTTATTTTCTTGTAACTCAACTAAATATTCGTATATCTTTATGTAATAAATACAAAATAACGAAAACTTAATTTTACAATTGGACTACTTCATATCACAGGATCACATACAGAAAGCTGGGAACAACAGGTGTCTCATAATTACCCACCTGGTGTCACATAATTACCCTTTTGGTGGGAAATTACAAGACAGCACAAATTTAACATTTACTTATCAACTTATGACATGACAGGAAATTTCGTAGCAGCAAATTGTTAACACCATAAACTGCTCTCTAGGCTAACTGCTTTCAAAACTAATGTAAGCTGAGTAACGTGAAAAATTTTGCAAAATCAATCTCATAATTACCCTCACTGACCCTAAGCTTTTCTTTCAAATTTCCAAGTGAAAGTGCAAATGAAATGACTAATCACATATCCTTGTATCGTGAAGGCAGTGGTTTTGTACAATCCTCGATTACGCGTATAGCCACCATCGCTGACGCGCCTACTTCCTACGTACACATGTGGCAAGGCTCTAGATTACTGGTCCCCCTTCCCATTGAGCAGTAATAAAGACATAAAACAACGTGCCCTACGGGGCTCTAACCCGCCTTCACTCGCTAACGCTCGCTCGGCAATACTGTATAAGTTAAATGCATAAACTTTAGTACAGAAAGAAACCTACCAGCTACTAATCTACATGGGGGACCAGTAATCTAGAACCTTCCGGACACACCCCGTCAGGCGTGTGGTCACCAGCACAGATTGGTTGGTGTTTTCAGACAAGACTTCATAAAGTAAATCTTCACGGAGAATGCAAGTCCACTCTTCAATATGGTTTCAGAATGTACAAAAAGTGAATGTGGAGAAAGAAGGGGTTAACTGCCACAGATGGCGGCCCTGAAATACAAAATTCACGGAGAAATTAACAAAATCAGCCAAATATAAAAATGAGAGTAACAAACGTTAGAAAGGTCATCACTGAAGGTTGATTAATAAGAGAGAAAGCATAAGTTAAATTGTGAACTCTATGTGTTCGCGGATTGATTTGACATAAGGTAAGGAAGCAGTTGTGTTATCTGACATTGTGTCAAACCCACTGTTACCTAACTTGTTACTGTAATGGAGGGGAGGGCGAGGTTAAGACTTACAATGTAGTTGTACCACACGAGCGTGACGTAATCATGGGATCATGGGAGCGTCGTATTATCATGGGATCAAGGTGGGACAAAACGAACCTTGTTGAGCTTCTAACTCCCTTCGCTCGCTCAGCTATGTTTCGTTACGTAAGTAAATAGACCTAACTCTCTTATCGAACAATAAAGGTTCTGTTCAGTTTCAGTTATCTCCCTTTGGGAAGATTGTAAAGGATAAATAATAAAGGTGTCCAAAGTGGACTAAATACCACGTGACATGTCACGCTTGCGTGGTGCAACTTTATTGCGAAGACACGATACTTAATCGGTCCCATTGATGGCATTTATTAGTACGTAGTTTGCAACACTTAATAGTTCCAAGGTAATAATTTTACGTAGTAATATTTATATTAATGCATACGGATGTACGAAAGAGCAAAAGACACTTGAAACAAAGAAATATTTGTGATTAATACTGAATAATAAAATCTAGAAATGAAACGGGAGTAATTGTATGTAGAGTATATGAAGGTAAGAACAGTTAAGTTGTAAAACAACGTTGAAAACAGATTTATGTTGATCTTATCCGGGCAGTCATCTGCGGCAGTTTAGCCAATCCGAAATCCCAATGAACCTTACCTGCACCCATGGAAATAACTTGCGCATTTAAACTTTCTTTAACACACAAGGAACACACACATGATTTAAAAAACTAAATTTGATTCCATACCTAATTCATGTCGTTTAGCCACAAATTATCGATTTATTACGTGGCATAATTCTGAGTTGTGTGGTAATATTGTCATTCATTTAAATCATCTCTTATACCTTAAAACTTACTTCACATCTTTGTCACATACAAAACATGCACGCACAAATATCCATTTGGCGGCAACCAAGATTGCCAAATGCCACTGATAGTTGCCAGGCCCCCAGCGCGAAAAGTACCTACTGTGCAGTAAAATTCCGCCAAGTTCCACTACCCTTATGGGGCGTTTACACTTGGTCGATTTAGTCGCACGACTAAATCGACTCGCTGCATTTGCCACTAAATCGAAGCAACTAGGCCGAATCAGATCGATAGATGTGTTCAATTATTTCAACCACAGAAAATAGAACATCTTTCAATTTAGTTTCCAGTCGATTAGTCGCTTTCGATCAACAGGCGATTAACTTGAATTCCCGTTTACACGGTCGATTAAGTTGAAAGTGACGTCAATTCAACTGAATCGAACGCAAATCGACTAAGTGTAAACGCCCCATTACAGAAACTCCGCTCTTTTCTCTACGTCAGAGAGCTTGAAAGCCAGTGCCGGATTTAGGTTTGATGGGGCCCTACAAAGGCGTCTCTGGCGGGGGGCCGAGGGGGTCTCGTCCCCCAATATTTTGAAGTACAAAATATTCAATATTTCATTCTAATTTAATTTATTTACTAACGACAGAATAACAAATAAACTTTCTTCGATGTCCCCCTCCCAAATTTTACATGCTAGAGACGCCAGTGGGGCCCTAAGCTATTAAAAGTAAAGAGGCTCCTTATATATCTAGCTTCCCTTTTCAGCAATAAAATGTCGCCAATCATGGGGATTGAATATATGCTATATGGTAATTTATGGACCTAATAGATATTGAATTACGTTTACACATCAAATATGTATTTTATTAACTTACATATTGATCAACTTACGACATTTACAGCACATTACAAAATTCTTTAGAAACAAAATAGACTCATAATCCAGTGCTGGATTTAGGTTTGATGTGCCTTAAGCTATTGAAAGTAATGCGGTACTTTATCTAGCTTTGTTTTTGAGCGACAAAATGTAGCTATTTTTAAGGTTTGAATATATGTTATATGGTAATTTATGGATCTAATAGATATCTATAAATATGCCACATTGACTTGACACCCAGTCTTCTGTTTCGGCTGAAGGAATTCCACTCTCTTTCGCTAAGGCTCTCTCGCTTAGCAGCTGCTGAACCCTTATTGGCTCAACGCGTGGGTGTGTCGGGGTGTGAGCTTTAGTTCGCATTTTTGCCACGGCTCAAGTCATTTTGGCAGCACAATAAATGCGTTCACTCATTAAACATGTATTTTATTAATTTACATATTGATCAACATACAACATTTACAATGCATTGCAAAATTCTTTGGAAACAAAATACAGACTCATACTCTGGAAACATGAAATAATAAGAGTTCTCAATATATTTCGCAAACTGCTATTAATTATACAAGGCAAATCAAAATGATAGACCCGTTTTCAAAAACTTATTCTGTGAAATCTAACAAACCTATGTTGTTGTGAGACATGTTCTTCGACAAGCAAGCTTGGGAACTTATGTTTCCACCTTCTACCGCTAGGGGTCAGCACAGAGCAGTTAAGGAAAATGGAGTTTGATAGAAGGTCGGCCTTAGGTTTAGAAAAATGAAAATGAAATGAAATCTTTAAGTTTTACGTCCCACGCTTATACCGGTTAGGCTAAAGGAGACGGTGATGATGAGTGATGAATGAAATGGTGGAATGAAGAAAGTGGGAGGAAACGGGAGAACCCCGAGAAAACCCACGCACACGGTGTTTGTCCACCACAAAGTTCACTTGGCGGGGGCTGGGATCGAACCCGGGACCGCAAGCACCAGAGGTGAACGCTCTACCACTGAGCCACCGCGCCCCTACCTTAGGTTTAGAGTTACTCCTCCAGTTTCAAACCTACAAAAAAGCAATTAAAATATTAAAGATTGTTAGGTTAGGTTACCTGGTAAGACTTTAGTTAGACTAGAACTGTGACTGAAACCAGTTCTCATAGAAGCTTCAATTATCACTTAAATTCAGTAATCCGTGACTCTCATAAAAAATTTGTAGATTCTCGTCATTATTCTTATATAATTCTGTAAAACTCAATGTGGAAATATCAAATTCAACGCACCGATTCGCCATCTTATATGACCACCATGCGGCTGAATCACCGAAACCTTCCGCGTATTAAAAATAGTATAAACTTCTACGTACCTTTTTCCGGATTAAACATAATTTTAATGCAAAACGTACATACTTAAACATCACATAAGAACCCCAAATCATTACTTCTTACCTCATTTCTCCTGTAAATTTTCCTAATGGGGCGTTTACACTTGGTCGATTTAGTTGCACGACTAAATCGACTCGCTGCATTTGCCACTAAATCGAAGCAACTAGGCCGAATCAGATCGATGGATGTGTTCAATTATTTCAACCACAGAAAATAGAACGTCTTTCAATTCAGTTGCCAGTCGATTAGTCGCCTTCGATCAACAAGCGATTAAGTTGAATTCCTGTTTACACGATCGATTAAGTTGAAAGTGACGTCAATTCAACTGAATCGAACGCAAATCGACTAAATGTAAACGCCCCATAATTTTTATTAAAAAATGGAGGGGCAACTCTAAACTTAACCCGAAGGCCGAGATCTTTCTGTGTGTTTTATTACCATGTAAACAAATCTGTGATTATTGTACATATGACCTGACTCCATGTGGTTTGTTCATATGGAGTTTTATAAAGGATTATGTTTACGTACTGCCATTTCCAACAACATTGAATGACCTGCGTGCCCACATCACAGCAACCATTGCTAATATTGAACGCAACATGGTGGGGAAAAGTTTGGGAGGAGATCACATGGAACACTTGTGATGCGTTTGAAGAAAAAAATTAACAGTGAACTTTTCTTAGCACATGTATCAGAACAACATATGTTTGCTAGATTTCACACAATAAATTTCTGAAACCGAGTCCATCATTTTGACTTTCTCTGGATATAGAATTATTAATATGACACAGGAAATTTGGGCAGGACAGGAGGGTGTAATTCCCCCTTCCTTGAGCTTCATAAATACGTATTATTTGATCAAATGTATAGTAATATACTAATAAAAAGTGAAAGTCTTATGTCGACGGAGAATCTCCCCCACCTTCCCCCCGAATAAAATCTAAAAGACACTGCTTTTAGCAACAAACCTATAGAGTTACGATAGCACATTGCTAGAGAGCTTACATTTGGTTTCAAGAATCGGAGGTTTGATCTCAAGCCATATGAGTTCCTGGGCGACATTGAGAGAGAGAGAGAGAGAGAGATTCAAGTATGGAGACCGAGAGGGATGATTTATATACACAGATTTAGAATTGGGGGGGATGTTCGGACAGCATTCGTATTATGACGAAAATTGTGATTTTGTGAAACAGAAGAAGGGAAGGTTTCGAGCTGCGAGGATCACATTAGGCAGTTGTCGAATGAAGGTGAAGAACTCTTTTTAGAGCACCAGATGATTACGAAGGGTGAGAAAGATCTTGAGAACTGAGGAATTAAGAATCTAAAAAATCTGCCGAGACGGGTTTCGAACCACAAACCTTGTAGTTATCGAACCATGACTTTATCCATTCCGCTATGGAGAACTCTATGTACTCGTTAACATACGTTTCCTTTAGCTACGTTGAAAGCTAACTTAATGGAATATTTCAAAAGTTGACTTGGTGGATGCGCCGTTCAGATAGGACGTAAACTTCTTGTAACTTAGTTACAATGTACATAATGAACTTCCCCTTGTTCAGGACACTTTTTAAAGCAGTAAAATTGGTTACTATTGTTTTAATTGAGTTACATTTGATAGAACCATCTGATAAAGTAGTGCCAAACCCTGTGCGTCATTGTCTGTTACGTGAATGGTTAATGTAAGCTACTCCTACGTGGATGGTCCGAGCTTCGAATCAAGACCATTCTTATTGAATATTTTCTTTGAGCTACGCTCATACTGTGAATCCCACAAGTTCAATTTTGAAGTAATGTAGTCACAGCTAGTTTAATTCCAAATTATTTTCAAATATAATATTTGTTGTTACATGGCACTCCTCACTTGTTTGTAGCCCTGCATAAATGCAAACAATTTTTAAAGGTATATTTTATTTTCAAGTATGATTGTTTAAAAAACACTTGTCCTTCAACTTTAATTTCTAATTATTTTCTATTTCTTACTTATAATAACATATTTTCTATTTATATTGTATTCTATATTATATACTACGTTTATTATTTACATGTTATGTCTTACATTTGAACAGGACCTTATGACAATTCAGAGCAGCAGGGACATTTCAGGATGCAGGCCTTGGCAATCCAGAGCTCCTGCCCCCACGAAATCAATACTTTTCTGTAAATTATATCTAATTTTAGAGATGATGATAGATATTTTAGTAAAATATGCCCTCAATCGCTGAAGTAAATTCGTGTCAAGCTTTCGATCGCTGAAATAAATTTCTGTCTACGCCCCTGCAAGGCAGCGACGATTTTAAAGAGTGATCAGTTAGTAATGCCTCACTGGAGCAACGACACTTCCCCAGAAGTCGTATCTCTGATAATTCCGAATGTGATATCAGTATTTGTGCATGATCACTTTTCACTCTCAGTATATTGAAACGCATCAAAAAGGGACTGTTTTGAAGTCTTACTAGTTCTTCCTATGACCCCATGCCAATGGAGCCAACCTTGGACATATTCACATCTGAAATATCACCTTTTATGTCAGTGATCCCGAAAACTATTCATTCGACGGATATATAGGATATTTTTGATTCTTTTTCCTGTCACCCTCCCATTGTCAACTCCATGCTAACCAAGGCTTAATTTGGACTTGCGCAGCTTCCACAGTGTCACTATTCATCTTTGCACATGAATTCGACACTATAATATCGTTCGTATTTGACTACTTTTACATCTCACCTTCACCTATTGTTAGGGATGGTTTCAGTGTCTCGCCCCGCACAACTATGGAGAAATTTCAACCAACGTAAGTATAATTATAAATTGCCATTTGAAAAATAACTGTACGGGTGATCTTTTTCGGAGAGGACTTGATTAATTACTTTTTAAATATGAATGTTTTTTTTTTTTTTTTTTTTTTTTTTTTTTTTTTTTTTTGCTTTCCATGCTGAAGATTGCCAAAGGGCTAAACTTCATCTGCAATATAGGTTTTAGTGGTTTAGTTCACTGACTACTCGCTTAGATGTTGCTCTCGTCACAGGAAAAGTGAGATACAGTTATAAAAGAAAATGAAATATTTAAGTTTTACGTCCCACGTTTATGCTGACTACGCTAATGGAGACAGTGATGAGAAATGAATGAAATCGTGCAATGAAAAAAGTGGTAGGAAACGGGAGAAACTCGAGAAAACTCATGCACACGGTGTTTGTCCATAATAAAGTTCATTCGGCTTAGGGATGCGCACGAGTCAAGTCGAGTCGAGATTTAAGCCTGTCTCGACTCGTCTCGAGAAAATGTCTCGACTCCAAAATATGTTTCTGTTGAGACAAAATATACGAGTTAAAATATCTGCCAGACATCTGCATACATCTGCCAGACCATTATGACTACCTACCTAATTGTCAGTATGTCGACCTTTGGCACGGATAACAACGGCGACACGTCTTGGCATGCACGCAATGATCCTTGGTAGGTCGATGGAGAGAGTTGACACGGCATATGCACACACAGGTTACCTAATTCCCGTGTTTCGCTATATATTACTGTCTTTGCTCTATAGTAATCAATGTTAAACCAAGAATGGCTAATTTCTACCTCTACCCATGGGTAAATCATCTTTATTAACGAACTTTTCGAAATAATTATTTTAGTTTTCGATCCCAGGAAACGGAATTCAATAATTCACTTGCATTTAGTAGTTCACGTGTGAAGCAAGGCGTACGAACTAATATTACAATATTGTAAATCCCACTGGGGTAATCCTGATAAATCGACGTGTGTTTATTAGTATTATTAGAATTAGTAATCCTGTGGAACAGAACGTTGAAGTATTGAGAGTCTAGGTCGTGTTATATGAAAAGTTTTCGTTATGTTGAGAAAGTGGTATCGGTATACCTTGATATTGAAAACAAGAAAACGTCCAAAACTATCCAAATACTGAAAACTATCGAAAAATCTATATTAAAAAATCCAGACATTTCAAACTATCGATCGATACATCGAAATATCGCAAGTCCTACCCATGACCCTGTGCCAATAGGCTAGCGGTAAGAGCTGCGCCTAAACCCACTAAATCGGTGCTCAGGTTAGAATGATGTTGTGAGCGTGAGGTCAGACTGGTGATTTCATTTCATTTCATGTATTTGCCTGCTTCATTAGCTTACAAAGCATGAGAAATTCTCATGTAAGCATTACAGTTGTCAGAAAGAAAAGAAAGAAAAAAATACAATATTGTCAAGTACCAGAGATATATATCATGCATATTTCCAAAACCACATAATAGGATATATTAAGTATAAAAACATGACAATTTACATCTAATTAGGTAACTGTTTGTACCACACCAGGTATGTACTCACAGGTAAGTATCTGTTTCCAACTCTTCAGTTAATGAGTCATTTAAATATTCTTTAATTGTATAATAGCACTTTTCAGTGAATAGATTATATAAAGTCTTACCAAGAAGGGAAACATTGGTCATATTTTTCAAGTACAGAGGAAGTATATTATACAATCTGACACAATTCATGTACACGGTTTTGCTTATATTAGCATATTTTTGATGCATCACAAATATGTCACTACCTTGTCTTGTATTATGGCTATGAACATTTTTGTTAAAGATAAAAAGATGCTTGTTTTTCACAGTAAAAAGAATAGATTTATAGATATATAAGCTGGGGAGTGTTAAAATTTTTGCTTCTATGAAAACCTTTTTACATGTCGATTTTGTGGGTAATCCAAAAATTATTCTAATTGCTTTCTTTTGCAATCGGAAAGTGCTTAAACTATTTTCAGCAGATCCCCAGTGTATTATGCCGAAGTTAATTAATGAATTAAACTTGGCATAGTAAAAGCTAAGAAGTGCTTCTCTCGACACAGTACCTTGAAGTTTGTATAAGGCAAAACACACGCTACTTAATTTCTTGTTTAAAGTGGAGATATGAGCAGACCATGAAAGATCATCACTTATGATTACACCTAAAAGCTTTGTTATGCAAGAATATTGGAGTAAGTTAGAAGATATTTTTATTCTAGGTGATATACGCGGTTTTCCTGGAAAATGAAAATGTAAGAGGATCGATTTATCATGATTTATAATTAATCTATTCGCTGTTAACCATTTTACTAATTTCTCCGTAAAATTGTCCGATTTCCTCTCAACCTCTTCTATTGATTTTCCTGATATTATCATACTGATGTCATCAGCATATAGAATACATTTTGCTGGATGCATAAATTCTAACAAGTCATTTATATATGTCAGGAAGAGAATAGGACCCAAAATGGAACCTTGAGGAACACCTCCGATTACAGTTGATAAAGACGAACAAGTTGTTTGAAATCCATTTGCAGCTAATTTTGATATTTGTACCGCTTGTTGCCTACTGGATAAATAAGAAAGAAACCAGCTGTGAGCTACTCCTCTAATACCATAAGCATACAACTTGCTTAAAAGAATAACATGATCAATTGCATCAAAAGCTTTGGATAAGTCGATGAATAGGTCAACAACATATTTACTTTTTTTTTTTTTTTTAATTCAAGAGCTATATTGGACAAGTAATCAAACAAGGCTGTTTCAATACATTTCTTATTTTGAAAGCCATGTTGTGATGGTGATAGTAAGTTACATGACTTCAAACAATTGCAGAGTCGTGACTTCATTACATATTCAAAAATTTTTGAAAACGTGGAAAGAATGGAGACTGGGCGATAATTTCTTATATCATGCATACTCCCCTTTTTATGGAGAGGACCAGTGAGTGTGAGGTCAGACTGGTGAGGTGAGAGTGAGGTCGAGTGTGTGTGAGGTCGAAATGAGTTTGTGAGCGTGAGGTCGAGTGAGCGTGATGTCAAAATGAGTTTTGAGCGTGAGGTTAGGCCAAAGTGGTCACCTCTGCTGGAAATCGCCATTATGTGAAATAGCCTATATCTCAAAAGCTTAATAATCTTTTGAAAATGACTGTACTATATTTGTGTTGGATTGTACCGTTGAAATTTTCCTTTGTGTTACCAACCGAAATAAAGTGGAGATACTGGCTTAGTTCTTTTCTAATCGTTAACTTACTTTAGTGAATTTATAGAGCATGGTTCATTGTTCGAGCAACACTGACGGAGTAGCAGTGTTTTGTTTTTAATTAAATGTGGTCGTGGTTTGTGTTACTGGTGTAACGACCTTGTGTCGAATTTTGTCAGTGAACTGTTATTTGTGAATACCTTCATTTATATTTTATTAAAAATGGGAGTGACCGTTCTCCAACAGTTTCCAATGACAGAAAATCGTACTGGTCCACAAACAATAGAATTTTTGACAAAGCGTGTAGCCGCGTTAGGTGCAGTTCAAAGTGGAACATTTCTTGTTGACTGTGAGACGTATACATCTGTTGCGAATCTAGGACCTCAAAAAACAGTCCATGTTATTCATAATTCTGAACAACCTGCTTCTGTTTTTTCTATTTTGGATTCTGGTACGAAGACTGTCCCTTTGGTTGCAGACTGCCTTTTCGATTTGCTTATGTTAAAAATGACATCCATTTACACATCCAAGAAGCAAACCAGAATGGAGTCCAAAGGTCCTAGGTTCGAGTTCGGTGATTTCCTTGTGAAGTTCGGCACTGTTACTATGAACCAAACATTCAAAGGTGTGCTTGTAGAAGTGGAATACCGTCCTTGTATTGTACCGGCAAGTTGCTGGGAACTGATGAGGGAATTCCTTCAGGGATGCCTTGGAAGTTGTGTACAAAGTTCACCACCGCAGTACCTTCAAAACAAAATGAATGATATATATCAACCTATTGACACTGTGCATCAGTATTTAGAACATTTTTCTTTGTATAGAAAAGCTACTGGCGTTCGTTAAATTCCCCGTGTTCTACAAAAACTAAAACATATAATTACAGTGATTCAGGGATATGACCAGTGTAGATACATATCACATTAAATTAACTATATTGTTATTAAAAACTATATTATTATTACAACATCCTATTGATCAGTGGTTATTTTCAATAGCACGTTTTATTTTACAATTTCTTATAGGTACGTTGATTGGTCGCTTCGTTTATAGGTAATAATATCTGTTAAACTTACTGGTGTTTACGTTAAACTTTCAGTATCAATTAAGAACAGTCCGTCATGAAAATGGTAATTTTACGCTTAAAGAGTTGCGTGTACGTGAAAGAGGATTGTGTAGAATATTAAATTCCAGTGGTAGAGAATTTTTCAAAATGTAGAAGACCAGAATTTCATGTTTATATGTGTAAAGTTAAATGTGTGAAACATTACAAGGGTTATTTTAGAATTAAAATGAATGAGTGCATATCAAAGACGACTGTGTGATATATTAAAGCGTGCTGGTTTGCTTTTGGCGCACTACTAGAAAAAATTGTTGGGTAATTGTTAAGAACAGCTACTTCTCATCTCCGGTGCACGAGGATACTTCTTACTGTTGCACTAGCTACAAAATTGATTCTATTTGATGTACAAGTGGTAATTCAACACATAAGAAACCCAGATCATGTTGCATTCACACTCCAATATGGAGTGAGAATGCAACGTGATCTAGGTTTCTTATGTGTTGAATTACCACTTGTACATCAAATAGAATCAATTTTGTAGCTAGTGCAACAGTAAGAAGTATCCACGTGCACGAAATATGCGTTCAATTGCCTAAGTACAAGGGCACTACACAAACATATATTATTAAGTACAAGGGCACTACAGAAACATATATATTAAGTACAAGGGCCACATTTAGAAATGCAACGAAAAGGAGAATAACGCCCAGGAAGCATTCATTTTCACATACCTCAAATGATTGGAGGATATAATCTAGCCACTTCCAACAGGAAGTTGTGAAACCGCGTTGTGGGGGGATACTTTTTTTTGAAAAGAAAGGAGGCCAGATGTCCCACGAAATGGTGTCTTTTATTTCCATATCGCGGAATGCTGTCCTTCGCGTCTCGCCACAACCGCTCGATATTTTGCGTATGAGCGCCAGTTTCAGGATCTACGAAATTCAAGCTATGATTCACGCTGAAGTGCTGAAATCCAACCTCAGTCAACCTATCGTATGACTTCCAGCAGTCGCTATGAATGGTTGTACCAGGTTTCACCCACTGTTGAAGAACGCTTAACAGCTCTTCAGCACTTCGGTTCTTGACGACACACATGAATACATTGCCAGAACCAACCTCATAACCTCCAAAAACCCATGTGCCATCGATCACACGACCGCAGTGATTTTTGCGTTTCCCGAACTTGGACTCATCTATCTGAACTGTTATTCCTGGACCCCCAAGTTTAGTAGAGGAATCCATAGCCCAGCAAACACAAACCTCACGACAAAAGCTAAACCAATCGACACATGTGGGTTTGGAAATATTCAGATTCATAGTAGCATTACTGATGTTTGGACGACTATTCAAACACCAGTAACCCATAAGGCGCGTCACCGTTAAAAAATCGAGTTTAGCCCTAGAAAAAAACGTTCCCTTGAAAAGTGAAGAGGAAAAGGAGCACTTCGTCTTCCTCTTCGAATTTCCAATGAAACGTGTTTTCTGACAACGAAACACATTCCTTTCCTTACAAAAAACCGCATCCCTACAACATTTGGAACATAACTTACCTAAAGGAAGTACGCCATGGTGCTGCAAAAGTTTTATACACTCATCTATCCTTTGTTTTATAGTAATTTCAACTATGGCATACTCTGTGAAGGAGCATTCAGAGCACGCCGGCATGCACATGAGGATACCACCCGCCATTTCCTTTGTCTTCTTGCTCTTCTTCTTACAGACTACACCTGTCGCCACCTACATCAATGCGCACACGCACAGTTCCATTCATGACGTGGCATCGAACATTTGAAAAGCGCAAAACGCCTATGTAAACACAGAACGTTGACAACACAACGAGAGCGGAATACACACACGTCTTCTTTAATTTCAAATCACTCATTAACTAATTAAAATTGGGTATATTACCAACTTTTTAAGTAGGTAGATATTCAATGAATAATTCCTGAAAGTATGGCGTTTCTCGTCCTTCTCTAAATGGGAAGTACGGCTCCTTAACTATAACCAATTGTTGAAAAATTATGATTTCACTATTTTTTTTTTTTATTGTCCCCTAAAACGGCGCAAAATTTCCGGTCACCATTGGTGACTAGAGGACTAGAGATTTAGAACTGGCGATCAGTGTTCAGTAGGAATGGTTTCTGCCTAAGCTCAGTTCAGTTTCTGTTTGGTAAGAAAATATTTATTACTGAGGAATCCTTAATTTGAAGTGGAAGAAATAAAACTGCTTTTTAAGCACTTGCAACCGGATTTACAGTGAAAGAGAGGACCTTGTCTTAGGAGAGTTTGCAGAATATAAACTTTTTTTTTCTTCACTGACGTTGAATCAGACATTGAAAAGGATTTACAGTGAAAACTTCATTACGAGATTCCCAAATTTTCTTCCAATTGTCACATTTTGTGCAGTTTTACCTGTGAGTACTGCTTCGTGTGATGCAGGCTTCAGCAGTCTCAACAGAGTTAGGCTACCGGTACCTATAGAAATTCACTGAAGACTGACACATTGGATGATTTGCTGACAATTTCTGTCAATGGCCCTTCACTTGAAGGACTTTGATTCGAAAACTGCAACCGATAACTTTTACTTCAGTGCAGAGGGAGAAAGTGTTACACAAACGTGGAGTTTTAAGATATTTTTTAACATGCACATAAATTATCCAATTCAAAATTGATTATCCTGAATCTACTTGACGGTTTTGAAATTTCATGCCCTGATGTTAATCTCTTTCTTTGTCAAACTTTGTCTAATAATCTGTATGTAAGAGACACTGGCGACTTGTCATTTTTGGATTGGAGAGTGCGACTGACTGAAATTTTGTGCCGTGCCCCAAAGGATTTGCTCTGGGTGACATAAAAATATCTGGCTTAGTATAGACTATGTTCAAGGGGGCCACCAGAAATAATTGCTGAAAAATCACATTTCTTTCAGTAATTTCGTTCTTACTGCCCAGAAAAACATTTACGAGTGACAAAAATATCTCACTTGGCATAGATAGGGTTCATGGGTAACACTATAAATAAAAGTTGAAAAACCACATTTCTTTCGCAATTTTTCTTCAATTTTCCAACATATTTGCACTACTGTATGCGACATGACGGTACCTCACTTAGCTTTAATTTAAATGAAGATGTTTACCAGAAATAAATGTTGAAAAACATGAACTAAGGTGTGCTAGGTGGCAGCTAAAAAGCACGAATGCTATCTAACCGAGTCAGAAGAGGCGAAGCTGGTAGGCCCGCGTGCGGGAGCGTCCGAAGGGAGCAGGCGCTCCAGCGATGGTGCTTATCTGCAAAAGCGACTATTCATGCGAAAAGTACACATTTACCTTCCCTAGGTGACCGTCATAATAGTTATGTACTTAACCTTACTCTCTCTCGGTTAATTTCAGCCTCTTTCTGCCAGTCCTTTTTCGGACAATGTTCAGAAAGTTGGTAATGATGTGTTCTTGGGAAAGTTGGTAGTGATGTGGCCTCACGTTTGAACTTCAATTGAGCTAAGGATAGCAAAAAATCCTATTGCCTATTGTACTTTGAAAGAGTTTGCTTCACAGCTCTCGATCGTTTATATGTGCACTTGTTTGTGAATTTACAAACTTAACACTGTGATTTACCATAAGGTGCATGTATGTTGTTGATAGATTTCTGTAACCTGCCTAACAGTAACTTATTATGGTAGTTCCTTGTTCTATCCACTGTTCTGTCAACTTCAGTTCAGTATGCTCTTTTTTGTCCGCAACTAGAGCTGAAAAAACATTTTCCCATTTCCCTCTCTATACTTCCGAATACTCACAGTCCTTCGACCCTTCTCCCAACATTGTACTTGCATTTACAAAATTTTCTTTTCTTTCATATATCTACATCAACTTTTCTTCTGTTTTCCCTAATGTACTGCTCAATTAGTTCGAACACAAACTGTTTCCAGCGGATCCAGGATGTGATCAAGGGACGGGCTAAACCATAGTTTGCGCTTTATGCAGTGTAAAGCAGGATTGAAGCCCATTTTATCCAGTGTGTACCTCAGCGTCCGCTTGGATCCGCGCCTATATATATATATATATATATATATATATATAGAGTGGTAAGAAACTATCTGAACAAACTTCGGGAGCTGATTCCTGACACCGAAACTAGCAAAAAAAAAAAAAAAAAAAAAAAAAAAAAAAACTGAAACTTTGGTCATTGAGGGTAGTTCCGGCGATATAATGTGCCGAAATCGTGGGAAAATGAAGTTCAGAGGGCTGTAATTCCAAAACAACGCAACATAGAGAGTGCGGTTTAGAACATGACACTCGAAGTCATATCTGCTTGATTGAAAAATGTATGCTAGGTATTTCCCAAAGAACTTATGGATTCTCTATAACCTGGCAAGTAATCCCCATGTTCCTTTGGGGAATCTCTCGCATACATCTTTTGAATTACATTTTTTCCATGCTTTTGGCACCTTATATCGCCAAAACTAGCCCTCACTGACCAAAGTTCCACAGGACTTTTTTTGCTAGTTTCGGTGTCGGAAATCTTATAGTACTTCTCTTCAATTCTCAGTAATTTGTAACTAACTACTAGAATTTCGTTAGGTGGCTTTTAGTAAGCTACGATTTTTCCCTCTTCAATAGCATGGTTTGTACATCTGTTTCCTGTTTCGTACTTCCCTTCTTCTTTTCAAACACATCCATTGCACACCGTCATTAATAGCTCTAGAACAAAGTCTTAACTTCATTTCTGAACCCTGCTTATCACATATCATTTCCTTTTTTTACAAGTCCACCATCCATGCAAAACTTTATTAGTCTGTCATTGTTCTTTCCGAGCTTTGAGAAACACATACGGTTCGGTATGCCATTATTGCCTATGTACTTCGCTTTTGCTACATTAGGAGAAACTTCTTTCTCAGCTTCAATTGATATTGGAAAGTAACATCGCTTAATTTTTCAATTCTCCTTTATCGGCTTTGCTGCCAAACTTACACTTTCAACATTGGAACGATAATTTCGTTTCCCATCCACCCCCCACAATACTACTGACGGATTCTGGGACAATGCGAGTCTGCGATGATACGCTGTAATGGATGACACTGCAGTGCAACAAGATTTTACGTAAGTTCATGTACCACTTTCTGCTTTCGTGCTTTGTATTTCATTTTGTCGCCTACAGAAATTTGTTCCTTATAAAACTATTGAATTTTACCTGTAAATCTTCCAAAATGTGGTGCACCGAAACTACACCAGCACCTATTAAATTCCACCGGTGGAGTATTTGTGCATGGCGTAGGAAAGATGTGTTTACAAGAATACTGTTACAAGTATAAAATCATTACAAGTTCTATAACCTATGTAATTTTATGCGATCTGTGTTTTCTTACTCTATTTTGTGCATACCCCTGTCGCTGACGCGCCTGCTACCTGTGGGCACATCGCGGCGCTACTGCGTGGGCCCCCTTATTCGCTCCTGTCTTGATTCGGTTAGAGAACATTTTTGCTTTTAACATCCACCTAGCACAAGATGATTTGTGGATTTTACAGTCTATTATATGGCATACGTTGTAACGAATATTTATCCTGTAAGCAGAAGTCCGCGTAAGGTGAATCTGCACCCACGAATGCAATCCTACCCTAAGAAACAACTAGGGCCTTTCTACTTCAAGTATGCTCTCGGAAAATATATGAAGCACTTCGGCTCCAGCCCCGCCGCTCTCTACCGGAGAAAACTCTGCCTTTGCATTGAGGAAAGAAGTTAATGAGCTCGGCTGTGTTGCCAATTTGTCATTCTGTCGTTTGGTCTTGGCGAGTGAAGATGTAGGCTACTTAGAATGGCTAACAAGGCGGTGCACAGCGAAGACTGAAGTAATTCAATTTGGCAACTGTTATCCGCATCCACCCATTGAAGGATATCAGCCATAGCAACTTGTCCCTCCTCTTTCGAGGGGGTACGGGAAGACACATATCGACAGCAGCGCCAACAGGGGCACACTAGAAAGGCTCGTAACACACTGCAAGTGAATTTCGTGATGAAGTAATTGTATACGTAATTATTTCCAGTTCACATGTGCTTACAGGCATATGATCAATCTGTATGCAGTTATTTGGGCATGCACCAGGTTAATAACAATCCAGAACGCCTTGGAGAATCATTTAAAGCAAGAAAAGTAAAGAATGCTTCTTTTTTAATTTGACGGACTGTTCTTAATTTGCACCAAACTTTCTGCATAATAGTACTGCTTTAATAATAGTGTGGTTTCATTTTCCTTCCTGGTTAGAATATCTGCTTGGCAGATTAAATTGCAATATAGTTTCAGTGAGTTTCAACAATTTCCAAACGAAATATGGAAGTCAATCGAGTGATTTTTTTTTATTCACTTACTGCAGCCGATATTTGGCAGTACAAAGTAAATTGTAGGTCTACTATTATAAAAGTGATAATTAGTGTATCTTGACTCGTATTATTCTATTACTTGGTCTTGATTTCTGTTTTATTACTTAGCATGTGATAAGGTAACATTTTGGAGTGTTCGCAGTCAAAAATTAAAATGAAATTAAATCTTTGAGTTTTACGTCCCACGATTATGCCGGCAGGGCTAAAGGAAACTGATGATGATGAGAAATGATTGAAAGGGTGAAATGAAAAAAGTGGGAGGAAACGGGAGAGCCCCGTGAAAACCCACACACACACGGTGTTCCACCACAAAGTTCACTTGGCGCGGGCTGGGATCGAACCTAGGACTCCAAGCACCAGAGTTGAATGCTCTACCACTGAGCCACCGCGGCCCCCTGTTCGTATTCAAGGTATTATTTTTGTCTATGTACGGGTTTCGTGCTTCAGGATCTTAGCTGAATGTTTGCAGGGTAAACTTCCTTAGTTGATTTGATAGCGCTTATCAAATGATAGGTTATATGACTTTGGCGGGTTTAGTGCTTTCTCCAATAAATAAATAATAAACTGTTTTACGTCCCACGATTGAGCCGGCTAGGCTAAAGGAGACGATGATATATGAGACATGAACGAAATAGTTGAATGAAGAAATTGAGAGGAAACGGGAGATCTCGGAGAAAACCCACGCGCACGGTATTTGTCCACCATAAAGTTCTCTTGGCGTGAGCTAGGATCGAATTAAGGATCCCATGCACCAGAGGTGAAAGCTCTGCCCTTGAGTCACCGCGGTCTCTTTCTCCAATCGCAGTGTTGTCAGTTTGTGGCAAGCGACAGTGTATACTGACTTCTTTCACCACTGCGAATGTTGTCAATTCCAGGGGCGTTACGTACAAATATTGTATTGCTACATTAATTGATGTCTTTAGCAAATAGGAAAATGATTTACAAACACATACGTGCAACCCTAGCTATTTTGTAACCTTTGTATCAAATGGAATTTTGTGATGCCTAGGTCATAAGAAAACTTTTCGAGGACTGTTCTGACGCCATCACTGAACATAAGCCAAAACAAACACTGTATGATGTACGAGTGGACTGAGAAATGTAAGTGAAAAATGTATAACTGGACTGAGAATTATCGCCAGGTCTCCGGCATGCGTTGACAACGTTACCAAGTCCATTTCGTGGGGTTACTCATCATGGTGCGTAGGATCCCTTATTCAAACCCAGCTTTCCTCAGTTTTGCTTTGTGATGGACAAGCACCATGAGTTTTTCTCTGGATTCTCCAAGGAACATAAACGTGAGATGTTAAACTAAATTAAAAAAATATGAGTTACATGTTACGTTTCCGTTCTTTTCTTGATGTACAGACATTCTTCCTCTACTTATACAGAAAAAAAAAAAAAAAAATGGTTTATTCGCAGTTCCATTGCCAATGGCTCCAGAAGGTAGATGTTCACCAATAGCTGCAATAGGAAGTATTCGTAAAGCCCTATCTAGAGGTACTGTTATTTTGGTCCGGAAGCCTCAGGAATTTGGTCAAAAAGGGCAGCAAAGATTGATTTAGAGAAACAGGTTTTAGGAATAAAATCAATATAAGATCAGTATGCAACCCCCACCGCACTACTTACGTATTGTAGCTGTAAAGCTGGTAACCGCTCCACAGATATGTACATAAATGCGCTTTGTGTTGTCTGGTTTTTGGCTATGTTTGTCATCTTCCGGAAATTCGTGAACCTGCCTCATTTTTGTATGGTTTTCTCTCCAATTCTGTTACTTCTAACACTGATACAGCGGAAGCAGATTAGTTAATATTGTCCTCGAAATAAATACAATATCACTTGTTTCAATCTTAATGTTGTCCATACAGTTTTAAGTACAGTCTCATAAAGGAAAACCTATTCATAATAATTTCATCTGGGACTTCGCCTTTGGCGCGGAGACCCGGGTTCGATTCCCGGCGGGAGCTCATTTGGTTCGGATTCCACGTTAATCAGTAGATCCACGTCTCATATAGCCTCGCTGATGAAAAGGGACGTTAAACTTAAAAATCATCATCATTCATTTGGGACTTTTTGGTAGCAGTCTTCACGTGGTGAAGAATGATCTCTCACTGGTTTCATCCTATTCCTCGAGTTTCTTTGAAACAAATTGCATGTCATATGCAAGCTCTTGAAATGGTCTATACTAGATACTTGTTCTTTCGTCTACCTTTGTTTTCTTTCGAAATATCTCGTTTTGAACAAATCTTCGACCCATCAGCTATGCCGACATTTCAGCTTATCGCTATCCTCTATGGATGCTTCTCACATATGCGAAATGCAGTTTCATACTGATTTGATCCCTGTATTGATTTATCCCTAAAACCTCTCAGTTTCCCTAAATCGCCAATAACCCCCTTATATTTGCTGCCCTTTTTGATCAGCTTCCTGAGGTTTTAGGGCCAAAATAACAGTACCTCTAGTAGGGCTTGATGAATACTTCCTATTACACCTATTACTCTACGACTACCTTCTGGGATCCTTGTCAATGGAACTGTGAATGAACTCTTTTCATACATACCGCAGAGCAACTAAAAAGTCTGTATCAAACAATCATTTAATAGGTGTGATGAAACCATACTTCTATTAAGACCACACCGTAATATTTCTCAAATCCTTGCGGGCTACTATATTCCAATATTTAATTACATTTGAACTCTGTAATAGTGAGATTCTGAAATGCATGCCACAGCAACTAAATTTTCCAATAAAAGATTTTCAGCGGTTAAAGGAACTGTCTGAAAGGGATTGATCCTTCACTAGAGAAGGTAATAGCTTTCTTAGTGATGTGTTTAGTGAAAGGTGCGAAGTAAATATAATACAACACGAACTCAAATTATCAACCGAAACAGCGACAAACATACATTCAGAAGTTAGTTTTGGTAATTTATAGCGACAAACTCTTCTTACAAACTTGGTAAAACACATAGCGTACATTCTAATTATTTAAGAATCCAAAATATCACACACCAACGTCATCGCACTGTTTTCGTTTATCTTTCGCCACACAGATATCTACAGAAGCCATCTCTCGTGGGTTCGAAATTTCAATTCAGCGGAAATATTTGTTATACAGGGCGCGGCAGAACCAACTAAGCAGTTTTAAGGAGCAATACAAAGTAAATCTGGATATTTAGAGAATAAATGTTTTTATTTTCTAAATTAGTACAATTAGTTTTGTACTACCCATTGTAACCATTTTACATTCATTTAGTTTTGAAAATAATGTCCTCAAGATGGCGGCCGTTAGCATCAATACATTGTTGTAGACGATCCCTGAAGTTTCGAGCAGCTCTTGCACACATATCGCGGGGTATGGCATTCACTTCGTCAATAATCCGCTGTTTTAACTCTGGTAGGGTGTGAGGGCGGCTTTTGAAAATCTTTTCCTTCAGATATCCCCAAAGAAAGTAGTCACAAATGCTCAAATCTGGTGACTGTGGTCTGAAATCCCCAATGCAACAGCATGTCGTCGAGCAGAACGTTGCGGCGATTGTTGAACTGCAGTTCTCACCCGCTGCACATTTTCTGTCGTTCTGATGGATCTGCGTCGGCCATGTGTATCTTTTTTTAGTGTGCTACCAGTTTCCTTCAACTGCCGAACCCAGGACCGAATTGTGTTTGCGTTAGGAACGGCATTGTTGCGTGGAATGTTGAACTGTCGCCGAAAAGCTCGTTGTGTAGCGACCACAGATCTGTTGTTTTCATAATAAGCGCGAACGGCAAAACCAGGATGTGCACCGGTCCAGACCATATTAGCTACTGAAATGGGGTCAACGACTGAACAAAGGCAGATCATGTGCAACTGCCTACCCCCACCACGCTCTCGCGGTAATCGATAGAAACTGCTTAGTCGGTTCTGCCGCACCCTGTACTTCAGAGGGTCTTTCATTCATTTCAACAAATTTACATTTTAAATTTTCCAGATAATCGACAACACCAACTAGAAGAGCACTTAAGTTAGTTTTTTGTGTTCCAAAGTCGTCTTGATAAGTGCTCTAACAATTGATTGAAGGTTTAAAACACTATTTCGACAACGGTAGAGAAATTAATAGTTTGTTTCTCAGACCAAGGAAAATACGTATATTGAAGTGTCTCGGATGGTCTCAAAGCACTGTGTGTGGCATATTCCTATTTCAATGTTACTTGTAAGCCTTCGGTCTGCACGTTAGCAGCGACATCTGTCGGCGTCAGCGCAGCTAGCAACAACTATTAGCTTGACTGATAGTCTGAGGTGTCTTGCTTTTGTAATAAGGATATTACATTACATCCTAGTTTGTTTTTTTATATATAAGATATTCGGAAAATTATTTTTTTTTCTTTCTTTACAAGCAGAAATTTTACACGGATCACAATTAATGATACTTAAATCAGCAAGTGATCTAATATGTAAGCATATTATAGTAATAATACTCAAAGAAAACTGAGAATTCCAGTTGCTAGTATGTTAAATTACTATGTAATCTTGTGCAATAGACACATACTTGAGCAGTTTAAGAAACACACACCTATGATGTGCCCTGTGAAAACTAAAAGAATTTTTACATTTCTAATATGATTTCGACAACCAATTCTAGACGGTTTTGAAGAGCTTCACAATTTTTTTTTTTACACTGTATTCAAAAACTCAAAGCTTTGTTACTTGAAATGTATTGGTAATCACAATTTTTTCAGATTTGAATATAGAGGATTTCTTCATGGTTAAATTTATATTGCGGGGCTCATAGTGGTCTGGTCTCTTGTAAATAGTTGAAAAGTGACCAAATGCACACGAAAAAGTGTCCAAAATCTCATATGTCCCTTTTTTCCTTTGTCAGTTTCACCATCCACTCTCTGTTGTTTTCTTTCATCTTTACTTCTTCTTTTTGACCTTCCTCCTTTCTTAGGTTTTCTAAGTATGCTTTGTAGTTACGGTAAGTAGACTTAGCAGATGTAAGAAGCTTCTGAGTAAGCGGAACCAGTTCTAGCCTATATCCAAATTTCTTCATCTCAGACATTATATTTAACTTATCATTGAGAGTTCTCAAAGCCGTGAAATATTCAAATTCATCATCTACTTTTTAAGAACATACAAGAAGCATAACACAAGACGAATATGATGAACCACACAAATACACACACAACGTTGAGCGGAGTGTTAACTATTACGGGAGAAACTAAAAGACTATTATGATAGAAGAAAAAATAGACACAGAAGGGTTCTCAACCCCACCTTGAGAGTTTAAGCATCCACCAACCATCTATTGTGCTTTAGAAAGAATAAAAGCTGAAATGAGAATAAAGCTGACTGTTCCACATGTGGCAGCAAGTACTGAAGCTTTCAGAAGAATAATGAGTAACAAGTTTCTGCCTTTTCCCATTTATTTTTATATTTTTCTTAGAAAACTTCCAATGCAAAACAAATCACAAGAAAAAGCCACTTTACCTCCCCAAAAAGTGACTTTTAGTGACAGATTTGAAAAAGTAACTTTTAGTGAAAAAAGTGACTCGCTATGAGCCCTGATATTGGTTAATGCAATTTGTGTATGGGTTAAACAAGATGAAAGCAAAGAAGTATACTAAATATTTTAAGTTAAATGAAACACACTTCCATAAAGAGTAACATCATATTTACTAATGGATGCTATATGATACGTAACACATAAACGAATGGTCAAGTTCACCTGTGAATCTCTTACAATCTTCTTTGTATAGAGTGCCCGATAAAAAACGTAATTCTTGAGTGCGTAATAACATACACATTTATTGATGAAATTAAGCAATTTTATTTTTTCATTTGTTGTATACTTCGGCCCGAGATTTCATCGAACTTACACTAACATTATCACTCACGATCAGGGCCGGATTTCCCAATAGGCCCGGGCCTATGGGTGTAAGCTCCCAGGGGGCGCACGGCCGAGAGAAAAAAAAATTAAAAATATGTAGAAATAAAAACAAATATCCATAACATATTTTTTCAATTGATTAAAAAAAATCAGGCTAATAGAGCATTCTGATTTTTAAGTTCATTGGAACAAATAATTGTTGGTAAAGTTAAACTATTTTTCAACATTATGCATTAAGTTTCCACAATGACAACATGTTGTTCCATCGTGAACTGCTCCATTCCTCCCCGTACAGAAAACAGATGAGAATCGTGTGCTATTTGATACTCTATATGACTACTAACCACCAAGACAACAAAAGAAAATCGTGGAACGTTCAGTGTTGCCAACTTACTAGAACAAATGGCGGGCATTTCAAAAGTTGCATTATTTATGGGACACCCTGTACTATGTCGGTTATCGATGTAACCTTCGACAACACCTATTCTTAAAAAGTTGGGTTGATTAATTTTCACAGGGTAACTACATCTATAATGGTTATGTAATAAATCAAGCTTTTTAAGAAGAATACGTTCTGACGAAGGTAAGGAAAATCTACGTTATATGAAGAAGATTGCAAGAGATACAGAGAAGTTTAACACTTTTACGTAGCATTTTGGTTGGATTTTGTGTTAGAACGATACCATTAAGTTATGAATTAGCGATCTCTAACGTTTCAATAACTCATTGTCGATCATACTGTTTTGTATGGGAAAAGGACTAAGTAGAATTAAAAAACCAATAATAGACAATAAAGATATTCGGTTTTATTCTTCCAGGAAACATGATATTCTGGAAACATGAATTCTCTGTACCTGATAACTGCTGTTATACATACTTCAGAAGTCAGCTCCCGCTCATTGTGTAAGTAGAATATTACAGAAATGAAATGAAATGAAATCTTTAAGTTTTACGTCCCACGGTTATGCCGGTGAGGCTAAAGGAGACGGTGATAATGAGAGATGAATGAAAGTGGTGGAATGAAGAAAGTGGGAGGAAACGGGAGAACCCCGAGAAAACCCACGAGCACGGTGTTTGTCCACCACAAAGTTCACTTGGCGGGGGCTGGGATCGAACCCGGGACCCCAAGCACCAGAGGTGAACGCTCTACCACTGAGCCACCGCGCCCCCTTAGAATATTACAGAAAGGCTATAGTTGTATATCGTAAAACGTTATTACAGTCAAAATATCTTACATTACTTTTAATTCGTATAAGCTGCCGCGATGAGTTCAGTCTGTGAGTCTTGCATTTCCATGTGGAAATATGAACTTTCACAAATCATGGTAAAAAAATAGATAAATAAATTTAAAAAAAAGACTGGTTATTCATAGTAAATTTTGTATTGGTTCTTTATAGTATGAAAACAGAAGGAATTTTTGCTTTAACGTGCCTCAGATATGTCAATTGGATATGAATGTGGGAGAAACATGAGAACCACGATAAAAACACATACACACAATCCTGTGGATCAAAACATACATGGTCTGGGTTCAAACCCGAGATCCCTTGTACCAGAGATTAGAGTAGAGCTGAGCCACTGTACCCCTCAACGATGTCCAAAGAGGGAGAGAAAATTAGATATTTGCAATTATTTTCGTTGACTGTTTAGGCTGTTTGTAGAAGTTTTCCAAGAACATCGAGTTATTTTACCAAATTATTAACCCTCGCACTACCAAGAAGGAGGGTGGAAGGTACTTTGTGCCCACCACAGTATGTTTTTTGTAATTACCCTCCTAATCGTTTCTTTAAAATTGTAAAAAAAAAAAAAAAAAAAAGTTACTGCTCAACATGTGTAGCTAAAGCATATACCTTACAGTGGTGCAAATTGAATGTTGGTGTGCCTCATAAATTTGCTATTTTCAGTTGGTGGGCACAAAGTACTCTCCCCCGCCCCCCGTTAGTAGGAGATGTGACTGATATTTAGAAGTAAAACTCTTAGATAGCAGTATAATAAATAGTTGGTTTTATTCCGTGTATTGTTCACTTCAATCACTGGAGATTTTTGTGAAGGTTTCTGATTTTATTTTGCAATATATATTTAAACTTAACAGGTAGGGAGCCGAGGTTGCTCAGTGGTAAAGCGTTCACCTCTGGTGCATTAGGTCCCTGGTTCGATCTTAGCTCGCGCCAAGTGAACCTTCTGGTGGACAAACACCGTGTGCATGGGTTTCCTCGGGGTTCTCCCGTTTCCTACCACTTATTCATTCCACTATTTCATTCATTTCTCATCATCACCGTCTCCTTTCGCCTCGCCGACGTAATCGTGGGACGTAAAACCCAAAGATTTCATTTCATTTTTGTAACAGCTAGGTACAAAATGGCCCTCCCCCTCCTTTGGTAGTCCGCGTTACAAAAAATACCTAAGAAGTGCGAGGGTTAAAATACATTATTATGTCAGTCAGTAGCACTTAGTTTTCATTAATTGTGAATTGTAACAGTACTTTGGACATGGATGTCCGCAAGATGGAGGAATTCATATGATTCCTCCTTGAAATTAAAATGAATCAATAATTTAAATTAAATTTCCGTGCTCAAATAGCATTTTCTAAAGGATATTGGTAAAGATCGGCCTTCTTTCGCCTTGTGCGTGTGTGTGTTTATAAAAGCCATGCAAGTATATCGTATAACTATGAAGTTCAAGTATTAAACGTTATGTCTGTGTAAGATGCATATTAAAAGTATTGTAGCAAGTCACATAAAGAACCCTGCAAACAAAGCATGGTTGTTGATATTCTGCCAGTTTGTACGTTTTGTCTAACTTGCAACAACAGTTTTAGTATGAGACATTTCATGAACTATTATATTTCTTGTTTTCGTGAAGATTACAATAACTTCAACTTATCAATAAGCATTCGTGTAGTGTGAGTTCCTTTCATTCTCCTTTATTTTCTTCATGCAGTACTTCCAACTTACATTGTGAAAAATACGTATGTTATTGATCAGCAAACTTTTGTCTTTTCGCTGAAAACAATGGCGTGATTATTGAGGCTCTTGACAATTAAACGCAATTAACATGGTCGTGTTATTTTCTGTAATCTGCTTTAGATATACCCTGGAACGTTTAATCAAGAACCATAGATAGTTCTTTTGTCTTACAAGCGGTATATACGCCTCATCTCCGTGGTAGAGAGTTACCTTCACGTACGGGAAGTTGTGAGTTAAATATCCCGCGACTGGCCATCCAAAATAGGTTTTTGCAGGATTTTTCCTCATTTACGCCAGGTAAACACCAGGATAGTACCAGACAAACCATACCTCCTCCAGGAACTTTTCAATGTCCTTCCCCTATCCCGAACTGAGCCGTAGATGTCAAAAGGCCACAAATAAAGTATAAGAAAAAAAAAAAAAATGAAACCTGTATCCTCCGAAAAACCGTGCGGATAGATGCCTATGATTTTGGGGCGAATTGCAACAGAAAAGAGTTTATATTCAAACTGAACTCCTAATTGTTCCTTTTAGAAATTAAAAGGTACGGACTACCGCACTAAACTTAATCACTTACATTTTTTGTATTCATTATATGTGATTTTGTAGTTTTACGGATACATTCATTTGTGAAATACGAATAAATATGTAAGAGGCATTTTTGACAAACCTCGTCTGAAAGAACCCCTTCCCGTCATAATTTTTCTCAAAGATCAAGCCAGCCCTTCTGGATTTCTACCAGAAAGATCATGTATATTATGTTAAAGGTGATTTTGAGTTTAACTTCCCTTTTAGCAGTGAGGCTATATGAGACGTGGAATCCAAACCACATGAGTTCCCGCCGGGAGTCGAACCCGAGTTTCCCACGCCCAAGGCGCGTACGCTATATTATATTGTAGGATTGTCAGTAAACTATTGATTTATGAAAAGCATTCGTCACAGCTATTTTTCGAGAAAATCGCAATTTTTTATTTTCAGCCCCCAGTAAACTACCCTTAGCTTTAAGACTAGGAAGAAAAGTCGAATCCTTACTCGAGAAGCTTTTAAAATATATATACAGAACTAAGTTTAAAATTTGCTCCAGATTCGTTGAACAGTATGGCTTTTAGGCTTTGGACAGATATCCAAAAATCACTTTTTAGTATATAGGGGCTATGAAACGTGTAAATTCGTTGAAATTTCGAATTCCAATTGTTTTTCTTCACGATTACTATAATTTCTCCTCTCGTATCATCAGTGGAAAGTAAGAAGACAATATTTTCTACAAAATGTAACATTTGTGACTTACATATTCAGCACACCCGGCTATTAAGCGATGGCATTATTTTTTTGAAATATTCATTGAGATGGCAAGGACATGGTGAATTAGTGATAAGTTATTCATTTCTGGTCCGAGGGGACCTTGTTCAGTCCCAGGCTTATAAGCTTGTCTATGTGCACGAGGTTTCAATATTTTCTTACGTAAATTAGTAAATAAAGTAATATGATATTATCTCAGCTGCTTATGTTTTACCGATACAAAAATGTTCAGTTATCCTTCGCACACCACAGTTGTCTATCTTCGAAAATTCAGTCACTTCGTTTTTTTTTAAATTTTTTTAATTTTTTTTTTTTTTTTTTTTAACAGCGCTTTTCATGGCATTTCGGAAGCTCACAACTGAATTCACCTTATGGCATATTTGATGCAGAAACACTTAACAAAAAGATTTCTTTCTGCAAATAGAGGTAGTGAGACAATATGTATACCCGCGGGCAAAAAGTACCGAACTTGTCTTCTGCTTGGTTAGAGATTCCATTGAAACAGTAGAATTACGTGTCATCTCAAACGAAGGGCATATGTCAATCACTTTTTTTCTAAAACAGGTTGGGTGGGAGTGGAATGCAAGAAAAGTACATGAGGATGTTAAACGGAGGCGATTCATCTGGGTTGCTGAGCAAAATGCTGTCACAATGTTTCCTTGGTGATATATGTATGAATTACTGAAAATGTACTTTTACTGTACTTATCAACTTGTTTCTAGAGGAAGTGTCCTTAACACGGAGGTAAATAATACCTATAAAAGACAGGAAAGACTGTCCGTGTCCATATTAGTGTTAGGGGGCGCGGTGGCTCAGTGGTAGAGCGTTCACCTCCGGTGCTTGGGGTCCCTGGTTCGATCCCAGCTCGCTCCGTGTGGACTTTGTGGTGGACAAACACCTTGCTCGTGGGTTTTCTCGGGGTTCTCCCGTTTCCTCCCACTTTCTTCATTCCACCATTTCACTCATCTCTCATTATCACCGTCTCCTTTAGCCTAACCGGCATAACCGTGGGACGTTAAACTTAAAGATTTCATTTCATTTTTCCATATTAGTGTCCGCTTTAGAGAGATTTACAAATATGTTTTTTCCTATTACAGTATTCGGAAATTATCAAATATGTCCGTTACGGGAGGTGTTCGCTTTACAGAAGTGTCCGTTAGTAGAGGTTTCACTGTATATGGAAATATGAAACGACAATAATTTTTCGCGATCAATACCAAATAGATTAAATGAAGTGAAATCTCCCTCTCCTTCCTTGTCTTCACTCCCATCTGATAAAGTTTTAGCGAAAGTATATATAGTGTAATAAAGAAGAAAAAAACGTACTTGATTATTTGGATCATAATATTTTGATCACTTTTGCTTCTGAGAGCTTCTTCGGAGGATTTCATTTTTTGAAACTTAAATCAAGTGACAATCCATATATTGCTTATTTAATTTCTTCAACATAGGAATTCCTCCGAAGTTCCCTTTTGATTTAAGTTTCAAAAAAATGAAATCCACCCTCCGAAGAAGCTCACAGAAGTAAAAGTGAACGAGATATTGCTATCCAAAGAAATAAAACTACCCGAAAATACGTAAAATTATTTTTATTATTATATGTAATTTGCGTGTAAAATATGAAAGGTACACTATCGTCCAAAAGTTTGGAATCACTAAGAAATGGAAACAAAAATAGGAAAAAATTAACATCGAAATAATTAACAAAAACAAACCCTTTACCATATGATAAAACAATGATTAAAACATTAGTAAAGTCTCAAATAGGTTTTTAAACGCAGAGATTAAACTGTAGCCTCGTCAGAGTAGCCACCTTCATTTTTAGTGACTGTCTCACAAATTCTTGACTTTCTGCTGACTGATTTGTTAAAGAATGCGCTACCAAATTGTTTCCATTGGAGCTTTTAAGTGGCCTCCTAGCTATTTGACACAAAATACAAACAGACTTCTCACTCCTCTTTCAACTGCATCCTTCACAAACTCGGTTTAAGACAAGTCATCTGAGTGTGACGGCCATTTCATGATTTGTATTTATCTTTCGTCAGTGTCTGTTCGAGCAATCTTCTACACAGTTTAGAGTCCAATATTATTTTGCCCATAGAGTTTAGCATTGTCTTGGAAATTTTTTATATATTTTATTATTATTATTATTTAAATAATACCCTGTCTATTTTCACCAGACTTCCTGGTTTATTGCTTCCAAAACATTCCCAAATTATTATCCAATCTTGTCTGTGATTAATAGTTGGCATAGCACACATTTCAGATACTCTAGCTGAGTGGCATACAAACACCCTTCTGTTAGAACTAAATAACTGAAATTTAAATGTATGTTCCACTCATATTTAGCATTTCGTTTATTTTGGTTTCTTAGTGGCTGCACATCCTCCCAGACCATTGTACTATAAAAACCTTTAAGCCGTTAGTTTCGCGTGTTTCATTTAAAGCAGCAGTTGATCTAGCGGTTGAATATAGATGGCAAGCAATACCTAAGAGTGTAAAAATGTAATATATATGCCTATTTTGATTATTGTTTTAAACAAAATAAACATTTTAAACGTTTTTTTTTTTTTTTGCGCTTAAAACAAAGTACATTGTTTTAAACGTTAAAAACGTTTTAAACAAAAAAACATGTTTTAAACATAAAAAACGTTCTTTTTTTAAATGTTTTTTTCAACCCTGCTTGAAACGCATTGAACATTGAAGTGCAAATGTTCGCTACGTGTGGATTAAAGGTAATTTACTTTCGCCCACGAGTGTTTAAATGCAGCTGATGATACTTGATAAATGTAAAACTATTTGCGAATGTATTGATTTTTGACAGGAACATGGATTTTAGGAATGATAAATAAATAAATAAAAAGTGAAACGATTGCGATCTTGGCCAATAATTAGTTTATGGATCAGGGGCTACAAAATTTTTGAACGGCTCCTAAATCTAGTTTTCGTATTTTCTACGGAATAAGCACATCATACTGAGTTAAGTTATAGTTTGGGTTTGGCTACACTATATGTAGTTCTTCAGATTATGAGGCGTACAAGAAAATTTTTGATTGAAATATATTGGGTCCTTTGATCCAAAAATGATTGACTTACAAGAGTTGATGGTAATAAAACACATGAACAGGTAATGATAAACATTTCAAAGAAATACGCAAAGCAGCTTCTTGTTTTCGATTTTGCTTAGTGCGGCAACATCAACCAATACAAACAAATAACTTTCTCCAGTGTTGTTTGGCGTAATTTACTATTGATATATAAAAATGTGACTGCTACCAAACTTTTGGACGGTAGTGTGTGTGATAATGCTTTCACGAATTTTTAAAATATTTTTTATTATTATTTTATATGTACAGAAACTTAATGATATTAAGATAAAGCGATCATTTTTTTCATTCAGTATCATTAGTGTCATATGTAGAACATTCAAAACAATCATTTTAACTCTATACTTATACTTTATTGTGCTAAGGATTAAGGAATTGACTCATTTTTTTTCTTTTTGCAGGTTCTGAATCAATAGCTAATAGGTATCCTATATCAGATCATCTTTCGTGTATTTGTAAGTAAGTTATATGAAAATAAAGCTTATTTGTCAAATATTAAACTTTTTTTTTTCCAAGTAGTAGTAGTACATTTCCTTACGAACAGAATGACAAAAACTATACCGTATTTAAAATGACCTGTAGGCGGAAAAGTCGCCAGCCCCATGGCTGTCGCGAAGTAAAGCTTTTCCAGTAAAGCTTCCAGTAAAGCTTTTAATATTACTATATTACCTCTAATAACTTCGTAAATTCGGTATCTAGTTATTTGTATGTGTCTTCACATTTTTCGTATAGAAAGTAGTGATATACAGGTATTAAATCTGACACACAGATACATCTTTACCAAATCTAATTCTGTACGAAGCCCTTACCGATTTATGGCTCGGAGTTGAATTTGGGGGTAGGGTGAAAACGTATGCACGTTTATCGTAGTGTCTAGGAACACCTTGTGTCTGTGTAACCCCCGGTATCCTATAGTTGTGCAGGCTTACGTAACAACATAGGATAAACTCCATGGAATTTTTCCCTCTCTCTTTTAATCAGTGTTCTGAATTAAGAGTCGGCAGTGACGGATGGTTACAGCTAGTTTACAATAATTGAAATGAGGTACTTAAATTCTAACATAAAATTGATTTTGTTCGTTCCTTTTTTTGAATTCACAGTCCTTTAATTAGACATATTATTTATGTATATCCGTTTATACTAAATGGCATTGCTAATGCCACATATTTTCCTGATTTTCTTTTTTCCATAACATGAATAGAGTGGATATCACAAAGTAGTGTCGTAAATAACTGTAATTATTTTGTAGTGTAGAAATGTGAAATTTATGGAAATAAAGGGTGATGATGAAAGATTGCAGATGAATATCGGTGATTTTCCCTGCGTATCCTTATTTATTGTATTCAACAAATAGATTACGATTAGGAATTATATTTCGGCACAGCAATCACACTATCCAAGGAAATGGTGAAAGAGGAAGTGGCCTGGAACTCTCCTGTTAGGTACCTCATGCATTTGCCTGGTGTGCATGAGGAAAAAACTTTATTCCTATTACTATTACCTGACTATTACACCTTTCTGTCCGAGCTAGGACCACTCGCATCAAATGCGAGAGCGTTAAAGTCTACGCTAAAAGACCATATTCAACAAATACAATTAAAAGATTTTTTTTTTTTTTCAATTCTAAAGCACTTTTCGCCACAAGAAAAAAAGTTGTTATAAGGATCCAAAAGTATAAGACACGCTAAATTCTATTCAGTGAGAATGAGATGGGTGGAAGGAGATATATATATATACTACTCAGTTTCAAAATTGTAATAGTAATTTTTGAAATTGAAAAAATTATACTTTTTATTTATTTATTTACCGTATTTAAAGAACGGCAAGTTTGATTTGCTTATAGAATTTCTAACTGAAGTCCGATTTTCACGCGGTTTGTTTCAAATTATCAAGGAAGGATGAGAGATTTATTTAGATGCATTTATTGGTTTAAATTCATCCTGGGGAATATAGACAGCGCCCCAAGAAAAATAGCAAATATCCTTTGTTTGTTTCTGGTGGCCAGCAAGAATTTTTACTGTAATGTAGTTTGCCTGAAATGTATGTACTGCCCTATGTGTAACTTTTCCAATACATTTTTGTTCATTAAATGTCGGTTTACTACCACGTTTGCAGCGACAAGAAGTCATGATTGCTTGCTTTCTTTTTATTGCCTTTCCATACAACGGATTCAGTCTCTTCGTTTTTGCTTTCAGCCATTTATCCGCTACTAAGACGGAGAATTCAGTAGAATTGTGTAGTCTTGATGGACTGAGACGAGTGTCATTTTATTACAATTAGTATTGAATATATATTATTACTCAAAATAGAGAAAAAAATGGGTTGAATTGCCTGTTTTTCCCAGATTGACAACTGCATTAAATAGATTCTATACATCTATGCATATGTTTTCGTACAGCCTTGAAGCTCCCAAAACTTTGGAAAAGAGCATTACCCAATTTAGTTACCACACGAATCCCAATGAAAAATCGGGTATTTATGAAATGAAATGTAGTTGTCAAGAGAGTTATATAGGCAAAATGAAAAGAAATTTAAAGCCCGAGTAAAGGATCATGTTAGAGATTCAAAAGCGGAAAATTCGTTGTCAGGTTTATCGAAACATTTAAGAGAAAAGCAATACCGGTAGAAGGTTCAAATATTTTATTTAGAGCTAGAAATTAAGTAGAAAGAGTGATTTTTGAAAGTGTATTTATTCATTTAAAAGAACCGAAATTAAATTTAGACAAGAAATGGTTGAGTGACAAATGGGAGGCGGTAATTACAAAATTTTCACAGCATTGGCATGGCAATAAAAATTATAACATCAGTTGGCAGTCGTCCAATAAAGAACAAGAAAGGTACAGAAATTGATTCCGCCATATTTTAGTTTGCATCGTCTTCATCCTTGAATGCTGGCATACATGACAACGTGTTTCCATACAACACAACTCTTCCCTTGGTAACTCCGTTCCATTTTTATTCCTTGATGTTTCTTTTTTTTTTTTTTTTTTTTTTTTCTTCCTGTTTATAGCCTCCGTGACCAAGACTCCAGGGGAGAGTCAAAAGCTTGAAAGTTGAAAGAAAATTCAGGAATTACAGAAATCTGTAAGTAGAAAGATAGAGAGAAAAAAGCTTAATTCAAACATCAATTAGTGCTTATTTGCACACATGATTTCGGGCCACAATACACCCCTTCGTCAGTGTGACTGGTCATGTTGAAGAATTTTTTCTGTGTGAAGTATTGAAAATTAAGTGTTTTTTTTTTTTTTCCTTTCTTTCTTTTTTCTTCATCCAATTTTGCGAGAGAAAATTGCAAACGTGCATTGCCCATCAACATGAAGTTCGTTTAGCAGAGAGACTTTTTTAAGTACACTGTCAGAAGGATGGGTTACGCTTCGAAATCGTGTGTGAAAACAAGCTTTAATGGATGTTCGAGGCAAGAGTACTTTTAATTTTTTTTCTCATCTATTTTGAATACCATTTAATTGAATTACATCATTGTTAAGTCTCTGGCACTCACTTGCTACCAAATTGATGCAGTGACTGGCAAAACATTTGTAAATACTTGGCCCACGGCTGGAAAGTCATCTGTTTCCTTACTATTTTTATTCAAAGATGGCAGTGTAATCTATCTTCAGTACCCAAAACTACTGCATAAAATCTATGTCGTCTTTGTACGTTTATCGCAAAACATTTTGCTGTAAACTTAGTGAAATGGATCGCTGGCTCTTATGAAGGAAGTTTAGGCGCACTTTCTAATGAAGGTAACATTCTTGTAGTATAAAAGTATGTCATAAGTCCTGTAATATTTCCACAGCCCAAACAGCAACCACTTGTGTACGCCGTAATCGACCGTAAGTACAAGGTCAAACTGGCCCAAGATGTAGTGTGACAAGCGGATTATTTAACACAGAGGCTGCCACTCCGCCAGTATCTTCAGTCAATTTTTAGTGGCAGTGACAATGAGTGCTCAACAACGTCAGATACATAAACTCTTACTATCGGAGTTGGAACTCTGATATAACAGTGCAGCAGCAGCCCGAAACATGTCATACAAAGGGGAAGGTACAGTGAATCACAACAGAACAACTCATTGTTTCCAGATATTTCGTGCAGTTTGTAAATATGTCGAAGGTGAGTTAAGGCCAGAGTAAAAGATTAAATCTATCCACTGTAGTACATCACCTTCATGAACTTGGGAAAACCATCAGGAGTTGATCCCAGCTTAGGCACAGAAGAGAGTGGTTGTGTGCTGACAACTGCTGCAAGATCCGCGTGATGTGCATTTTCTGAAATGGTGTGACGAAGAATGGATATCTTTCCGAAATCCGAATATGCAAAAAACATTGGTTGAGCAGGCTCAACTTCCAGAACCGGTTGTCAAACAGGACCGTTTCAAACATAAAATATTATTGTGAGTGGTGGGTAATTCACTTTGAGTTCGTCCCTAATGGTCGTACCATCAACGCCGACCATTATTTCGAACAGTTGGAGCAGATGTGCGCTGCACTACGCAAAAACTATCCTCCATTGGTGAATTGAAAGCGCGCGCTGCTGAAACAGGATAACGCAAAACCACAGTCGGCTCGAAAAACGCAACAAAAATTCAGAAACTTGATGGTATTGCACTGTCACCACATAGTCCTGTCCTTGCCCCTTCGGATTACTACCTGTTTCACTCTGTGGCGCACTTCCTGACATCGCGTTGCTTCACCAACCAGCAGGAGGTGGAAACAGTGGTGACCAACTTCTTTGCCTCTAAAAACAAAATGATGTATCGACGTGGAATCCAGGAATTGGCAGGAAGGTGGCTGCAGACAGTCCAACACAAGGAACTATACAGGGTGGTTCAAAATGAATATCAGAGTTTTAAAGCTTTGTAGTATTTATTAGATTTAACGTACAATTATACATAATACATAAAATGAAAAAGCAGCTCAAATAATTTTTGCTACAAGTGTTTAATGTGAGCACCATTTGTCATGCGACACACATTGAGTCGATAGGCGAGTTCTTCCCAAACCTTGATTAATGTGTTTAGAGTAATTGTTGCAACAACTGCTTCGGATAGGTCGGTTGGTAGCGGAGGCACATACATATATGATCCTTTATGAATCCCCAAACAAGGTCCATAAACTTCCCGCCGGGATATGGCACAAAACACATACAATTTAGGGGTCTCGTTGCAACTGTGCCATCTCGTGGAGATTTGTTGATCCCAGTTGTAAACATTGAGTGTTTACATTCCCACTTACGTGAAATGTCGATTCGTTACTGAAGACGACACGATTCAGAAAATCTTCATAGTCATGCAGCAACTACTCGCCATCTTTACTACTAGCGCTTTCTAACGGCAGACAGAGGAAACAGTGGATGCGTATGCGTGCGTACAAAACTAGTTGCGTATGTATTATTTATAATTGTAATAAATACTACAAAGCCTTAAAACCTCGATATTCATTTTGAAACACTCTGTGCTTTGAATTAACCTTCTTTCATTGTACTGTACAGTAATAAACACTGGTGTGTTGCGTAGTAGAATATTGTAAGACTTATGAGACTCATGCTTGTAGCAACAGAGCGAAACAACTGTACGATTATATATATGAACCCCATGTCATAAATGTAGGTGGTGATTCCTTATATAAAATGATAGAACAGTTAAACCTCCTTTCACAGTTAAAAATTGCTAAAAATGCGAAACACTTTTTAAAACCCCCTGGCTTGAAAACAATGGGGCTTACCACGAACAGTTCAACGAATTAACGCAGAATTTGCATGCGCTTTATCTGAATATCCATATTTTACAATTACCTGGGCCCCCGCAACAATTACTGAATTGGTACTTTAAAAGTATATCCCTTTTCTAACTTAATTTGTGCAACTTGTTACACCGGTACCGGGGGATTGTAAAATATGGATATTTTAGATGGACTGCATACTAGCTGCTGTGTAATTCTTTGAACCGCTTGCGATAAGCCCCATAATTTTCAAGCCAGGCGTTTCAAATCGTAATGTTTCGCATTTTCGTCGGTTTATATCTCTGAAAGGAGACGTTTTCCGACCCATGTTTCATTTGATCTGAGGTGCTACCGTACAATTTATGACTCGGAGTTCATTAATACTTTGTATAAATCAGAATATTCCTGAAAGTGGACTTGGAAGGGTTTTTTTTTTTTTTTTTTATTTATTTTTAATTTTTATTGAACTCTTCAATTGAAGAAGAGCCTTATCTTTTTGTGCGTATTGTAGCTTTGGCGAATTGACGGTTAAGAAAAATGCACAGACATTTCTTTAAAAGACTGAAGGAAATTAACATCTTAAACTACCAAAGATAGCTCACATTTGTTTGAATTACTTCTCTTCGTGAGTAATAAGTTCAAGGTTTTGACAAGAATAGAAGATAGTCAGGATCTTTTGAACAAGACTGTAAACAATTGCAGATAGTGTCTTACGAAAATACTCTTTACATACTCAGTTCCAATCAAGCAAACACCGTGCTCGTGGGTTTTCTCGGGAGTTCACCCGTTTCCTACCACTTTCTTCATTCCACCATCTCATTCATTTCTCATAACCGTCGTCTCTTTTAGCCTAACCGGCATAAGCGTGGGACGTAAAACTCAAAGATTTCATTTTTTTTCAGTTCTAATCAAGGGTAACCATTGTACCTTGTCTCTTGTAATTTCTTATGATGCTTTCCAATGGCGTACGCAAGGCAGGCTATTTTTTTTTTCTTAAACCTTGTCTAAAAGCAACTGTTCTGCTGGCAACAGCAGGGTTCCCTGCAATACTCCGTCTGCGTGCATTTGTGGTGAGATATCGATCTTCGTCGGGAGTTGTACAGCGTGGACGTCCTCTGCTATAGTATCAGGTCACGTTTTTCATATGTTTCAATTTTCGCCATATTCGCAAGATGACACTGTGCACCTCCTGCGGCGCAACCTGGTCCCTATTCAACCATTAAACTTTACAATTTTCGACACGGTTTCTGGTTTGCGAAAAATAAATTCTGCAAAATAAAAAGTGCAAAATGCAAAGCGAAAACTTATAAAGCAATTGTAGAAACTTCCGATTTGTATTTCGCCATCACCTAACTGAAAAGTGCAAAGTTGTGTAATATTTTTGCAAAGAGAAGTCTCGCTTTGCTTGAATGACTGAGAAAGAGCTATTTTTAACGAAAGGTTTAGTTGGTAAAAGTGATGAATTAAATGGGGATAACATTCCGCAAAATGTCCATAATAACAGAATCAAATTCTACGATGTGGTAATAATATATATAATATAATATATAATATAAATATGAATATATTATTTATATTATATATATTATTTATATTATATATAATCTAAGGAACAAATTAATTCATAGCGAATGACAGATGTTATTGGACTTTCTTAGGAAATGGGAAGAACTTCGTTGACTTATGGTCAGTTATGAAATTGTGTTTTATCTTCTTTCACGGAAACGCATTTTTTGAAAGTGGTTTCATAGTAAATAAAATTCTCATTGTTGAGAACTTACAAGAAGAATCTCTGGTGGCTCAACGGATCATATATGATTCTGTTATGAGAAAAGGTGGATCATCAGGATTAATAATTACAAGATGTATGATAAATTCACTGAGAAGTTCAATGAGACAATATCAGGTGTATTTAGAAAGGAAAAGAGAAATAAATGCTGGAGACGAAAAGAGGAGAGAGAAACGGAAGATTCAGCAACAGCTAAAGGAGCTAGAGTAGAAAAGAAGAAAATTAAACTGCAGAGACAACAAGAAGGATATTCAGATCAATGAAAAGAAAACAATGCGAGAAAGAATGGAAACAAATTTCTAAATGGGTTGCATTTAACAACTGCACCAGCAAAAGTATGGTACATAATGTGTGTGTGTGTTTTTTAATAATCAGTAAAATCATGTATGAACTTTTTATTACTATAGCCAATATTATAATGCTGTGTAATTGGTATTATAATGTGTAAGCATATAATGTGTAGTTTTTTTCATATCTTATGTATTCTGTACTTTCGTTTGTAACTTTACATTTTATGTAATATGTAGGCCTAATCAATATCGGCCTAATGCACATGTTTGTAAATTTACATTCCTTTGGAAAGAAAATTGAAAAAGAAAGAAACAGAAGCGGAAGAGAACAAGTCCAACTATGGGGAGTGTGGAGGATGGGGTTTCTTTCTTTTTTCTATATTTTTAAAGTTATTCAGGGGTCAGGGAAATCTGGAACTTTCGTCAAGGAAAGTCAAATCTTTTCTCCAAATTATGTCGACATCCTGTTTACATTTCCAAATAAAACTATATAAATTAGTGCGCCACTTCAAAAAAGTGGGGGGCAACTACCCCCTCTTGCCCCCCCTACTCGCCGCCCATGGTTATGACGTGAATAAAAGGAGTTAACTTGATATTACACGCTTCACTTGGTATCGTTATGCACACACGAAAAATAGAATTGGTTTATAAGTGTACAACAATAGAAGGCGTTGTTGTATCTTATGCATGGATAAGGCCTAAGGCATGCATACTACAATTATCGAGAAATAAAAATTTTAGATGGTGATTATACAGAAGGTCAATTCTAAGGTAGCCAATTTTACAGAGCTGATGACGAGCACAGCGTAGAAGGAACCAAAAGTCAGTAGCCCGTGAATCCAGTAATGAGTCACGTACAATGCTGTGTGGAAGTTGTTGTGGTGAACAGCTATTATGTCTGTTAAAGTGACACCTTATTGGGAAGGGTACATATGCGCACTTTCCGATACACAATTCAGTGCGTCAGTGATTGTAAAAATGTGTGCGGCAAGGGCAACAATATCAGCAGGCGTACAGTAGTAAGGGTAAGCCAGCGTTGTAAAAGCACCGGCCCTAAATATCAAGTCATGAGAGTGAAAAGGAAACGAGCATGTCCAGCCAGGACACCACGCGTTGTAAGAAACACCAAGGTATCAGTTGTGAAGGAGAACCCAACCAACTTTGCCACCTCATGCAGGATATCACAGAGCACAGTGTGTCGTATCATAAAGGACAATTTGGGACTGAAAAAAAAAAAAAAAAAACCTTATAAGACGATGGGGCATAAGTTATCACCAAGGCACATTCAAGAGAGGTTCACGAACGCAAGACAGTTGTATGAACATACCTCTCAGGTGACAAATGGAGTGGATTGTCACTTTGGATGAAGCTGGATCTACCTTGGTGACCGTGACACCTATAAGCACAGGACAATTTTTTATTCACCACATGATGCGAAGGGCCGCGGCGAATTCGTCCGTGAATGTCATGAGAAGTTTTCGAAAGGCTTCATGGTGGTGCCAGGTTTCTGCGCCCGTGGGAAGTTGCCAATGCATCGTGTGGATTTGAAGGCCAAGATGAAAGCAGCCTGCTTTCAAACGAACATCATGGAACCCTTATACAGAACACTCATCCCATAGTTGTATGGCAGGGACACCCGAAAGGTGTTGGATCTACATGGACACAGCAACCAGTCACACTGCTCGCAGTTCTGTCACGTATTATTGGCGTATGGCCACGGAGACTGGTGTGTCTGTTATACCCTCCTAATCCATACCTGTGAAGTCACCAGACGAGTCGCCTATGGATTTCCGCGCTTTTGGCCTTCTGAAACAAGGCTTCGCGCGAAGGCGTCCCACCACCGTAGCGGGGCTCTGGAAAACTTGTCAAGCGATGTGGACTACAATCCCCGCGCATTGCTTCAGTGGTGTTGCAGGGCGATTGTCCAGGATCGTGACCACCACATCGAGCACAACCGTTGGTGGAGGAAGGGATTGTCGTGAGCAGGTGAACGCACAAACCTTAGCCATCTTAGGTGAATTGACCTTCTGTAGCCTAGTATTGCATCTAATCCATGTCAGAGTAGCGTGAAGTAGAAGGGAACAAGTGGGAGTCTGCCCATAGAGAACAGGCGCGTAAGCGAAGGTGAGTATGCCCATAAAAGAAGACATCTTGCCATTGTTCATGAAAATGAAATTAATTTTTAAATTTATATCCCAAATTTATACTGTTTAGGTAAAAGGGGACTGATGATTGATGAAAGTGAATTATTGTAAAATTGTTTTTGTGCTCTTCCACAAGAATCGAACCCAGGACCACGTGCATTAAAGAAGCGCTAGCCACTAGCCCAGCGCGGAGGGCTTTTGTTCGTGTCTGCCTGAACCACCAACTGGAGTGGGCAATGTAAAGCTAACCCAATAAAAATACCTGAAAGTCGTTTTAAGACTTCGTGTTAGAGAGAGATCTGTCGTGGTTTGCTACATAGAAGGTGTTAACAGAGCTTACACCGCCATGTACTCAATCTTCCAGAAAATTTTCCCGGAGGGACTCAAAATGTGGAGGGGCTACACTGAGATACTATTTGATAAAGGACAAGCGTGGCATGTAATCGAAATTTAATTTGTAGACTGAATCTAAAATCCGTGCTAAAGTGCCAAAACGAAAATATTGAGTAAACAGCTCAAATATTACTTCGAAACTGATGGGAAATATTGACACGTGCATTCTCCTAGGGATTATTTTAACTACTTCCACAGTGAATACTAGATAGCTAGTTTTTCACTGAGTAGGGTTAGGCACATAGGCCACAGTTTGACATTAAACCGAACTTTTCCATTTTGGGCACTTAGCACAGGTTTTATATTCAGTTTACATTTATCTTAGCTTCGGAGAGGGTACAAAGCACTCAGGGAATATGCCTCGAAGAAACAATACATATACTGTTCTGCAATAATTATCCTTGACAAACCGTATATTTGAGCCCCATTTCCTAGCCAATAAAGACACAGAAGTATTTATTGTCTTGCTGTAAGGGTTTTTACTTTGTTTCGTTCTTTGTAGAGCCAGTTCAAAGTGCTCCAACACAAATTCCACTTGTCAAGTGAAAGCTTTATTTATATTATATATAATCATTATATGTAATAATTAGGGCCCGGATAATTATGTACTAAAACAATGAAAATATGTATATATATATATATATGTTCATAAAATCTCAATAATATGTAATAAAACCCTTCCAAAAGAGCAAAATATGTAAAATGAAAATACCAGCATTTTCTATTACGTTTTCTACATTTGATGTGGTAAATACAATATTTATTCAATTACAATGTTTACTACCTGTTACTTTTCCAGCATGATCTCCGCAACATTAAGAAACAGAATAAGTTTCAAATTTTCAGTCAGAAAACTTATCTTGTTATCGCGTATAAAAGAGTTTCTATGCACTAAATGGTCGTTTCACTTCACACAAAGTCTTACTGCATATTTATACTTTCAGAAATCATCCAAAGGTCGTTCAACTGTACATTACGGGAGAATTCTAGAACACTGGTCCGCCTACCTGTACAACAGATAGTAACCAACCCTAACATAGCCTAACCTCTCTATCTCTAATTAATCTGAATTAACACTATTTAGGAAGGAATGTTTAGGAAAACTTTGTTTATGCCATCGTACATCTAATGGGCGTCCAGCGTTATAGAACCTTCCCGTACATTACACACTCAAAACATTTTAGTAAAAAATATCGTGAAGAACAAAACATTCTCAATTAATCTTTTCACTATTTCAACAGTCGATCTCCGTAACAGTAAAGAACGAAAATGTGTTTCAAATTTTCAAACACAAAACCTCCCTGTTATCACGCAACAGAGCTTTGTATTGACTGAACGATCATTCAACATTTCACGAATTAATTGGTGCATACTTAAACTTGCACAAATCAGAAGGTGCGTATTCAATATCCACGACATAGATTTAGGCTCACTTAACACTCCACTAATAGCATAGATTGTCTTATAGCCTGGAATTTTCTCCAAAACGAAAGCTATTTTCTTATTCACTGCATCCCCAACCGGTCCTTTCACAGCTACCAGAGAAGCAACTGTTGAGCGAACAATTTCAAGATTGTCTGAAAGGCTAGATGATGATTTCTCCAAGGATTCAATAGTACTACTGAGACATAAAAAATTGCTCTGAATGTAGGAAATATCATGCTTCAACTTCCCGTCATCAAACATTCGTTTCGCTATTTCTATGGAAGATGCATCTTCAGAATCAAAATGTAACACTTGTTTCACTGCATCAAAGTTCGTAACATAGTAACACACAGCATCAATCCAGCTTCCCCACCTCGTTAGTACCGGCTGAGGAGGAAGAGGTAGCTCAGGGAACAGTTCTTTAAATTTCTCAACTCTACTGGGAGCCTTCAAAAATACCTTCTTTGTATTTGAAATTAATACATCCACTTGTGAAAATCTAGAACGAACAAATTTTGCAGCACGATGAAATGCGTGGGCAAGACAAGTTAGATGTAACAGCTTCGGATACAATACTTGCAAAGCTTCTGCAGATTTGCACATGTACGGTGCTGCATCAGTCACTAGAAGGAAGACATCGTTATGCTTGATACCATCAGGCCACAAAAGTCCCATAGCATCACTAAAGAGTTTTGCAATGGCATGATGGCAGCAACAAATCACTAGTTAACAGGATAGGCTAGCTGACTTCATTATCTTTCAACAAACCTATTATAACATTACCAACATGCCGCCCCTCTTCATCAGTTGTTTTGTCAATTGACACCCAAATAGGACCATCATCGCTTTCCCCACGAATCGAGTTCATTGTTTCCACATATAAATCAGGCACGTAATGCTTTCTGATTGTAGATTCATCTGGAACTGTTTCGTGTGTGTATTGTTGCAGAAATTCACGAAGTACTGTATTGTTTAATTTCAAAATAGGGGTATCAGTACATACCTTAGCACGGCACAAATCACTTGAATACTGAGACTTCCGTGGCCCTGGACTACTTTGAGCTTGAGATTCAGTTACTAGCAACTACTTTTGTGGTTTAGGTTTTGAAGCTCGGGTCTGATGGCGTGATGTGGATATGTGTTGCACAACTTGGGAATGTTGAGCGCATGAGACACCCTTCTCACAAACCTGGCAATAAAATACTTTTCCATCTGTGGAAAAATGCTCAAACTCTTCCGTGAAATGCTTAAGTCTTATTGAAAACGGGGTTTTGTCCTTTGGCATCTTGGAAACAGGATTTGCTGACAACACAAGACATTAAATATTCAATAAAATAGCTCACACTTTCCCTACGTCATGCGTTGTGGCGGCAGGCGCTTCACTTTTGTAAATCAAGAGTTCAGTGTTATCAATTGCGTGAATGCAAACTTCCCCATCTTATTTAATATTTTTCGCTGAAGGAAAATATTAGTGGGACGAGTTTGCGACAAAAACACGATAGGCAATTGTAAAGCCGCGTCGCGATAGTAATTCGATTGAATTATTAATCTCACGTAAGGATGTGAGCGCTACTACTGCGACCGAGAGTGTACGATTGCTAATCAAATCATGTTGTGTCCAACTCTCTCTACCAATCCGCCAAACTACGCTTCAATACTATTTTAAAGGGATGAAACCCAGTGAAACAATAAATAAATAAATAAATAAATAAATAAAAATTAAAAAGTAAAAATAAAGCATGCATTTTAAATTCAAAGAGAGGTGAGTGTTTTCTTCTTTTCAAAGTCTATTGTTGAACAGTTTTTGTACGAAAAATTCCTATAAAACATGAAAATACCAAGAAATATGTAAAATTATGTGCTCATGAGTAAAATATGTAATTATATGTGCATAAATGTAAAATATGTAAATATATGTACTTTCAAATGAGTGTTTTTAGGCACTATGGGTCACAATTGACATTATTACCCTGATTTGGTATAAAAATATAACCCCTACAAAAATATGTAATTAAATAATTATCCGGGCCCTAGTAATAATATATATTCATTTGTTCCTTCAGTCTGAGCTTTCATTGTGAGCTGGAGGTACTATTTCTTCGCGTTCTTAGCCACTTGTCCGGATATCCTCTTGGCACCATGCAATTCTTCTAGAACAGCGTCTACCCTTTTGAGCAAATATGCCAGAACGCAGTTAGATGTGTTTCTCGCAGAAAATTAGTTTCAACAACTATATCAGAGAACACTGACTCCCTCAATATCATTGAGAACACTACATTTTGCATCCAGTAACAGCAAAGAAATCAACCTTATTTCATAAATTCAGTAATTGAACAATGGACCTAAATCGATTTTTCTCTGACCAATGTGCAATTTCCTTGAATTCACATGATACATTTTTACTTATTTTCCAGAATGTGTACACCCTGGTAAAGATTTTGTATGTATTACTGTTTCATAGAAAAAAAAATGGTACCATATGATATTTGCCGTTGCGTGAGTACGTATTGGTTATTTGTCTACCCGTGGAGTTAAAAAAGCTACAGGAATTGGGTTTTAATTGCAATTCAAAGCAAATAATATTGCAATTGCATATTTCTTTAAATGTCATAGCATATGCTTGCAGTACTTACTGTATTTCATTTTCTAAGACTAAAAATATTCATTTAATGGCATGTGTGGAATTAAAAGTATAAGTTGTTCATTAATTCCCAGTTTCAATATAACTTCTGCATAACAAGCCTCATTATTCATTACTATGATTAATATTATCCCTTCTGTTTATTTGTTTTGCAAATTTATTAAATAATCAGATCACACAATTTTTCAGACAGAATTTTAAGATGTTCATGAGCAAGAACTCAAATCTCTTCTTACACTTTCGTTGTTTAAGAGTATAAAGGGCTAGTACCTACCTGTATTGTCCTTATGAATTTACTTAATAAAATAGAAATACGATAATACGGCATTTTAAGTGAAAAAAGTTAGTATCCTATTAGTTATACAACCTTTCATCAAACAATGTTAGAAACAACCAGGAAATCTAACATTGATATACAATTGTTCAGATCATGTCTTGCCCCCCCCCCCCCTTCCCACTTTTATCGTCGAACCGCCGTCACTGGTCATAACAATAATAATATTAGAATTGTATACCGCCATGATATAATATCGGAATAGTGGCTCTTCTTATATAAAAGAAAATACAGTTACAGTTTTACTCCCTTAGATTGTAAAGAATGCTTTATAACGTCAGATGTGTGTGTGTAGCAAAAAGCTACCCCGAAAGATGTCACATGACCTGAATGGCAGTCATGATGGTCCTGTACAGTAGTAGATGCGGTTCTGTCTCCATTACCTCTATCCAAGATACGGTGCCATACCCTCTAGTCGTTCCAGACTTACAAGGTACATTTACCTTATGTTGTATACTGCAGTCATACTGTAAACTATCGTGTAGGGGATGTTATATATACTTAGCACTGCCATAAATTTTGTGCTATATGTAACATATACAATAGATACCCTAAATAATTCTGGATGTAATGAATATTTTGCAGTCAATGGCGGCTTGAAGTTTAAAACGAGTAGGGCACATTCAAAGTATTTACATTTTGGAATAATGGTACGCCCTGAGAATATTCACATCATATCGTGGAAAAAAAAAAAAAAAAAAAAAAAAAAAAAAAAAATCCTGAAGGGGACGTTATACTAGAGGCATAATTTTGTAACTACAATAATTTTAATCCAGTTCGCAATTTTGGACCATTTACTTCTCGTGTACATTTTCAAAGTACTCTGAAATTCATTCTCAGGAAACTAAAGTATTCATGAAACTTGTAAGTGAAGAAAAAAAAAAGCTTTGGTCTATGAGCCACACAAACGAACTAAAAACTGAAATTTATCATTGACACTAATCAAATCTAACTAATCAGTCACATGCTAATCGTATCACAAAACTTGTACAGTTCCCGATCTATTGGTGTTACTATTTTCATGTAGGGTGACCAGACGTACTGATTTTCGCAGTACAGTACTGTTTTTCAAAGAGCTGTTCTGCGTGTTGCGAAGATGCCTAGAAAATCGAGAAATGTCCAAAATGTCCTGACTTAACTTATTACAAATATTGTAATGTTTTATTCTTTGTTCACAACATTTTGAATTACAGTCTCATTTGCTGAATGGTAAACTGCTGTGTTTTCTAACACTCCTCAAAAGATTAGGAAATGAGAACAATCAATAAACTATTGTTTTGAAATACATTGTTTTTACTAGGAAAGACTGTTGAGATATCAGTAAAGCATAGGAAAAATTTCTATTTCAAGTTACAATAATGATACTAACCAAATTAGATGTTCCCTCATGCCAGTCGAAATTTTCCCTCATTCCTTAAAATAATCCCAAGCTCTTAAAATCGATAAGAAAAAAAATATTTAGCCCTACAAGAAGTTTCACGGTACGTTCATTTAAAAAAAAAAAAAAAAAAAAAAAAAAAAAAAAAACTGTCATTCATCAAAATATTAGGAGTTGTGTTGAATATCTTCAATACTTTTGTTCGCTTTTTTTTTTCCCTAAAAAAAATTGAATGATTACCTTACGCTTAACGTTAAATGAAAAAAGTACACGCTTATTGCCGACGCAGTAAACTATTATATTTGTGTCCTACTTTTCGCTTGTCAGCATCTGATCACCCTATTTCATGCTCAGTGTATTTCTCATCAACGGCTCATTTCAAGAAAAACAATTGTCATACAGTTTACGAAGAATATCTACAGCACTAACAAAATAGTTTACAGATATCTTGATTTTAATAGCAACGATGCCCTTTTGAATAGAATCAAAGAGAATACAAACATGCGGCATTATATTGTGATAATATCCAGCTGATAAAGAACCTAAGGATGCAAAGTTTGTACAGATCTTATACAATATTTTTTGTCACTCATTTCGGTATCTTTTCTTGCTCAAAATATTTAAGCAAATTATGTTTTTACTCAAAAACAGTATTATCTGTACAAAGTTGGAAATATCACATTGTCGGTTGAACAATTTTGTGCAATTATCCATTCTTCTCGGAGATTAGAAAATAAATATAACCCCTATCTCTCGTTAATCTTTAACAAATAAAAAGATCTTTGTACGAGGCAGACTATGTCGTGACTTCAAGATAAATTTTCCTTAATGTGCATAACAATAAATTAATTGCACTTTAGATTCGGAACTTTATTTTTATCAAGCACTGTACTGCACCCTCCTTCTCGTTCTTAGTGATGTTCTATCACATGTTTGGCATACGAGTTTCTGTATGAATTTTTTTCTACTCTCATTTATTTGATTGCTCTAGAATCATTGCCGCTAAGCCACCAACAGTTCTGTTGGAAACTTCAAAATAACTTCAGAACCTTTCAAATACTTTCTCCTTGATCCGATACCCTCAAAACTAATGATTGCTCTGTTGCTATATTACTTTTCTATTTTGGATGCAATATGCTTTATACAATAAGACAAAATCCCATCAAGAAGTTAATTTTGAATAGTTTTATTGTAGCTTTATAGGTGCTTGAACTTCCCGAATAGTCTTTCGAAACATTGTCAAGAACTGCAACGTGATTCGTGGCATTGAGTAGTTTGAAATTATCTTGTCTCATATCACCCAAAGCCAATTCACACTTCCCACAATAGAGGGGGCTGCGGTAGCTCACCTCTTGGTGCGTAGAGCTCATTATTTAATTCCAGCTCGGACTAAATGGGCTTTGTAGTAGACAAACACCATGTGCATGAGTTTTCTCGAGGTTCTCCCGCTTCCTTCAACGTTCTTCATTCTACCATTTCATTCACTCTCAATCATCATAGTCTTCTCAAGCCTATATGGCATAGAAGTGGGACGTAAAACTGAAAGATTTCATTTCATTTTTTCTCTTCAATTTTCTCCACAACCAAGGTCTGTTTTTTTTTTTTTTTTTATGTATTATACATTTTCTACGAAACAATTCAACACAAATTCTTATTTGAATTTACAGTGATAAAGCCCAAACCACTTGTGCATCTAAAAGATCGTGCAAACTACTACGTACTTCATGCTCTTTCATTAACCTAAACTACAGGTGTAATAGTAAAAAACACTACTTTTATGTTATGGACAAATTTATATTTCAATTTATTTTTAATACAATGTCTTCGCTGCAATTAGAATATACAGCTTCTGCAAATTTTAATCTGATTTATACAAGTGTGTGAAATGGCTGGCTTATACATTGTGTACTTACTGACAACGCAACATAAGCAGGAGCAGCTCTGTAAATAATATCAATCAATTTAAAGGCTCACATATTCACATACATACATAAACATTCACACGATACGCATATGCACAAATAGGCATATACTTATTTTTATTTTATCAGTATATATATATATCTATATTACAAAATTATCATTGCATCTATTACAATCTATACAAAAAAACACACCTTATTTTCAGTAAAAAGCACCTTTCCATTTCCAGCATACATACAAACGCAAGTACAATCATGATCAAAATTAATGAAAGGTAAATGTATGTATTCATAGATCAACTACCTATAGCTTTTGACCATAACTGTACAGTTTTCCCCAATGGTAGTGGCGAAGCAAGAGGACTATATAATTGAATTTTAATTATTGGGAACCTACTACAAAATTCAAGCATGTGGATACCACGCATCTATGATTTTGAAGTCCGGTCGGTCGATTAGAATGTACAAGTCACGTTCTAAAGAAACTTTCGTCAAGTTTCCTGGGAATTAGAGATATGACTTCAACACTGAAGGTAACGAAATCTGTACTTCTGTAGATGTTATAGTCAGAGGCATCATTTCAGACTTCGCTTGGGGGGGGGGGGGGCAAGAGCACCACCGACATAGGACTTTTATGTTTTGTAGTAGTATATTAGTATACAACTGATTAAAAGTATATGTGTTCCTCAAACTCTTGGGGGGGGGGCAATTGCCCCCTCCTGCCCCCCCCCTAAATGACGCCCCTGGTTATAGTACCATTCTCTTTTGAGTGTAACTATACATACTGTTCAAGAAAATCTAACCCCAACCTTTGTCTTACAAATTATTTATAGAAGAAAATGCTATACTTTATTTTTTCTTCTTTTTTAAAGCTGTTTTATGCAAATATAATTGAATAAGATTTTTTTAAATACAAAAGGGGTTTAAATCTAAAATATGAGTTGTTTAGTTGTTCTTTGTTTATTATTATTTATTTACTTTTTTTCAAGATTTTTTAAAAAAATATTCAGCTTTACAGTCAACAACAAAAGTTCTTTCTATTTGGTAAAATTTATTTTGGGAATAACGGTGGAACGTACAGAGTGTCACCGAGTGACAAGACTGGAACGTACAAAAAATTACATTCTTTTTAATTTTACTGAAAACTGTACTAAATTGTCCCTCCATTCTGAAGTTATCTGCGAAACTAATTTCATCTAATGGAAACAACTTTTGTCGCTGACTGTACGTATATTCAACCCCGAAAAGTTTCCCCTCGTTTTATGAATCTCAATTTTTGGGTTCACTGGCCTGTCATTAAACAAATAGTTCGGAAGATTTTCTTGTTCGTAACCTTCTCTTTAATTCAATTATGGCGTCAAACTGAAAAATGTTACAAAGAACGTCCCGGAAACTTTTACAAGCACTTCACTTTGTAGTACTTCAAACTAAATACTAGGTAAGTTCTACGTTAAATTATGTAGCAGTCTGTTAGGAACCGCTGAACACTCGACAACTCCCTAGCAATTTAGATCTGTTGATACCGATGACCTATCGAACCAAATAAACTGTGGTAACCATATGCCCAATTTCGTTAAATGATTACTACAAAAACGAGAAAAAAAAAAAAAAAAGGATGCTACATTTTTTTAAGTCTAAACACGCCACTAACCAATGGTATATATACATTCCCTACAGTACTGAAAGACAGAGAGAGGGGTGCAAAAATATTTTTTTACACAGCTCTATCTTTTTTTTAAAAAAAAATGAGAAAATACTAGTTACAAGGAGAGGGGATTACTAAGTAAGTGTAGAGACAATATCAGTCTTATTGGTGCAGAAAAAAAAAACTATAAGCAATAATACAGTGCATACGCAAAACCTTTTTCCTTTACTGTTATAAACCATACATTCCCACCATCATTACCATTTGGTGCAATTTTTTTTTCTTAGAAAGTTCAGTGCGAAAAATACAAAAATACAGCACATAAAACATTATTAACCCAAACGGTAAGAGGCTTCCTTAAAAAACAAAACAATGAAGACATACGTTCCTTGAATTACCTCTCTCATGGTACCAGTCTTTATTACAAGGAAATTAAAACAGACTGACAGGAGAGGGGTACAGCAGAGTTACAGAGATAAGTAGAACTTATAATTAGAGAAAAAAAAGTCTCATATGGATTTTATTTACAATTAATAATATAGGTGTGTGTAAGAAAATTATTTATATAATAACACTTTTCTTCTGCTTTTGTGTGCAATGGTATATGTATATATAAATATTCACAAGTTACACTCCATTAAATTAGGTAAGTATATATATATATATATATATATATATATATATATATATATATATATATATATATATATATATATATATATATTAGTAGTATTTTGTAGAAGTTATTTTACACACATTCGAAGACCACAGGGAAACAACGAAAACTATTACAACATAGATAACTGTCATCTGGAGGAACTTGGCAGTAGTAGCTATGATGCAAAGTAGTAGCTCCAGTTCGCGTTTACCGTTCCCATTGGCTCCTTGTCCGTGACGTCATATGGAGAGACTTTTGCCTATTTTGAAACAGTATACCAACTAGCGTAATTCTATATGCAATATGTAACTTGTTCTCTTGAACGATAAATCGCGATACTCAAGGACGTTAAAAAATAGAGAATCTACCCATATGTTATCTTCATCCTATTAATTGAATGAAGCCAGAAAACAACCTAGCATTGACACGTCTGCTTGGCTATTCTCGTTTCCGTCATATATGTTGGCTTAAAACATTGCGATATTCATATGTAGACACGTAGTGTATTTGTAGTTTATTTTTATTTAAATCGAAGCTTCAGATTTATATCATACAATGGTTACATGCTGCACGTATGGGTGTACAAATAAAAGTGAGAAGAAATTATCCGAAATAACCTTTGACAGGTAACAAAATCACCAATCATAGGATGCTCATGGCTGTGACGTATGGCTTCACGATTTTGTGATATAAGCAGATCCTCTATCTTATAACATCCTTGACGATACTTCCACGTGACGTCACCGACTGCAAAGTATTCTGGGAAAAATGAGAGCAGAAAGGCTGAATCGAGAGTCCCCTGGCTATGATGGGAATTAGAAAAACAAACTATGAAAAATATCAGAAGTCCCATTGAAATAAACGCATCAAGTTTTGCCAGTAAGAAAATAACCATTCAATCTATGAAGAATTACTGTTCTATTTCTCAAGATTTGATGGTTGCGGCATTCGTTACTCATGTGTATCTTCATATATGCTATCCAGTCATTAATGATTTTTCGAACATACATACATATATTAACAATACTGACATCATTATGTCAGACTAGTATAATTGATTAAAAAAAATAAAGAAAAGTAGCATAGAATACAATCGGACATATTGGCAAATGAATACCAATACTCTAGATCATTATCACTTTACAATAAACTTTCAATGTTAGTAATAACAAGCTGATGTAATATTTTTATCATTTTACATATACTAGGTGTGTTCAAAAAGTATCGAACCTTATTTTTTTTACTCCGCGTAAACCAATGAAGAACGGGAGACTTTCGTCAGTGTAGATATAGAGGAAGCACTCATGCGCAGGTGTGAATTTTTCCCCCACCCGCAGAAAACGTCAGTCGCTGGCAGTCACAGACTAGAATATACAGACCGCAAACTCAGCGAAAAACTGGAAACTTGGCGACAGTAGCGCCTCTAACACGCGACGACGGATCTAACCAGTATATCTGACGTCACCTACGTGGAAATTTCAAAAGTAACTATTACTCTTTCGGTCCTTTAGTTGCATTTGGGGAACAGCTTTTTCTGTTGAACTGCTGGAACTTAGATATTTTCAATGTGAACTCTTTAAAAGAAAGAAAAATCTGTTAATATAAAAATAAAAAGTTGGAAAGGAACGTCCCGTCCAGAGACAGTACAAGAAAAGTGAACAATAGCTTATCTGATCTTCATGCACTACACCTAACACTGAGATACGAAGCAGACGAAAACAATCTGCCGGTTACTATGACAACCCATGACGTCACGTTCCAAAACCGATGGCAGCGCCATCCACACACAACAACACTGATCTTGCCCACTGAGAGCGTTGATTGGTTCTTTCGCTGTGCAGACGATCCAAACTGATTTCAATAGTGCATATAGGAAGTTGCTCGTCTGTATGTATTCTAGTCTGTGCTGGCAGTCGGCCAACGAGTGAAGACGTGTAGTGAGCAGTCATCGGATTTAAGTTTTTTTATAAAAATAACAGAAAAACTTGAGCAGCGATATTGCATCAAATTTTGTCAGAAGCTTGGCGATACTTAAGCAGAAACCATTCAATCGGATCGGTATATTCAATTTTTGAACGAGAATTTGGGCATGAGGAGAGTGTCCACGAAATTTGATTCAGACTTTCATCACTAAACATAACATTCCTGTATGTTGTCAGGCTCCTTACTCACCCGACTTGGCTCCGTGTGGCTTTTGGTTATTTCCCAAGCTGAAAATGCCATTAAAAGGGATACGATTTGTGTCAACAGAAGACATCATGCGGAATGCGACGGCACAATTGCTCACCATTCCAAAAACTGGGTGGCAAAAGTGTTTTCAACAATGACGGGAGCGCTGAAAGAAGTGTGTGCATTACCAAGAAGACTACTTTGAAGGGGATTAGTGCTTTGGATTTCCAAGTCAATAAATGTATTTTTGCCAACCAAAGTTTCGGTACTTTTTGAACACACCTCACATATATAAAAAAAAATAAATTAATAAACGAAAATATGACGCAATTATGAACAAATGTTCCGCGCGTTCTATTACAAACAACAATATATTATACTCTTATTATTGTCAAGAAAGTTAATATTCTATGCTACTTGTTTGAAAGTTGTAAAACGTAAATATTCTGTGAATAAACCTCTTAATCATCACCCTGTAACGCTTATTACGATACAGGTTGCGTCAATTTGGTATTTCAAGAAAAATCAGCATTTGATAGAAAAAAATCTGGCCTTAGAAACAAGTATATACAATTTGAATGTTTCTTAAGATCAGAATTCATTACTTGAGTAATAAAACTGTGACTATAATTTCATATTAATTGTTTTTATCATTAGTCTATTGTTGAAGTGCCACATAATACGAGTAATGATACTGGACAATGTTATTTTGTTGTCAGCCTATGGGATTGTAGGATGTAATAGTATAACAGGGAGTTCAATTATTATAAATTTCAATACATGTATATACATATACATTTCATGAATGATAACAACACGTCGTATATGATACACATTCTTTTTTTATTATATATAGAGCTGCGTTTAATATACATAACACAACAAAATGCCATAACATTTGATTTACAATTATTGTATCGGTCAAAAAAAAAAAAAAAAAACTTTTTAAAAAATTACAAAATCGTTAAGATATCGAATAGCATCTTTTATTATTATTCTTCCAGCAACTACAAACGAAAACATGTAAGGCTATTATTGAAAACTATAGTTTTAAAATAAAAAAGTTCACATTTTTTTTTTAAATCTTTTACGGAAATGTACAGAAGATAGAACAGTAATACATAACTCTGCATGATGTCATGTGGGAAACGAACTTCAATACTATATACATTTTTAATTGTTCGTTCTAAAATAAGAATGCCCACTCGTATTTATTAGTCCTCAGTGCGGCCTTTGGTAAGTATACATGAGAACCCCCTGTCTTCCGTGCGCGAGGATACTTCATATTATATATTTATACGTTACCAAATTAAATCACTGCGTTGTCTTCATTATATGTGCTTAACATTCTATTTTTACTTTCTAGAATAAATTTTATTGATTTCGATTCGAAAAATGTTAAATATTTTTAAATTTATATCATGATGCAGACCAAAATCCTTGTTGCGTATAATGTAATGCGCTATAGCATATAAAGTACAAGGGCAAATAGGTATTTTCTTTTTTATTTTCGTATAAGTGGATAAGTAAATGAAAGTGGGTTTGTTACCCCCTTTCTAAGTTCGTAGATACTCAATGAATAATCCCTAAAAGTATGAGCGTCCAGCTTCTTCTGGAACTCAGACGGTCTTACGTATACTATATCCCGGCCTTTCACTGTCATACGTATAAATACATACGAAAGTCGTACATACCTTAACGAACTTCTTTGTTTCGAATAAATAAAGATCCTTTTCCTGTCATAACCTCAAAATTAGATTTCATATCTGCAAGTGCAGAGATAGGTTTCAGTCTCCTTTATCATTCAGAATTGCTTTTTAATACGAGGAGAACTCAAAAAGTAACGGAACTCCGCAATTTCTCGTACTAGGGTTTGGTAATACTGCTAGTATCCAGTGCTGAATTAGTGTCATCTGCAACACTAATTCAGTGCTGGATACTAGCAGTGTTATCAAAACCTACTACGAGAAATTACTGAAGTCCCTTTACTTTTTGACTTCTCTTCGTACAACAAATTCAATGTAAAATTTTATGAAAATGTTGAATTATGAGAGATGCCGGATGAATTTCGTTCTTCAAATAAAGATGTTAGCGAGTTCGAAGAAAACAGTAAGCTTTCCTTGAAACAGATAGACTCGTGAGAGTCCATATAAGTTTCATGACTTCTTGTTGATTATCACATCAATCATGCAAAGTTAGTACTTCGGAAAGAGTTTTCCACTCTTGATATTGTACACTACCTACCTTCTGATCAGTTCTAGGGCCTATTCCCTACCAGCCTTTGCAACGCAAAACGATGCAAAAATCAATTATAACTGCTATGCCTATTATGGCAAACTAGAACTGATTTTGTGTTGCGTTGACGCAAACCGTTATGGAATGTGGCCCTTACTTATCACATTTACTAGAAGGCGATTTATTTCTTTTTTCTCTTCGGTAATTTGAAACATGTATCGTCTTCTAATGATGAGTATCTTACTTTCTTTTTTCACTGAAACCCAATTATTGTTCTTAACAACACCTTCAAGTAGAAATCTTACTATCGTGCCTTCTTATTTCCAAAATCTAAAGTACTGGTACAGTCACGTCAAATATACTGAATATATAATTACCTAATATATATATATATATATATATATATATATATATATATATATATATATATATATATATATATATATTTTTCGATAACCTCGGAACGAATGAGCCACTTTAGTTTCCTTTGTACGTTACCAAAGCTACTATTAAAATTGATCCAATCCTTGCCGAAGTACTAACAAAATAATATATGTATATGAAGATGGGTACGTACTTTTGCTGACTATTGTACAAAATACCCAAAAGACCATTTCATGAGATATATATATATATATATATATATATATATATATATATATATATATATATATATATATATATATATATATATATATATATATATATGATATGTAAGGAATATATAAGCTTTCATAACACAGGCAACGCAATTGAGGTTCATTCACATATAAAAAAATATGTGTAAAAAATATATATATACATACAACTTACAAATATCTTAAGCGAAATTATCGAATTAATTTATGGTTGATACTTGCCATGAGCTTGTAAATTCTTTTATTTACTCAATTAGCTAGTTTTTAACTCACGCAACAAAAGCAGACGAAAAGGATATATAGACTAGGCACCCCAACATTGAATGCTACAATCACATCATTAATTCCTTTAATTAGGAAAATCTTTTTCACTATTTATTTACTTATTTATTTATATGTATATATAAAATTATCTAACTTACATTTTATTTTTAATCATACGTGCTCGTACACACGTAATTCAAACACACGTTATAACACTCGAACACAAATATCTATAATGTATATATTAAACACAGCATATATGAACACAATGTCATGGGTTCAGACTATACAACAACTTTTACACAGACAAAGAAGAGTGAAGCAGGAAAGAGAACGCACATGTTATGACACACAAGCACACACACACACATAACATACATATAAAGACACACTGGTTTAGCTTGGCATTGACAGAGTTTCCTTCAGAGCTGCCAGCTGTTCTTCTCCTAACTTTATTTTGTCAGCAATTTCTCTAGAGTCCATAATCAATTTTGCTTTCATGTTAATGAAATGGTCGTAGTCAGCGTATTGTTCCGCAGTGAGGTATTTATACAGGATGTTGGAAACACAGATGCTCCTTTTGTCAATGCTCTCCTTCAGTTTCTTGGCTTCTTCCAGCTGGTCCTTCAGTTTGTCTCTCTTGCCCTCCAAAATATTCTGAAACAAAAATTAAGTACATACTGAATAAAATGATAATGAAAACAACCTTTTACTTACTAATTTTGAACATTCAATGGTTAAAGATAACTGTAGACAATCTGAGTCGTTTAGTAATAGACCCACGTTTTATTACAATACCATGTTTTTTGAGTTAGATTATTATAGTAAGGCATCAACTACTGCAGAACGTATTTTAAACCTGAACCACTAGAAGACAGAAGAAAATTGCTAGACGCGAATTTTGTAGGGAAAATAAAAATATTTGTCAACCACTGTTAAAAAACGCAGAATTCCAATATATGGTACAGAGGAAAATATAGTTTCAACCGAGTTACAGAAAACAAGTTTTAATCTCAAGACTATTATATATATATATATTATATATATATATAATAATTTTAAGAACTGATACTGACATTATTATTTAAATATTTTTATTATTTTTATTATTTTTACTAATTTCCGATCTCACTGGTACTGTACTTTCCATTGTTTTCTGATTTTATTTTACTGTATGGTTTTATAATAGTATCGTTGAATTATATTATCAAATGCTCTATCTTTGCTTTTAGCTGTGCTCAGCACATTAATAAAGTTTATTATTATTATTATTAAAAAATCGAAATTAGAAAGCCAAACAGTGATTGAAACAGAGACGGAAGTCAAATGTGGAAATTGGATGGGAAAGATAGAACAAGTGACGTATTTTAGGTATGGCAGAAACTTTCCTCATGTATAGTTTCGGAAGTTTAAAGGGTCAGTCTTCTTTTCTCGTAACTACAAACAGCACCCAAATGATACCAACCCTCCCGCTACCACAACCTATTTGTCAATATGTCCTTCGACGTTGCGTATGTGAGAAACTTCCCGAAGCAAAATCCTTTGAAAAACTAAATTTTAAAAATAAAAAAGAATACAAAATAAATAAATAAATAAGTCGCATAATTTTCGAAACTTAAACATGAATGGAAGCATGGTCCTTTTGCTCTTGTTAAATTTTCACGGTTTGGAAGTTAAGAGAACAGCCTTTTCCTTCATTAAATAAAAATAATGTCTGAACAAAGCAAGAAACTTACAATTACTAATCTGTTTTACAATTTCGGCAATATATCATTGTTAAACATAGTATTTACCTAATTGTATTCCTAGAAGCTGAAACACTTCCCAATATTTTGGCTACACAAACGCGTATCCTATTTTCGATGATCATCGAGGCTAATACATGTTATACAGTAAGTTCTTCACATGTTTAATGGTCAAAGCTTCAAAGCTACGTTTAATCTAGTGTCGGAAGAAGATCCTGAAAACTTCAGCTGTTAAAAAATACACAAGCTTCGTTTAATTAAGTCTTAACAATGTATGGGAGCTTAGATCATTAGAGATCAGATAGTAGACGATCTAGGTTTAATCTCGTCTCGATGGACACTGGTAAAGTTTTGTACGCCTTTTTAAAATTCAGTTGTTGACGCGAAATGCGATTGATAGTTCCCAAAGACACATTCAGACGATTTACCATTTGTCTTTTTTTCTTTCTTTCTTTTTTTTTTTTTTTTTTTTTTTTTTATTCTGCGAAGTTTGCAACAATCTATTATCTTCGCTCCACCCAATAATTGAAGACCTGAGTTGCATAACATCCCAAGTCCACTCTTTCTCTTCGTATTTTGAGTTTCTTTTCTTTTCTTTTTTTTTTTTATGTTAGCATCTATGTTTTAAGGGCTATTAACTTGCATAATACATAAATCAAAATCAAAATCTTTAAAATAATAATAATAATAATAATAATATTTCAGCTAAACAGAATAGCATGCCGAGTATAATCTTCCCGTCATTCTTCTAAAATCAAAAAAGTACTCCGGTGGACTTGGGATGTTCTGCAATTTAAAAGCCGCCAACAAAGTCGAAGTTAGCAACAAATGAGAAGTGCCAGAAATTCCTACGTATCATAAGGCACATAATAACAGAATAATCAGCACTGATCTTGTAACATTTTCGCCACTCTGAATTTCGTATCACAGAGAAACATGAGTGCCAAACAGCAGGAGCTCATTTTTATAATTAATTCCTTTTAAAAATAGTTCATTTTGGTACAGTAATTTTGAACGTGTGAAAGAAACTTTTTCGAATTGGGTGCGACATTACTGTTCATAAGTTCGATCTAGATTAACTTGATTTCATCATGTTTTAATATACGCACATTATCTTTAGTAAAATACCAGCACATGCATAAGTATGATGGATGTTAATCAGCGATGGTCAGCAACATACAGTTTGTGACATTTTCTTCCGAATTTTTGTTATATTTACTTTTTTGAAAACGATTTTGACAAGTTTATAAGCAGAAATAATTTAACACAAATATTTTAGTTATACAGTACAAATATAAAGTACATATCCTACATTTATTAACAAGACTGTACAAACCTATCATGGGCGAAATTGACTGTCCTTTAACAAAAACATTATAGTATGAATTCGAAAAGTTTAAAGACCAGGATTCTTAGTATTAATGGAATGCTTACCCTTTCCTCGTGGTGAGCATCTTTAGGAAGAACCATTAATGCACTCTCGGCTCTTGCTAATCGTCCAGACAATGCGAGCAAAAGGCTAGTTATCTTTCCTATTTCTTCAATGTGAAGCTTAAATTTCGAGAGTTCTTGTGGATTGGCCAATCGCTGAATGAGAGTAGTGACGTCTCGACCAAGCTCATCGTTTAATCGAACTTCCTCACGAACCACCAGCTGCTCGCTTCGTAATACTTCCAGCTTCCTATCAAGACGAGACATCAGCTCCTCCTGAAAAAACAAAACAATGTTGCTTAATGCATTCAAAAGTAGGATATTTCGCATTAAATACTACACAGGGTATCTACTAAAATTCCAAAATGAAATTTCGTGACTTTTTCGTGACCTTTTCTTTACCGAACCATAAAATTTTCTAACATTATCAACAGCAAATTTGGGTGCAAATTAGGCCCAATTTTCATGCATGCGATAGGAAAATGCTTTGCTTGCGATTTAGTAGCGTCTAAAGCCCATCATAAAGACATTTTTGGTGGTGAATTTTGACGCTTTATAGAACAAAATTTTCCAGTTTGTGCTTATATTTGTACAGATAAAAAAATTCGTGACCCAAAAACTAAATTTCGTGACTTTTTCTTGACTTTCATGACCGTTTTCTGATTTCGTGACTTTATCATGACTTTCGTGACTGATAGACACCCTGCTACTGTATTTCTTACATAGATATGGTCAAAAGCAATTTGCATGTAAAGTATTTATAATTTAACTGTTAACGTGTTCCCACTGTTGTCGGTATACTTATGCAGGGTGGAAGGTAACTCCACCGAAAAACTTTCGGAGGTGATTCCTTATATAAAATGAAAGAAAAACGTTCTAATATACATGGGTCGAAAATCGTCTCCTTTCAGTTATGAACCGTCGAATATTCGAAAAATCACGTTTCAAAACGCCTTAACTTAGAAACTATATAGCACCTGTCCCAAACGGTTTAAGGAATTACACAGGAACTAGTATGCGTTCTATCTAAATATCCATGTTTTACCATCCTCCGCTATCGGCGAAACGAACTGTAAAAAGGACGATGAGGTATAGGGATATTCCTTTTAAGTATTAATGGTGCGTTCGTTTCTCTGGTACTGGTGAATTCTGAAACATGGATATTTAGATAGAGTGCATACTAGTTCCTGTGTAATTCCTTAAACCGCTTGGTGTAGGTCCTATAGTTTCTAAGTCGGGGCGTTTTGAAACGTGATTTTTCGAATATTCGATGGTTCATAACTCTGAAAGGAGACGATTTTCGACCCATGTTCATCAGAACTTTTTTCTTTCATTTCATATAAGGAATGACATTCGAAAGTTTTTCGGTGGAGTTACCTTCCACCCTGTGTATAGTTAACATCCTCATCTTCGAGACGGAAGACTCAGTTTTTACTCCCAGTGGAAGATCATGCAGTCTGGGTGCCATATTAAACTGTAAGTTCAAGTCTTATATAGCTTCTGTTCTGAAAGGCCCGCTTTTATAAATGGGCACATTGATACGTGCTCAGAGACGCAACATTCAAGCAGGAAGAGAATTAAAAGAAACAAAAGAGAAACAAACTGCACTTAACCTTAAGAAAAGAGAAAAATAGAAAGAATCATTATTAAAATAAATACTAAAGATCGCAATGGAAAATTTTCCTAAAGCTAAGACCAGAAAGAAGAACGGATCGTGAAAACTATAATATCCCCTAGTGTGATGTTAAGAAGAGGACGGGGAATAAGTATATATATATATATATATATATATATATATATATATATATATATATATATATATATATATATATATAATTAAAAAAAAACTTTACACTGCTCACACATATCTACATTTATCTACAAATTCATCTACATGCATCCACATATGTTCTACACACTTTTATTTTACTTATTGTTTCACATTTTCCAAAATTTTCACCCTGACCATCAGGGTGACTGGCCCTCTTTCCCCAGCTGGAACTCCTCGATTTTGACAATTATACATCCCTATTGTGACAATTCTCTTATTTACCTGATTCTGACACTTGCTATACCCAATTATGACTTCGCAGAATTATATTTTTACTTTCTTTCAATTACTCAAATTAAACGACTTGAAAGTCGGCTAATCAATGCAAATGGCGACGTCTGCTATTTGTTATTTTTTTTATACATATCATTGGGTGATATCAATAAAACGGAGAAATTACTCATTATTCCCAATTTTGTAGTAGTTACTCGCATTGGTATCAATAAAAAGAGAACTGAGCACTACTCGTCTTGGCTGACCTCGGAGAAGCCCCGCCCTTTTGAAGTAACCACACCTCTATTCTCGAGCCGAGTAACTACTCCGCGTTTGATATCAATAAAAATCAGACTCCTCTGTGATGCTAGTAACTTCTCCAAATTTATGGAGCAAGCTAAATAGGTGACTCCGTGTTAAATATGGCAGAGTATATGATTGTTTTGCTACGTAGAAAAACTTATAAACTGCATAGAAATGTTGTAAATGGAGATTACAAAAAACATTATAGGTTCATGAAAGAAAATATAGAGTGGTTAGCACTTTTTTAAGGAGAATCAACCTAAATTTGGGGTGGTGCACTACGTAATGAGGAAAGGATGCGGGTTTTCTTGTGTTATCCGGGATTCCAGGTCGGAATGTCAGGGGATTCTGGTGTGGCTCAAAGTACTGTGTCTATGACTACTACAAGTGTAATGGATGCGATTATTGCGATATTTGAAAATTGATTGTTTCCGGAAGTGTGCGTACTATGCAAACAGCAAAGGCAGAGTGGCAAGAACAATATACATTTCCGGGTGCTATCGGAGCATTTGACTATACACACGTGGCAATAAAGAAACCTAGTACTTTGGAGACGAATACGCTAATAGGAAGAGATCCTTCGTGGCTGAGCGGTTAGCGCACATGCTTTTGGCATGAGAGACCCGTGTTCGATTCCCGGCGGAAGCTCATGTGGTTCGGATTCCACGTTAATCAGTGGGTCCCGTCTCATATAGCCTCGCTACTGAAAAGGACGTTAAACTTAAAAATCAACTCAACTCAACGTTGATAGGAAGGGTGTATACATGAGAATATTTTTTTTTTAATGCCAAGCCGAAAGGGGACACGTATGGTGTGAAAAACGAAATCGAATGGACGTGCTTTATGATGTGACTGGCTAGACTTTTTTAAAAAAAGGAAACAAAGGGGCTAAGTGTCTGATTTCGTTCTTAAAGCCAAACAATCTACAAAGACCTTGGACAACACGTGATATGCGCTTGTCGTATTAATGTTGATATTGTTGGATTCGAACTTTCTTGTGTCCCCCCCTTTTCTTTTCTTTTCTTTTTTTTTTTTTTTGTTTGTTTTTGTTTTATTCTCGCTCGAATATTAAAAATGCTCTTTTGGATTTGTGTCTCAGTCGTAGATGTATTTGATATTTCGTTGCATTTCACTATACTTGCCTTCAAAGCTTCGGCTTTCCTTCGTTTACTTTCTGGTAACTGTGACTTTGAAAGTGTACCACTGGAAACTCTTCTTTTATAATATCCACAAATGCACTTTGATTGAAACTGTCGTTGCTACTTGTCCCTTCCATGGCATTTAGGATACTGCGCCATAAGTTACCCACAACGAAATGACCGCCCAACAGATGGGAGAAATGAGTAACTACTTCTTTTATTGATACGACTCAGTGCAACGTGCAGAGGAAGCGCGAGTAAACGTTCATAAATCTGGAGCAGACTTGACCTGAGTAGTGGTTTGTTTTATTGATACGAAATTGAGGGCGGAGATTACTCCAGGTGTAGTTACTCCGATTCTCGAGCAGGACTTCTCAGGAGTAGTTACTTATTTTTATTGATATCACTCATTAAATAAGGACTTCAATTTTTACATTAATAATTCCATAATAACACATATTTAGCATTTGGACACATTACGATGGTTCTGATTCAATTTTAAACTCCAGCTCTACGTTCCATACAGACTTGATGCTGAAACGGAACAATAACTTTCAAGAAACAACATACACCATTAATTGAGTACCGTGCTATTTTGATCTCATTCTTCAGATTTTGTAAGGAAACAAAGATAACCTGCCTCTGGGCCAATAACTAACCAACCATCTCTATGGCCTATGGAACTAACTCTATGGCCTATGCAGTGTTCACAAAAGCTCTCCACTGACTTCTATCCGCAGCCAACTGCATCCAGTTTCTACTTTGTATTTCTGTTTCTGCAAGATCAATTTTAATATTGTCTTCCCCCCTGCGCCTAGGTCTTCCTAATGGTCGTTTTTCGATTGAACTTCCAGTTAAAACTTTGAAAGCGTTCCTATTTTCTTCCATCCTGGCTACATGACCTGCCTACCTGACCCTCCTACATTTGATGACCTAACAATACTTGACATACCATATAAATTATGTATATGGTAGTTCCTCGTTATGAAGTTTCCGCCATTCCCCATTCCCGTTCTTCCTGGGTCTAAATATTCCGCTCAGGATCTTATTCTCAAATACTTTCAGTCTACGTTCTTTCCTTAGAGTAAGCGACCATGTGTCGCAACCATACAGAACACTAGGCATGATTATCGTTATATATATTTTAAGCTTCAAATTCCTCGACAGAATTCGCGACGATTACAGATTTTGAACTGAATAATAACACGAGTTGAGTTGAGTTGATTTTGAGTTTAACGTCCCGTTCAGCAGCAAGGCTATATGAGACGTGGACCTACTGATTAACGTGGAATCCGAACCACATGAGCTCCCGCCGGGAATCGAAACCGGGTCTCCCACGCCAAAGGCGCGTATGCTAACCACTTAGCCATGGAGGAGGTTTGAATAATGACACGAATTCCCTGCTTCTAGCTGGAACAACGAAAGGATTAAATAGACAGTAAAGGGAAAAGTACTGTAATGAACTTACTTTCCTAGTGATACTCCCATTTTAAGTTTAATATTAATACTGGAGTACTACTATATTTCTTGCATGGTCTATTTTTATACACTTTCAGTTAATTCTTATTGTGTTCTTGCATTGCTCAGACACCGATAACATAGAATTATCAGTGAAATACTCCCAAAATGAAGTGTTAAACTTAGAGACGAACTTACCTTCTTTTGTTGCAAGTCTTTGCTATCCTGCATATCCTTCAATTCTTGGTCATTCATGTCCTTGCCGTACGTCGTCAGGAACTTTGCTTTTGACTCAGAAGTGGTAAAATACGCAGAATTGGCTGGCAAAGGAACTGTAGTATTTGACCTACAAAGGATTAAGATTTATTGAGCAAAATAATTATAATTTTCTACATTATCATTCATAATTATTCATAAAGACTTAAGCATATTACTAACGCGATATTTACTTTTCACATCTCTCATTACCCAAGTACGTAGGAATTTCAACTTTATTGTTCAATTTAGTATTTATGACTATGAATAAAATCAGAAACAAATCACCACAAAGATCTGTCTTGAACGGTTTTTAATACATAGGCCTACCTAATGATCTTTAATGATACCAAAAATTTATCTTTAATAAAATCGTCAATTTTTATTTGTAGTTTTGTAAGTCATTTTTCGTTCTTGTAGTTATTATGGAAGGATTACTTATTGTATTAAAGGCTGTAGGCCGGGAGCCGTAGTGGCACATTGTGTCAAATAGTTTTTGACATTGACTGATTTTTCATTACAAATGCTCATCAACCATTTTTAAAACAAAATATCGAGTCTTGAGAGCACAAATGTCTAATGTCCAATTTTTCTCAATATTGACTTTGTCAGCTATTTCGATAGCTTGATGCACAAATACAGGGTTTCTACTGATCTGGAGAAATCTATTTCCCTGACCTTTGGCAGGAAATTCCCTGACTTGACAGGTGTCGGATAACGTTGACATATAAATAGGAATAAATAACGGTAAATGTTTATATATAAGAACATTTATTCCATAGAGACAAATAACAATCAATTGCTCATACGTACAGTCCACTTATCACCTATAAAAATCTGAGCAACGTTCTACACTGTGATCATTAACAGTTGACTAAGCTGAAATTGGTGTACAATTAATGTTAGAAAAAATATATTTTATAACATTTCCCTGATTTCCAGTCTTTTTCCCTGAGTTTCCCTAACCAGTAGGGACCCTGAAATATCACATGTGCACTGTAAATAACTCTTTGGTAATACACAGTGAACATGTTCGCAAAGCTCAAACTTTCTACTTTGCTGGGGCACACTTATCACTTCGAAACAGTCTCCTGAAAATTTTAGAAAACTGGACATAATCGTGCTCTCAAGACTCGATATTGCATTGTCCCGTATAATTAGTCTTTTGTCGTAAATGACAACTAGAATAAATACTGGAAATCGAAGAAGAAAATTAATTTTATATAAGGGACGAGAATACAATGAAACTAAGATTAACATATTCGACGAGAGATATTCCGTGTACTGTACTCGTTCGTCACAAGTTCTCCCAATTTCACAATGGAAAGAAAACCAAAATAAGTTAACATTTTCAGTTGCTTCTTTCGAAATATTTTTTTAAAAAAATATATGCTATTTAGAGACAGAGATATTGGAGACGAGACGATACATTTCACGAGTCATCTTATATTTCGTCTCGACTCGAATAAATAAATTAAAAAAAAAAAAAAAGTCGCCTCGTTGTTGAGACGAAACTTCATCTCGTACAAATCTCTAGAAATACAGTTTCTATCCAATTCAAAGAGGTCATTAGAATGAAGGGGAAAATATCTCCGAAGGAACTCATCGAGGAGCTGAAGGTATCTTGAATTCATCGAAGAAAGTTACTTCTTTCCTATTCCAGCATTAATAATTTAATTTCAGTGATATGTATTGGTTGTGTCATAATAAACATTATGTATATTTCTTGATGTTTAATTTTTACACAACAAAAAGAATCTACCCTTTTATCTATACTTGTCAAAAATCAAAATGTAACAACACAGCATTGGATGTAGTGCGCTCGTAATATAATTTACATATCATGAGCGCATACTTTCATTTCTTTGTGCGAATAGGGATTGCACCCTCACTGAATATTTGTTGTTGATTTGATTACCATAACTTAATATTATTCCTGCTTTTATCCTCTTGAATTTCTCGCGAAGCCCTAAACTGTGAATACTTCTTTCCCAAAGAGTATTCTTCCTCTTAATTGAGTTAAGTATAGCAATCGCCATCCTCGATTGGATTTTTATGTTGTATTTATTAGTACAATTTTTCTGTTATAGTGCATTCTTCTATATATTTCTCTATTGTTGTTTGAAAAATTTGTAAGGCTTTTAGTGGACATGATGTAGTGTATGTTTCGGATCATTTTGTTTATTTTATTTTTTGCTCTATTTTTTCGTAGTAACTTCCCGTACTCTTTTGCTTGAGTTTCACATTCTCAGTGACGCTGACAGTAAATAGGAAAGTGATCACTATGGAATGATGTAATTGCCCCTGACACTATTTCACTATTTATCATATTTGTCCCGATGTGATCAATTATACTACGTGTATTTCGTTGAATACGTGTGGGAACCATTATACACATTTTATTACTACTGTTATTTAGCATATGCATGCACACGGTGGTTTCAAGTTCATAATTCAAATGAATGTTAATGTCTCCTGCATATACACAATATTTATTTTCACTTATTTAATATTTTATTCAGTATTAAATTTAAACAATTTTTGAATTCCTCATAATTTTTATGGGATGATCTCTAACTAACTTCTATGGCAATGCTGAATTGTTTATTTCAACCCATAACATTTCATGTAAGTGGACATTTTTCATTTTCTTTAAGTCTACGCGAATAAAATAATTTAATATCATCCTAATGTACAGACTTACTCATTCCTGACCTTTCCGGGCGTTATTGCAGCAGCGACGCAACTAGAATAGTTGTCGCCCAGGGCAAGAACTCGTCTTAGAAGGGCAGGGGGGGGGGGGAAGCTAACCAAACTAAAACGCTCCCCGACTACACCTGATATTGGCATCACACAGCAATTCTCCTATTCCATTTTTTCTTCCAAATAGTAAAGTTTGATTTCAAAATTGCAGTACATAATTTAATTTTTAATACAAGATAAAACTATTTGATTGCCAAATAATCTGAGAGTAGCCTGTTTCACATATTCTTATAGTCCTATCATAATAACTGCAAATCACAATGTTTTTGGAGTTATATTGGGATGTCCACATGAGTAGAAAAAATGAACACTCTGTTGCTTTAGAATATTTAATTATGACAAACAATCAAGCTGTTGTCTCGAGTATTATACACGGACATTTTGCAAATATCTTAAATGGATGTAAGTTGAATGACAACACGCAAAGGTAGAATTAAAATTTAACTTTGCTGGCTTTTTGGCGGTAAAGGTTTTTACAATGTCTTCAAAAGATAACTTTGAAGTTAACTTATACTCTATGGATATGATCCTAAAGTTGGTGAGGCGTTGTTGTCCTGTTAAGTTTCTGAGGTATTTTTTTTATGATCTTTAGTTTGCTAAAAGTCCTTTCATTGTGTTATAGTGAAAATAAGTATTTCCCCAGTTTTGCGCCCCCCAATCCGGTGTCCGGGCAACAAGCCCCGTTTGCCCCCCCCCCCTTGTTAAATCGGTGTATTGCAGAGCCACATGAGCTGCCGCCGGGAATCGAACCCGCATAGCCTGTGTTATACATTTAAGTAGCATAGCAAAAGAATGAAACAGTGTGAATTGTCTGAATATTTTGTACAACCACGCACGAGTTGATAGAGAATTAATTCCTAGTTTTTGTCTTCTCAATTTGAGTATATAAACCTTTCATGGTATTTTCGATTATAATTCCTCACTCTACCAGTAATCCAATCTCATGGTTGGGTTATACAATCCATGATTCAACGAGGGCATTTACACCTCTCATTCTTCAACGGCATTTTCGTAAGATGTGCATTTCACTTGCTTACCATGCGTGACATCACTTATGAATGTATCGCTGTGCCAATGGTTCAATCACCGCTCTGTTCTGGTCACTAACAATCGCATTTTCCGCTGAAACATCAACGATGCGCACTGACGCGTTTAATAATAACGCTTAATTGTCTATCAGTTAGAAAGTAATAGGCAGCAAATTCATAAAATCGTAAACAACTAATTAACTGATAAACAAGTGTACTGTAGAAGTGGAATGTTCTGAATTGTATACATTTTATTCGTTACATTCTCGTGTTGAGAATAAAAATACAGAGTGTCCACATATAGATGTTTATTGTTTTTTCTTCTTTCTAAGGGAAGTAAGCTTATAACCTGGCCTCTGAGTTGTCTGGTCACCTTGAAAATAGCACTGTCGATAACTACGGGATAAAATATTTTAGTTTTACGTCCCAGAATAATGTCCTTTAGGCCAGCGGTTCTCAACCTTTTCTGACTGACAGCACACTTTACTAAACGTCCAGGAGTCGTGACACACCTGTTTGATATTTTTATTATAAATAATAATAATAATAATAATAATAATATGTTTTATAATAGTAAAACCAATTAGTTTTTATAATGACTCTATATAGCACTGAGCATTATCGCTACCGCTGGAGGTGTTGACTGGTACAGTCTGTCTCGATTTTAAGTACATAATTATTATGAAATTCTTCATAATTTTTAAAATCCAAATTTCGTGACATGTTTTAGGGGACTGCGTGACACATCTGTTTATCGCGACACATCGGTTAACAACCACTGTTCTAGTCTAATGGAGACGGATGATTAATGAAAGTGAATGATTGTAAAGGAATTAGTGGAGTGTGAGTGTGGTAGGAAATGGGAGAACCTCGAGAAAACAGATCGACACGATATTGTCCGCTATAACTTCTCATGGGATCGAACCAGAGACTCCTCTCATCAGAGGAGCTAACCAGCAGAGTTCCCAACCAATGCACCAACATGTCATTTATTTATTTATTTATTTACTTACTTATTTGTATTTCATGTATCATTGTACATTATTGTATGATATAACAAGCAGATTTACTGTATTATTCCATAAGAGTTCGCAGTTCTTAAACGTGGTAATTTCGTATTCAAGTGTTTGTTCAAGTACTCCCTTAAATTTTGTAAATTCAAATAAATACTGAGGGGTTTTGTTTTCAACTTATCGAACTGTTAATTCCATCACTAAATGTCATTTAACCTTTTCAGGACGGTCAGGAATTTCAAGGAAATCGTAACTTTTACGTTGGCGGCAACAGTACCCCTTCCAACTGTCATAGGGACGTGGACGATACCTTGTTGTAAAGCTTATGGAACACAGATTCTAACGAGCTAACTTTTGCGGCCCCCTGCCAAACCCATAGAAGAGAAAGATTTGTTAAAAAAAGTGAGATTTTTTTTTTGTTTTTGGAAATTTGTGAGAGGCCATAGCCCCACAAACTTCGGAAAAGTGTAATTTCCCGACTTTTTTGACTTTTCTTTTTCTTGTTTTAGGGGGATGGGCACGGAGGCACAAAAGTTACCTCATTGGAATCCGTGTCCCAGAAGCTTTTCAACGAGGTATGACTTATATCTCTGTGACAATTAGAGACAAGTTTCCCTCCAAACGTTGAGGGGGAGGAGGAACTAAAAACATCCAAATTTCCCCTTCCCCTTCCGCTGCGGGACCCCCGATACGGATGAAATCACAACGTTGAAAAGTTTAATCCTTCCTGAAGAGAGAGACACCTAAATTATCTCTCTAGGTTAATTAGGAGCCGAGCCACGGAGGTTTAAACTGCTGGCTCAACACCTGAGCCGTTAGTCCTGAAAAAGTTAACGAAGCACAAGGCAACCTTTCGCATTATAATGTAAAATAATGTCTGCAATATTTTGTGAAGAGGTTCCAGATTCTGTAAATTATAATCGATACAATAAAGTAAACAAAAATGAAGACGCCCAGTCATTATTACATATACAAACAAACACCTTTCCACTTTACACGTAACAGAGATATAACATACAATGGATTACCTGTCACATACGTACCTAGATTCGTCTGGGATTGACTGATTACTTGACTGTGTAGGTGAATCAATGTGATTCAAACTATTCTGTTGGCTTAGAGCCTGGAACTTGGACTGTGAACGGGGCCTCGAGCTGATATCCAGCTTAAACAAACCGCTCACATAGTCTGTAGACTTCTTCTGACCCGCAGCTGAAAAAAGTCAACAAAAGTGATTAAAAATAAAATAATAACAGCTTTTAAGTAAATCGCTCTCAGTCTATCTATATACTTAAAAAAATGCTTCTGGTATTATACATTAAATCTTCGTACGTATAGATAAAAAATACAGAACACTAAGTTGAGCTCTGACCTTTACTGAACCTAAAAGGAGTGGAAACGTTTTGTCTAACGCTTCACAATAATTCCATTCTCATTTCATCCTAAAATCTGTTATGACTGGAAGTGGTATTTTGTCCTGTCTGTTTGCGATAGAAAAAGGGACGACTTTTCACAAGAGCAAGGAGCCTCAATCAATGGCGTGCGCTGAATTTCATCTAGCAGCGTTCAAGCACAGAATTTTATATCATTCCTGAATTTGTACATATATAGTAAACGTTTATTTTTTCCATGCCGTTTTGCTTCAAAAATTATCCCTTCCCGCTCTTGTGTATGCTATTGGCCTTAACAAATCGTGCGGTATTTTTTATTATGAAGACTGCATACAAATATTTCTTATTTGCTTATTTCCACACACACACAATTCAAATCAATAATTTTAAGATATTCATCACTTAAGTCCCAGCTTTTTCAGAATATTGCAGAAATCGAATTACATATTTTCTTCCTTAATTTTCTGAAAGTGCAAAACATTATCTCATATTTTCTAGTTTGTCCAGTTCAACATCTAAGCCTACGACTTATTTTGTATATAACTAATGTGAAATCCCTGTCCATGATATTGCTTAGAGAATTTTGATATCATGAATGTAATGTTTAAAAGTTTGCCGTTATCTTTATAACAAAATACGATATACATTACATCCGGAATCCGAACGCCCTAGGTCTCGAGCAACTTGAAATTCAAAGAAAAAATTGAGCGAATTTTGTCCTAGAACTCGACCGCTGCTTTAGAATCCGAACGCCCAAGCCAATGGCATTTTTTTTTTTTTTCAAAATAACTAAAAACCAAGCGACAATTCGTTATCATGTCGTATTTCTAAATCTACAATGAACAACACAGGTCAAACTGAGACACAAGGCTTTTCACAAGCATTTGCACAAGACTTTTTTTTTTTTTTTTTTTAAAAAAAAAAAAGGTAGCAGTGTCAAGAATACACTACGTGAATGAGTGGTTAGAATATTAAAAGTACCTGAATGGTGAGCAACCGATCTGACATACTACTAAGGCGTAATTCATCCCTCTACCAACGATCTCGGTTCCTAACACTTGAGCATCCACATCTTGACCAAAATTGATGGTGATGCATCAAATTATTCGGGAGACTTTTTGTGTTCCAATGAATGGACACACGGACAGATAAGCTCAGTATATTAAGGTTTTTTGATTGGTAAACCAAACTCCTTACAGAAAGATTGTTCTCACTGAGAGCTCATTTCCTTTATTCAGCTAGTGCATGTGACAAAACAAATCGCTCAAGTAAAAGCCACGCGTAAACATTTTCATCATTACAAAGAAATAAGTTACATCTTACGAATATTTCTATTTTACTCTGTCAAATGTATAATGTGTAACGTAGCAAACAAAAGTACTTTGCAATAACGTACAAATCTGTTTTTATTTATCAATAACGAACGTAGATTGTTGGTCATATGAATACACGTTGGGAAACAAAAGTACTAACATGTACGTGATAAAATACATTTATGCAGATATTCAAAGAAAAGGCATACATGGATACACGGACATATAAGGCTGTGAACTATGGATATATTGAAGGAAATACAGGGGAAAATCTAAGTACAGTATGCAAGAGTCAAGGGCGTCAATCCTGGGGGGCCGCCTCCCAAAGCTCATGTAGGGCTATTGTATTTATGAATACAATATTTGGCATAATTTGAATGCAATTTGTCTTAAAATCCTTACATATATACCTTCTGCATCTGAATGGGTCCCCCCAAATTTACAGAGAAATCGGCGCCCTTGGCAAGAATACCGGTACATGTTTCATAATGTCAACTGTACTTAAGGTACAACAAGGACAAGAAATTTTAAAATGATTTTCTTTTGTTGAATGGAATCATGGCCTTAAATTCTTCAATGACATCTTCAAAACTTATTTCCACAGAAATCGACATTTCAACAGAGAACAACGTAAACCAATCACAGAAAAGAAAAGATATTCAAAACTAAATGAATTGTTGTAGGAAAAATGGACCGCTTGGATGCCCACCTGGTATAATTCCAAAATTGAAAATTTCCAGGAAAGAACTTTGAACTCTAGCATTTTCTGTAAATCGCATCAAGAAAACATTTTTTCATTATCAGCATTAGAAAATAACCTTCATAAATATGTTTTTTGTTTCCAAGCATAAAAGAAATATGGATTTTTCATGAGACATTGAACTTCAAAGTTCTCTCCTGAAAAGTTCCATTTTACGAGTTACATCATTTGGCATCCAATCTGTATAAAGGAAGATCGGATGTGACAGCAGCTGCACCTATTGTTTGGCGGCCTATACTGTCATCCAAATGCAACTATTCTATCAAAAGTGTGAATTCGCCGACGTTTTGTGTCTGTGTGTTTCTTTATTAGTAGCCAGCTCTCTTTTCTACACTTGAAACAGAAAAATGAGGAGACGGCAGATTTGATTATCCCATGGGCAAACAAAATGGAAATAAAAATGCAGCCCTGACTATATACCATCTGTTTAAAATCAAATGGCCGAGGATCCCATTTTAGGGAACCTATGGGGCAAACTGAGCGCTACAATGAATGAACCATCTGATGTTTCCAATCTTTCCTTTTATCTTCGGTCGCTCGTGATTTATAAGCACCGAACGTTTTATCTGAAACACATTCGGTTTATTTTCAGCACCTCACCTTGATTCAGAGCGGATACAAAATAATCTATCAGTATTTTGCCTTTTAAGTAAGAAGTGAAAATGTAATTGAAATAGCCTCACTCATAGTTTTGCCACGCTTTTTCATTGGATTTACTTATTTATTTCGTCCAGCAATGTTCTTCTTCACCTCCCAAAAAATAGGCCTGTTTCTTCTGGATATTTCTGAGACGATAAAATTACCTTTAATTGTTGGTAACATGTGTGTAATAATGATGGACATAGTTCTCATTAGCATTTCTTAAAATTTTTAAAGCTCACACACTCACACTATGAGCGCGGCTACTATAAATAATGTAAGACTATAAATAAATAATTTACAGCTAAATATAGAAAATATTACTTTACCTAGCAACCCTTGCAGCTTATCCGAGGGAGGCAACCGACTTGCTAAGTCTCTGGACAACTGATCACATTCTATTTCTTCCTGTAACTTCTGCCTAACAAATGGATTACTATTATTATTATCGTTACTATTGTTATCGGCCTTTTCATTGTTATCGCTTCCCTCGGAAAGTCCGTCCTTGGAGTTCTTAGATTCTGATACAGAGTCTTCCTTTGGCACATCACTGGCATTTTCACTTGACACTTCTTCCGTTGAGGAGGATGAGGAAGAGAACACTAAAGAATCCTCCTCCATGGGGTCCTTCTCCGTTTGTGAGGCCGCATCACTGGTCGCATTGACTTTCAGAATTACTTCGGATCGCTGAAGAACTGGGGAAGAACAGGTAACTAACACATGAGACTTTTCAACGGCTACCACGGATTTGTCTGTAGTCCTATTATTGTCTCCGCATTCAACTATATTACTGTTACTATTTTTACATTTTTGGTCACTTTCGGGCGAAGAAGGAACATGATTATTGTTAGCGCTATTGCAGTTATTAATCACAAATACACTGGGTGGATGATTTTCAGGGTCATTCTTCAGTTTCTGTTCCGGCTCCTGCTGACTAGCTGCCTGGATTTGGATGCTTTCCGTTATTCGCTCCCCGGATGATATGGAAGAAGTCTCTTCAATGTCCGTATTTCCATTTGTAGACTTCTCGGAACTTGGAGTTGTCGGTGGCGATGGTCCAGCTACGTTCACGGGAAGAGAATTCGGGAGTTGATCCCATTCTGAAAAGAGAAAGAGAAAGGAAGATTAGTTAAGATGATACAACATATTGTTATATTAAGGTAAATACACACTCAGTACCTGCAATGCAATTAACTAGCATTTTATATACGAGATTTATACAGTTCCTATGAGTTTAGTAATGAACGCACGCGCCTGTAAATGCTGAAGGGTTAAAAACAGTGCTTTTCAAACTTTTTTCAAGTGTTCTTAGAACGGTCTATGATAAAACTCAAATTTATATAAACCAAACCAAACCACTTGGTGTACAGCTCTTTGTGGGTCTCAGCCGCCCCAACGCCATCTGTTAGCGGCCTGCCGAACTACGTCCAGCCTAGCGACTGACAACACGTAGTCAGCCAAGGCGGCCCAGCACACTGCGCCTGCCTGTTCCTGCTTTGTGTGACGTCACTCGCTACGACGAAGGCCTTCTGTTATTTCGAAGGTCATGAGTCAGCGCGCTGCATGTCCTACCGTTTCTAGCGGGTGTACAGTATTAAATCTCTAGACCTAGTGGCAGTCAAATCTTTTATTCACGTGATTCCCCAGTTTGCCTCACGACGCTGTGTGGACGCCGACAATTAGAACGCACCGGCCGGAAATCGAACCCGGGACTACGTAGACGTGATTCCAACGCTCTAGCCCCTAGATTTCGAACAGTGTTATTTTCTCTCCTACTATTCTTATCAATTCCTGGTGAGTTTTCACCACATACACATTCCGAAGGTATTTTGTACAGTTTTTATCATCATTGAAGTGCAGAAGGACAAAGTAGTAGAGCATAACCTTTGACAACAAATGAACTTTCCCAGCGTCTATTACTGGAAAAGAGGAAATAAGATTACAAGTGTAACCCTTTGCATGTTTCTCAACCTGTGGTACGCGTACCACTGGTGATACGCGAGTCGCTGTTGGTGGTACGTACGACTTATGGCGGCAATGCTTTGGTGGTACGCCAGTGTAAAAGGTTGAGAACCTCTGCTTTAAATGACACTGACAGCCCAAGATAACACCAAATATACCTAGGTACACACGCGGAAGATTAAAATGATCTGTTTTGAGTGTATACCGTATATATATAAAAAAGATAAACCTATAAACATACCTCACATTCTGGGTAGGGCTGTGCAATATTTCGATATATCGATATTTAAGTACTTTCAATATTTTGATATCAATAATTTCACATTTTCCGATTTTTGACAATTTGTAATATTGATGGGCACTTTAAAAATACCTTACTTTTTTGTTTGGAATTTGATTGATTCTTCTGTAATTCCTTACAGTTTTTTTTTTCGCATCAAGTTAAGGATATTATCAATAAATCAATATATTTATCTGTATTTCTTTGGTGTTTTATTTGTTTCCCCCTTCCTACCTTCAATTCTCTGTTGCTTGTTTTCTTTCTAAATTCGCTTATCGAAATTTTTCTTACACTGAAATTTCCTACACTCTACATCAGATTTTCTAAATTTATTTCGTACTATGACCCTCTTTTATTACATTCTCTTGCAGTGACCCCTATAAGTAATTTCTGTTTATAGCAAGTTTATTATTATTATTGCTACGAAACGTTATAGTCATATTTTTTTTTAATTGAACATGCCGTTTTTCAAGTTTAATTTCCCTTTTATTCGAGTTGTTTCTAAAACGATTCTCTGTTCAAAATTTGGTTTATTGTTCTTTGCTGTATTTACAATAAGCACGGAAATAAAAGCGTGTCTATCTAATAAGAAATTCAAAACAATCTTTAAAAATATATTTAAAATTTTTCTCTTCCCTTCGTAAACCCCCTAGGGGTCCCGAGTAATACTACAAGAGATAATGTTAAAAACATAGGGGTTAAAATTAGATGCATAAGAGATAATAGGCTAGAAAAGGAGAGAATGCTACAAACAAAAGGTAATGGTAGATACATAAGACAATGTTCGAAACATACGGGATAACACTAGAGGCATACGAGATAATGCTGGAAGCATAGGAGATAATGCTGGAAACATTGCAGATAATTATGTCTGATGTTTTTCCAACATTATCTCCTATGCTTCTAGTATTATAATACTAGAAGCATAGGAGATAATGTTGGAAACATCGGACATAATACTAGAAGCATAGGAGATAATGCTAAAAACATCGGAGACAATACTAGAAGCATAGGAGATAATGCGGGAAACATAGGAGATAATTCCAGATGCATAGGAGATAATGCTGGAAACAGGAGATAATACTAGAAGCATAGGAGATAATGCTAGAGCCCCCGGTTTAGAAAAGAGAGTTGTAGATTTTGTATATTTTCTCAAATACTATTACTCTTAAACGTGCCGCCGTTCCACAATCATCAATATTCTCTTCAAAAATATAGAACAATTTAAGATTTCCAGAGCAAATAAGATTCTTTCTTTCAGTCTATAGCCCCAAAACCGGTCGACTGTCAGTAGTCCCTACACTAGCGCCATCTGTCACAAATCTATGAAAGGCATGTAGACTTCGTCCATCTCTCATCAAATAGTCGTTGCGTATATGTTTAACACATGTGTTAAAGAGCAGTCTTAACATTTACTTGACTTTTAAGAAATGAAAAACAGTGGTTGCCAACCTTTTGTGACTGACGACACACTTGTTTGATATTTTTATTATAAATAATAATATCTATTATAATAGTGAAACCAATTAGTTTTTATAATGACTCTATATAGCACTGAGCATTATTGCTATCGCTGGAGGTGCTGACTGGTACAGTACAGTCTACCTCGATTTTAACTAATTATTATTAAATTCTTCATGATCTTTAAATTCTAAAATTTCACGATACATCTTAGGGGGTTGTGTGACACACCACGTGTCGCGACATATTGGTAGGGAATCACTGAATTACACTGGAAATAGAGTAAAAGGTGCAAAATTGCTGCAAAAAATGTGAAGGCTTAACTCAAAGTAATAATATACCAGCCCGAGTAAACGAGATCCATAAAACGTTACAAATAAATAAATAAAATAAAATAGCATGTTCTGATGTTGGGTCGTCTCTTGGAGAAACTCAGAACACTTCACGTCTTCATTGTTAGCACTATTTTGTTCATTCAACTTCTCATACCAAACACTTTTGATCTAATATAAAAAGCTATGTATTATAAAGCTGTTGCGTGAAGAAATTAAAACCAACCAACCTGGCTCTAAAGCTGTGTTGTCTGTTCCCGAAACATCACTACATCTTTCTAATCTATAGTACGTAGTATCTTGTTCATTCTGGAATTTTTTCCATAAATCACTAAATCCGAAACAGCAACACGACATAGCAGAAAAAAATCTTGTCAATCAAAATCAGTGTTTTTCCATTTTCCGTTATCTTATCTTGACACTCTTATGATCTTGTGAGCAGAATGCCACAACGCTGTCCATCACACTCGACTGAATACTGTAGTGTATGGACTTGTGCCTTCAGCTTGTCAATACCTTATCAAGAAACTTCACTTTTTTCATTTCCCTTCCTTATTATTAAACTTATCGTGATCTCACCAATAAGGACTTTAGCAACACGTGACAAATGTGGAGCAAAGTGTTTTTTATTTGTGTCTAAGTAGAGGTGGAAGTTAGAACAAAATGACATCTTCAGTTTCCAGAAGGTTTTGAGTAACAAGTTAAATCAGACAGATGATAACACGCAAGAGATGGATTTAAAAAAAAAAAATAAATAACTACAAATATAGAGGATAATACTATCATAGAAATACGGGAGATAGTACGCTAGAAACCTAAGAGATAATAGGTCTAATAGAAGAATAAGAGATAATGCTAGAAACGTAGGACTAGAAGTATAGGATGTAATACTAGAAACAAAAGGTAATGGCGGATATATCAGGATTCCTACTCATCTGGAGAAATCCATTTCCCTGACCTTTGGCAGGAAATTCCCTGACTTTCATGACAAGTGTCGGATGACGTTGACATATAAATAAGGAATAAATAACGGCGAATATTTATATATGAGAACAATTATTCTATAGAGATAAAAAGTAATCAATCGTTCATATGTACACTCATGTCCAAAATGATTGTCGCATTACTGTCTATAACTGTCTTCTTGTGAGAATATAATTTGATAATGATTTTGCAGGGTACTTAAATACTGATACTATGTGTATAATCGGGAAATGTATATTTGTGGTAAATTTCATAGGAAAAGAATTATAAATACGAAAATTAGAATGAGTAAAACAAAATGTTGCTAAATGGACAAGAAAGTTTTATTTTCGTTTTATTTTTCTTATTTACTGTTCTTTTGACACGAAATTTACCACATACATGTCTTTGCTGATTATATACATACTGTACTAACATTATAAGAAATACGGGGCGAATTCGTTATCAAATTATATTCCTACAACAACATATTTATAGACATGCGACAATAATTTTGAACATAGAGTGTACATTCCACTTACTTTACCAAATAGGTATTATAATGGTTGGCTAAGCTGAAATTGGTATAAAATAAATGTTAGAAAAAAAAATTATAAAATTTCCCTGACTTTCCCTGATTTTCAGTCTTTTTTCCTGAGCTTCCCTGACTTGCATCATTTTCCCTGAGTTTGCTTGATTTCTCTGACCAGTAGGAACCCTGTATATAAGATACAACGCTCGAAACATACAAGATAATGTTCGAAACAGGATAATAGTAGAGGCATACGACGCAATATTAGAAGCATAAGAGATAATGCTACAAACACAAGGACATTACTAGAAGCATGGGATTATTAATACCAGAAACATACAAAACGGTACACTAGAAACGGAAGATAATGAAAGAAACTTAAAAGGTAACAGCAGAGATAATGCTAGAAAAACAAAGATGCTAGCATCTGCTCATGTTATTCCCTAAGATCAGAATAGTTCCGACATTTAAGTACGAACTTACATCCAGCGATATTTATAATGCACATCAGAATGAAAATTCTGGTAATGAGAGCATCCAACATACAGCTGTCATTGAGTCGTCTACAAAAAGATTTAACAAAACACTGTTTGCGCTCAGTGACGTCTTTCATATTCCAAACGACAAGTTCTACATGTTCAGTAGATTAAACTGACGATCTCTCATAAGGAAAACATGTAGCTTTTCCTTTTCTGTGATTTCCACGCGTTTATACTTTAATGAACCTTGTAGTTATCTTTCAGTGCAGTGTATTGACTCTCAGAGCAAACAAGTAAAAAAGAAAAAGTATAGGATTTAATGAGAAGACACACAGCAAAAAAGAGAGTTGTGTTTGTTACAATTACACTAGTAGTCTCACACATACTCCCTGTGTATGTCGATGTTTCGTCGTTCCCAGGTCATACACTAAGCTTGTCAGGTCAGACCAGGTAAGGTCTGACAACATCGGTCTTCGGTCACGGGTCACAAATTTCGTGACACATTTGATCACTGCTGTATGTTTTAGCGATAGATGCTTCTGACCTTATCCTTATTTCACTGTTGCTGTTGTCCTTACTTTAAATATCTGAATATTTACAATACTATTATTACTATTATTATTATTATTATTATTATTATTATTATTATTATTAATAATAATAATAATAATAATAATAATAATAATAATAATAATGCCATGTACATCAAAATTAATTTTGCTTACACAGTTTTGAAGTTAGTTACAGAACGAACAGAATGGCACGAACACTAAGCCACGCAATATTGCTAACACTTTCGCCTGATTCACAATTACAAATAACTACTGTAAAATTAGGATAAGCATTAATCTATATATATAAAAGAGAACGTACAAATCCTTTGTTAGCTCATCACGCTAATACGGCTGAACCAATTTCTTTCATTTTTGGGGGGTTATTAAGATTTGGACCCTAGATGGTTTTTATCATATCACTTTAATTTTCAATTACCAGTGTCTTGAGATAATTGACCATTCAAGTGTCCATAACGTACAAATCCTTTGTTAGCTCATCATAGCTAAATCTAACCGTATTTATATGCAACCCACATGACCGTGTCACTCGGCGGGTTAACATAAATGACAGGCGATATAATGTTAACATTTACTCCAATCTTCTATGGTTTTTATCATATCACTTGAAAGCGAAAAAGTAAAAATTATCTAAGTAACAAAGTTTATTGCGTTCCGGGGTGACCCCAGCGAAGCGGGGTGAACGCTGCTAGTCATATATATATCGATAAACATCTTATATACACTAGAATAGTGGGGTAAATGTCCTGAACATATTACGTTTATAAACTGTGTTGACAGCTGGTGACCGCACTTAAATCCAAAAACTACAAGGTTTTCGTGACCAAACTCTGAGACTTTCTTCCATTGTTTTTGATATCAACTGTTTCTTCAGAGCTGATAGAATACCAAAGAAGTGGAAGAGATGCTTAGAGAAGATTTCTCTTTTTCTCTTCACTTGTGTGAGTTTACATTATTGCAAGTTATGTGTTTATTTATCCCACCAATCAGAGGGTATTGTTATACTTTCAGACGCACACGCTGATTTCACTTGACGTGAGCTGCAAGCGTCTTCTCTCATAAGCAAGGTCAACAACGTCTACGGACAACACAATGCAATGTATGTTTGGTCTGGGGAATGTCAGATCCCGTAATTTAAACGTCAATGAACATGACAATTACCTGTTGTGCAGCCAATGCCAAAATTTCCACTGTTCCCCTGAAGATGATTTATGTACACTACCCCTTGCCTAAGGATCTTCGCCAATACCACCCCATTCCTACCGAATTTTATTAACTTACAAAGATGGCGATAATCTCATTTGCTAAATGCATCAAAAACTTTGTACTTCGCCAATATCACCCATTTTTATTGAAAAATGAAAATGAAATCTTTGAGTTTTACGTCCCACGATTATGCCGTCTAGGCTAAAGGAGACGGTGATTATGAGAAATGAATGAAATGGTGGAATGAAGAAAGTGGGAGGAAACGGGAGAACCACGAGAAAACCCACGAGCACGGTGTTTGTCCACCACAAAGTTCACAAGGCGCGAGCTGGGATGGAACCAGGGACTCCAAGCACCGGAGGTGACCATTTTTATTGAGTAACTTACAAAGATGGTGATAATCTCATTTGCTAAATGCATCAAAAACATCGTGCTACGTTCAAGAACCCTTTAATAATATATGCGTATATTTGATAAAGAATCTGTTATCTTACCTGAGAGATGACTTGCCGCGCTGTCGATCACTTGATCAGTGGGAGAAATAGTACGCTTGTAGCTACCTTCGAAGTTTGGCAGTCCTCGGTCTCTCTCACGACGATACGCCAAATAGGAAGCTTTGGACTGAGTCCTGCAATGAACAAAAAGATACCACATATATTAATATACATGTTAGTAATATTAGCTTTTTTCTTACACATATAATGATACAATATATGAAAGATTGTCTTTTGACATCTCGATACCGATACTTGCATTGTACCGATACTTGCTATTAACAGGTATTTCATAACAGAACTGAAATAAGCCATATTTTTGTATTTATTACCGCAAGAAAGAATTCCATAAATCATTATAAAGCGAAACTATCATATAATAATATACCTTTCATGATAGCCTATGGGCAACCAAGAATTTAGCATATGCCACCGTCGTGGATAATTTTGAGTCAAAGCATAGATCTACGAACCCATCAAGTAGTTACATCAATTCTTTCCAGATGGCAGTTAAAACCAGTAGACACTGATAGCAACCCTATCTATTAGCATGCAAGGTTTGTATATAGGACATGTTTTCAAACAACTCATAAAAACTTTATATCGTGAACATTTTACCGAGGGCACAAATAGTATAATTTTTTAAAGTACTTCTCACAGCTCTAAATTGCTGCCCGCACGTAGAATTATTGCAAATAGAGAGAGGAATAACATATCCTACGTATAGGCAAAAATAGGTAACTCCTAAAACGAACTGAAACCTGTAGTTAGAAGTACCTCGGCAAACAGAGTCAAATAAATACAAATATGAAATCAATAGTGTAATGAAGAAAACGGAAGGTAATGGGAAAATCCTGAGAAAATCCATGCGGGAGAGGCTTGTCCATTTCAAACTCACTTGCACTGAGATAGATGGAACCATAAAGCCCTCGCTCACACTAGAAGTGCACGCCCAAGCACTCAGCCATCGCGGTCCTCTCTTTAACCCAAGAAACATTTAAGAAATTCGATTTTCAGAGTGTGTTTTATTCTTAAAAACAAAAGGGGTATCTTTCTTTTTGCTAGAATATTATTAACTTCCTTTTCCACATTTCGTTGAAAATAAGGAGAAAAGGGCCATTTGTATGTTTGCAAACATAATTACGATTTTTTTTAAAAGCAAAGTTTAGTTTTCTTTTACATTTGTTTTCTTAAAATACTGAAAACCTGCTCATAAATACTATACTTGTGTATCCGGTGGACCACAAAGGTGTGAATGAATGCTTTTTTTATTATTATTATTTATTTATTTAATTGCACATTCTGAAAGAAGAAAAAAAAGAGAGAATCTTTACGTAACACCATGTAGATTGGCGAATCATTGGATGAAAAGATCCATTATATATCAATCAAAAATTTTCTTGTAAGTCTTAGCCTATAACTGGAGAACTACATATAACTACATATAGTGTAGCCAAACCCAAACTATCAGTTAACTCAATATGATGTGCTTATTCCGTAGAAAATACGAAAACTCTATCTAGGGGCCGTTCAAAAATTTTGCGGCCCCTGATCCATAAACTAATCATTGGCCAAGATCACAATCTTTCGATGATTTTTTTTTTAATCATTCCTAAAATTCCTGGCCAAGATGGCAATATTTTGATTTTTTTTTTTTTTTTATCTCCGTAAAATTCTTGTTTTACATACAAAATGTTGAATCCTAAATTGAATGATCTAGATTTACGGATACTCGAAGTAATTGTGGTTCTCCTCGTATACAACGATTTCTATTAAGTTATGAACATCCTGTATTTCTCATTAATATATATATATAAAAGAAGAAACAGTATTTACAACAGTATTATATCACATCATTTGTTATTTATTTATTTTGTTGTTTTTAATAATCTTACGACATGTCATGTTGCCTTTTAAAACGAATAAAAAGCATTCAGTAAATGGGACAAGGTAGTGATATAAGCGTAAAAAAACATGTTAAGCCATACTTTATAAAACCTGACAGGAGGTATGTCGTCTTATGGTCAAACATTACACTCCCGCAACCTCTTGGAAAACACGACCTACAGAGTAACATTCCTGATCACTTCATAACAAATGCAATTACAATTAAAATTCCTCGGACCGCGCATCATGGACACACTTAAGAAGTTATCCCCCGGTGCCCCGCCCCCATTCTACAAGTAGGAAGAGACTGATAAACATTCAGAAAAAAAAGAGCCCTACTGACTGAAGGGAAAGAAACCGAAAACCCGGAGATGGCCGAATGGAACGTGAATGAAGTTGATCTATCTGGCAGAGCACCAGCGTCACCGACCTTATTGGTCTCAAGCCAAGACACGCCCGCTTCGCACTGCCTTTCCATTTTTATTCTTTTATTTTACTTTTACAGACTTGAAAAAACTCATATAACGTGGAATTAACAACAGCCTATTATCAACACAGAACAACCAGCTCGCATACATGAAAAACATCAAGAGGGAGGCGAAAAAAAAAAGCCGACAGATATTTGACGCGAGTTTATATCCGTAACTACAAGTTTTTATGATACAATCAAACTCAATTTAGACGGATGCTCGCTTTACATGCATAACAAGACTGTTCTTCTTCCTCCCCCCATCTAATTTCAGGTAATAAAAATACCAAATACCACGCCATTTTGGAAATGGATTTATTTTTCATACAAACAAGAAAAATAATCTTTGGAAGCTATTTTCAGATCAATTATTACGAGTATTAGAAAATTATTTTTTAAAACATCGGGATGATTTGGAAAATCGAAAACTGATATCGACAAAACATCGAAATTTGATCGATATATCAGAAAATATCGATTGATCGACTTATCGTGCAGCCCTTTTCAAAGTACTCTTTGATCGTGTAATTTCAATATATGCGTATCCACTTCACTTTATTTAAAGCAACGCGTTGATGACATAGTTAAACAGAATTAAAAGGTCTTAGGTACCGGTACATACAGTATATCATTTCTGTCTCACCACCAGTGTTTAGACGATACCTTTAATTAATATATACTTTTACTGACTTCAAAAGAGTTCGAACTCCCATTGTTAACAGCCAGCAATTAAATTGAAAAAAACAAGTTCCAATTTTTAAAACATGATACTTTTCTATCTTCTATATAAAAATGAGAGTGACTATATTTGTGACTTAATACAGTAGCTCCTGAACCATCCGACCAATATCGATTACATTTTCAATATAAATGAGGTTCGGGCCTGGGATGGTTCTTATCATTTCACTTTGACAGTGCAACTTAGGGAAAGAGGAGGAAATATATAAAAATGATAAAAAATGACCGATATTAGTGTCGAACCCATAGTTTTTGGGATCGCTGAGATATCCAGTGACACTTCAGATGCCGTTTAAATCCAAATTCAGCTCCATACCTTGGAGGAGAGGAGGGGTATATACAGGGTGCTTCAAAACAACACCAACAACACCAGGTGTTTGGGAGGTGATTCCTGACACCAAGATAAAACGAAAAGTATAGACCAACCTGCGTGCACAATTCCTTCACTTTGGAGTTATAGGCTGCTGAAAACATGAAAAACTGAAGTTAAAAGGCCCATAGCTTCAAAACTACGGGGGCCTACCACAGTCGGGTCAAGACTTCACTTGGGAATTAACATGTGCGCTATCTAAAAATACATGTTTCAGAATCCTTAGGTGCTCACGCAACAATTTTTATAGAGGCAATTTGGGTATGAGCATATGATCTGAAGCACTCACCAATTATATCTATAAAAGTTGTTGCGGAAGTATCGCAGGATTCTGGAACACATATATTTGGACAGGGCACATACTAGTTCCTAAATGAAGTCTTGACCCTACGGTCGGTCCCATAGTATTGAAGCTATGGACCTTTAAAGTTCGTTTTTTTATGTTTTCGCAGCCTATAACTCTGAAAGAAAGCATTTGTGCACCCCAGTTGGTCAATACTTTCGTCTTATCTTGGTGTCAGGAATCGCCTCCCAAACCTTGTCGGTCCCGTTTGGAAATACCCTGTATATATGATCGAAAATGACTGGTATCAGAGAACGCTTCAGCAATAGTAAAAACGGACTGCCTAACGGAACATATTACTGTTTTTTCTTATTTACAGCCAGCGAAACGGATAATTGACGCTAGTTGTTGATATATTAAAAGACAACATACTTACACTAACAATAAATAAATAAACAGTATATACTAGAGCGTTTTCACACTATGTGATCTTGTGACCAATATCGCCTACTGACCATAAGATGTTAACGTTTCCAGTCACCAGCTACTAGAAACCCACCGAATTTAATGGGAAAACTACCAAAGTGCTAACGCTGCAGTGTATTTTGTTACACCTACCAGCAGAGGTAAACATCTACCCCCTTAAGCCATTGTTGGTTGACTAAAGTTTTAGCTTCCCTACTTAGCATTGAGACTATTTATGTGAAAACCTATGTACATTTTATGGTGGAATCTGAGTCAGTAACGCGTTCAATGTCCTTCTTAAAGTTGCTCACAAGACGATACAGCACTTTCCCACCTTTCTGAGGTGAGACAGTACTAGGATTAGAAATTAGATTTCTAGGCTTTCGGCAGCTATGGCCATGTTAGCCCGTGAGGTATAAGACAGTACCAAACCTCGTCTCGTGAGCAATACTATTGTGCTGCCAAAATGTCGAGCCGTGGCAAAAATGCGAACTAAAGCTCACACCCTCACACACCCACGCGTTGAGCCAATAAGGGTTCAGCTGTTGCTAAGCGAGAGAAAGCGAGTGGAATTCCTTCAGCCGATAGCAGCGCTTGCAACGGAAGACTAGGGATCAAGTCAATGTGGCATTAGTATAGCTCCTCCACTGGGAACGGAACCCGGGCCGGAACTATGTGCACCAAAGGCGGGCGCTGACCACCGGAGACGCTTTCTATAGGTTACTGTATAACAAATCTGAAATAAAATTAAATGTTCGAGTGTAATTTTAAATACACAAAATAACTTCTTTACAATAAAGAAAAGAGTGGATCTATCAATATTTGTTCGGGAGCTCTTGATAAAATAAGAAGTACAGAGGAAATATGCAATTTTACATGCGACTGTACAATCTCTCTAAGTTAAATTTTTACCTTATAACTTGAATGTAATGCTTTCCCCACTTATTAACATTTCGTGTTTCAATACTTCCGCAAATTTCAATACTCATGTATGTCAATTTCCTTGTCAGTAAATTGTAAATTCCATATCCGCTGTAAAAATAACCAACCACAAATTAAAAAAAAAAAATAACTTAGAAAATCCTATTAAATATCCATTAACGCATTTCTGAACGTCCACATGGGCTGATAGAAATGCATAGCTTGTCCTGTCACAGCAACCTAGTATCACGGCAAGTTGCGTCACGAACACTTCTTTTTCCTAAAGTGCATATAATTATATATCCGGAGAAATCACATCACAATACCGACAAAAAGATGCAGACGGAAAGAACTAAACATGTTTTTGATCATTTGGAAAGTTGATCTTTTGGAGCCAGTGACACGAATGATAATTTCACAGGGATTAAAATTAAATATATTGCTGAAAGAACGCTGCAATTAGAAGGCCCTCGGGTTGTCTTTTACTTGTATCATTAGATCGACAAATGACTGAAAGAGAGAAAGAATTGAAGAGGCTATCGCTTCTATATGGACGCAGAATGTAGAGCAAGTCAGAAAGAAAGACACAAAAATGAAAAAAAAAAAAAAAGACTTCCGTTTTAAGCTCTTTCTTATCTCTCACAGGGTAGATCATCAGGAAGTGAGATGCAACATAGTGGCATTATTAGAGCAGCTGCTTTTCCATATAGTATTTGAAAGCAATGAGGGCAGGCAATATGCTTATCTGTCAGGGCCTCTGGTTAATAGTAATGGTTAATATGCTAATAAGCAGTTCCTTAAAAAAAAAAAAAAAAAAATCAAGAGGCGCAGATTTCTTTTCAAGGCAGAAATATTGTCACGGAACAGGCGCGCGTCCAGAATTTTTTGTTGGGGGGGGGGGAATATTACAAGCCACTACGTCTAGGCCTATGTAGTATTTAATGGGTATTATTCTGGACTCGATAAGTAATTGTAAAACACTTCTATCTATATTTTCAGGGGGTAAATGATAGAACTAGATTGTTTTTTATAAGAGAAAGAGTACAGATGAAGTGTAAGATCAAATTTACATGCTACATGAATCATTTCCATATTAAACAAGTTGGGTCATATACGGAGATCTCGACACTTTTAAGGTCTGGCAAAGCTAGTAACCATACACGCACGCGAGAAGAAACATTCAGTATGCGGAATGTTAATGTTGGTTATCAGTGACAAGTTGCATATCCAGAGAAGTTAATTTTGCCTGTTGCAAAGAAAGCAGAAGCATCTAAAACAGGTACAGAAGGCTTCATTTAAGAAAAAAAAAAAAAAATATTCATGTTATAAGTTTCAGTAAGTCAAAAATAAGGTATAGCGGTAATATATGATGATGAACGGAGGCAAAGGATTGGTATGATAGGGTATATCCTCTGTATCCTGACACACATTGCTTGTTACAGTGACAATTCGTGCCAGCTTTTGTTGATCAATACATTTACGGGATAAATCGACAGTGATTGTAGGGAGATTTCGACATGTAGTTCCTTTTTTTTTTTTTTTAATAAGGAAAGTCATGAGACAAAAGGACTGCCGTCTGGCTCATCTTAGTGTATATATATATATATCATAGGTTTAGGTTACATACCAAACTCTTTCTCAGCTTCTGTGTCATTTAGTCCGTCATAAGCCTAATGGTAAAAAAGTACCTTTGGTTTTAGATTAGCACAATACATGTGTCAAAGATCCTGATATATTAGAGAAACCGTCTAATGCTCCCACTACACAATACTCAAAATTGTCAATCCATAATGTATCTTTCTTCTGCAGTTTGAAAAACAATTCCAACTTATCTTACGGCAACTTTGTTCGTAGGAACCCTGGCAAAATGTGAAAGAAGACTATGAGAAAGTCAGTTTCAGTTGGAAGAAATCAGCCTCTGTTCAATTCTTCGCATAATGATTCCGAAAATGATTGTGTTAAATTGTGAATTTCGATTATTGATTATTATGCGTAGTGAAATATTGAAAACAATATGTTGCAAAACAAGTTGAAAACAAAGTTTGTTGTTAACGAGCCTATATTGTTAATATAAATGAGCTAATATAAAAGTGTGCTTTCTACACATTTTATAAAAAATAAAAAATCCGCTTGACTATTCACAGCATCTGACATAGATGTTACGAAACAATACGGTGATTTAAAGAAATAATAAAACGCTGGGCGACCTAAATACCAGTAAAATATACGATCCAAGTAAATTCGTCTCAACGAACATACTACTAAACTATGTTGAGCAAATTTAATGTTTAAGATGGATTTCTTACTTCCATTTCTTTCTTTCTTGAAGGGCGTGCGAGGGATTATGATTATACGTGAATTAATTTCACGTCTTGGCCTGGGTCTTCTCACAACAATATGTCTGATTTTACGTAGATTACATAACGGAAACGCAACGAAAATTAGAAGCATCAATGATTAATGGACAGATCAAAACCGGATCACGATTTCAGCGTAATATTAATCCCGGTCAGAGGTTATGAGAAATGAATATTAAACAAAACTTTTTTTTTTTTTTTTTTTTCAAATTACTTGGCTTTGGGTACAGCAAGCGTTATGTTCTCAATATTAGATGTTGATTACGTTCAAGCTGTTACTATAGTTTTCTTTTCGGGGCTCTCTCGTGGTTATTTTAACTTAAGGGAGACCCAGTTTCAGTTCCTAGTAGAAATAACACATATACAGAAGTACTTCGGATATCACTATGTTCCTTGACGTTCAACGTCCTTTTTCAGCACTAGGACTGTATGAAATATGACCCTAGACTAGATTTTAAGGTGGAATCCGAAATGCTGCAATATGTTCAAATTTTAATACTCTCTCACCGGGAGTCAAACTCAGGGCCATGTGTACCAATCACGGTAATCACTCATCTAATTCATTTTTTTTAAGTGAAAAACTATCTACGTCCGATATCATTTGCTCCACACACAACGTCCAACTTGTGCAGTAAAAATAGAACATCTCTCTCTCTCTCTCTCATATTATATTATATTATATATATATATATATATATATATATATATATATATATATATATATATATATATATATGTACCTACGTAATCAATTTAAACCGATGTGCTAGAATTACATGACAATTTTAATGTTGTCCAGTATTCTACGCAACATTAAAGTCTCACGAAAACTCTCACGAAAGAGCTCCAAAATGTTATCGTATTCTCTATCTCGGTTCCGTTTATGGTAAAATCTGGAGTGAAAATAGTCAAATAATGCTTCATATAATGTTTAAGGGATCAACATAAATATTAGAAAGATGAAAGCGATTGGAACGAAGGGGTCGGTGTCAAATATTAGAAGTACGAGGGAAGAAAATAGACCAGGTGACTAGTTTTCTATACCTGGTAGTATTATTAGTGATGATATGAAATGTGAACGTGAAATAAAAACAAGGATAGGAATGGCAAGAGAAGCCTTTAGGAGGAAGAAAATACTATTTTGTAAGACCTTGAATAGAATTGAGGAAAAGACTCCGTGTGAAGTATTGTACTGTATGGGGCAGAAACACAGATATTACGCAAAAGTGATGAAAAAAAAATACTGTTTTCGAAATGTGGGTGTGGACAAGAACGGAAAGAATTAGCTGGGTCGAGTGGATAACGAATGAGAAAGTGCTAGAAATGGTGAGGGAGAAAAGAACAATTTTAGATATTATTAAGAGGAAAATAAACTGGTTGGTACATTGGGTAACAAGAAACTGTACCATGAGACGTGCTAGAGGGTATGGTGGAGAAGGAGACCACAGTTAATGGGCGGTATCAAAACTAAGAAATCGTATGTGAGGATGAAGACCTCAGCAGAAGACCGTGGAGCACGGAAGCTTCTCGGTTGATGCAAGTGACCTGGCAGTAATGGCAGAATAGCTATGATGATTTATTTATTTATCGTTACCTATTACAGAGCTATTGCTCACTTTACAATAGGTATTACAGGTACTTTCCTTATAAAATTACACAGTAAAACTAATAAAGACAGATATTACAAAACGAAAAGAATAAACAAAATGAACAGAAAAGTAACAAACGTATACAGAATAATGAAAGAAAATAGTACATACATTCAATACATTACATAGTAAAAGAGTAAATACATTGTTTTGTTATAAATGTGTAATAAATGATTACATGAACAAAGTGCAAACCGTAGATATTCCTATATATAATTTCATATGTATTTGATATTTGTTTTGTAGTTTCTAAATATACATGGTCCAAATCGCATTGCAAATCAGTAGGTCCTCATTAGCTACAAAAGTACTGTTTTACTTATTAATGTATTCTTTTATTATGCTAATATAATATTCAATATTCATTGCAAAGTCGACATCACAACATTTTTTCATTAATAGATTATGCTTTCTAGTTATCCTTGCTATTGGCGAGTTTTGATGTACGAGTGTGTTAGACTTACAACAATACTTACGAGTGTATTGATGATGATAATGTTCAAGATCCATACAAATTGCAAGTACTACTTATATATTATTCTCTATTACTGATTATAACGCTTTGTACATTTCACTTGAGAAAGCACTCCATCCAGAATAGGCAATTTACATGGAAAATGTGTCGTTTGTAGTAAATTTTTATTGCCAACGATTTACTTCTAAATGATATATCTACTAGAATGTCACACTTTTATGTCTATATTAATACACGTATAATAAATTATACAGTTCATTGATTACCATGAAACTTACATATCGTGAACAATATTTAGTTTCCTTGGATCTCTTTATGATAGTTTTATGTATCTTTAGCAATTCTACGCGCTACGAACCGCCATGGCTGAGATAGAAACCGCACATTAATGGATTTAATTTAACAAATGAGAACTCGTATTTAACACAGAGTTAAGTTAACTACATATCGTGTTTGTTATCTACGTTTCACTTGGATGATATATTTCTAATAATGATACAAACAAAAGGGACTTACGAAATTAAATAATTTGTAGCTTAACATTTTTGACGTGGGTTTTGTTACAAAATGGCGTCTGTTAACTGAGACTGTATGGCGTAATTAACAAGTGATTCGTGTCACGATTGTGTGGTTATCCACCATTCAAGTGAATCAACCTACTTCGAGTTAAAAGAACGAAGAGAAAAAGCGGGAGGTCTTAGAAACAACGAGTAGCTAAGATATGTGCCACGCTGGTAATTAGTCAAGAACAGACTGGACATATCACGATTCTTGTGGTGACGACACCGCCCATTCAATGTAGTAGTTGTTCACGTATGTACCCAACAATAAATAATCGTTTCACCTTCTAGATATCAGCTGGAAGTTGAACAAAAATCCTACAATCGTAGCTCTACAGAGGACTGGAGAAAAGATATCGACTGAATATACATAAATCCTGTTGAACCGAACATTATGTATTTTCTCCACTCCTCATCTGAGCAGGCGATGTAGTAATATATGGGTCACCCACGTATATTACTTTTCCTTTCTGTTTTTCCCTTTATTCTAGGATTTGCATGAAGTTTCTCACAATTATGCACGTGTCCAATATTACGATCTTTTGTATATTCTAGTATGGCACGGTGGCACAGTGGTAGAATGCTTACCTCTGGTGCGTGGGGTTCCTGGTTCGATCCCGCCAAATAAGTTTGCGGTAAACAACATCGTGTCTGTGAGTTTTCTCGGTATACTCCCGTTTCCTCCCACTTTTCATTCCACCAATTTTTCCATCATAGTTTACATGCTTTAATAATCGTATCCCCTAACCTGAATGGCATAATCGTGGCAGGTTAAACTCAAAGATTTCATTTCATTTTTCTGTATTTTTCTTTATAACTGTTCTTCAGTTCCAACTATTTCAAGAGCATTTTTTCAATGTCTTATAGATCACTTCGGTATCCGATATTCAGTATTATTTTCAAAATGTTATTCTTTCATTGCTCTTTTATGTTTTGGGCTAGCTGTTTGTGTTTTTCTATTTTTTTCTGTGTGTTTCTGCAGGTTGTTCTGTATGGTCTATTGATTTATTAATGTACCAATCCCTTCTATTTGCTTACTATTGTCAAGTCTGGCCTGTTACGATGTACAAAAGGCGTTCAATAAATTTTGCATAGATGGGTATAATACTTTTATTAGTTGCAAAATGATGATGAAATTTTAGGTGAGAATACTTGGATCCTTCGACTTCAAAGCAGTAATAATTGTTGTTTTCTATTGTTCAAAGGTAAAACACAATGGACACTGACGTCAAGACACGACAACGGTCGGTAATGGAATTCCTGTTCAAAATCAATGATGAACCAGTCACATCAATTTATAGGAAGTTGCTTCCGGTTTATGAGGATCACACATTGGACTGCGCCAGTATTCACCGTTGGTTGTAGCGCTTTGAAAAACCTGGATTTTCCAGACCAAGTTAAAAAAAAAAAAAAAAAAAAGCGTCCGTTTCAAGGAAACATATCGTCAGTATCGGAAATCGTAAGTGATTGACATTTGCTACTACTTCCGGATTTCATTGAGCAAAAAAGGCAAATGGTATCAAGAACTTTGCTTTCAAACTATTCAGCGTCCCAAGAATAATTTTATATTTTACGATAACCCTCCATTCGAACTGAAGTGATAGAAATCAACCATTTCCGGTTTCAATGTTTATAGTCACAGAAAAAAAAAACACTAAACAGATAGTAACAACCTGTTTTTTGTTTCCTTAAATTAGTTCAGCATCAACAGAACATATCACTTGCAACACTACCGAAACTGAAAGTGGTTGAAATTAAAATTTACTAGTACTTCCGGTTTTAATACTGATTTCCATAGAGCAAAAACGGCAAGAGAAATCAAGAAGCTTTTTTTTTTTTTTTTTTTTAATCGATTCAGTGTCCCAAAATCTTTCCTTAACCCTATATTCAAACCAGAAGTGGAAGAAATCAACCGTTTCCGATTTTAACGTTGACCTCAAAGAGTAAAAACGGTCATACACAACAAGCGGATTTTAGCAATTGTAACACTCGACTAAAATCAGAAGTAGCAGCTGGAATTTAGCAGTACTTCTGATGTCTTCAAAACTGAGCATTGCAAATTACATCCGTACGACTAAAATAATGTAATTAGTTTAATTCAGCTTGAAAAAAAATATTTTTGCTTTTCTTTGCTAAAAGGCAGGGCTGGATTAACACGTTTGGAGCCCTGCTGATTTCACCTAGTACATTTCTGTGAAAATACAGTAGGAAACTTAAAAAGTCTTCATCCCGACGAAATTAAAATACAGCTAATTTTATAGTATTTATGTGATATCTTCAAATAGATAAAAGATAATTGAAATATGGAACAAGAGCGCCCTAGACAAAATATTATTTTGCGTGAGGTACCGTTATCACAAGTCACCTAGCGGCTTTCCGTTTTCAGCTGTTTAGAAACGCGAAAATAAATGCAGATTTTCAAAATGGCTCGAAATTGAAAGCAGATAAGTGAGTCGTGATAACGGTTTCTCATGTAAAATAATATTGTCTAGTGCGCTCTTGTTCCACATTTCGATTATCTTTTATCTATTGGAAGATATCACATAATTACTGTAAAATTAGCGGTATTTTAATTTCGCCGGGATGAAGACTCTTAAGGGAATATGTTTCACATTTTTGGTCATATTTTATTTTATTGTGATGATTGTATCTTCATGATTCTTTTTAGATAGCCAGTTGAGATTTTAAACAGAGTGGAGGCCCCTATCCACCTGGAGGCCGGGGGTATAGCCATCCCTAAGCCCCTCCCTTAATCCGGGCTTGGTAAAAGGGTTTTAAAGATTTGGTTAACCCGGAAATTCGGTTAGACGTGACTGTACCGTTGTTCTGTCTCCAATTTTTTTCTCTTCCAAATATTGCAAAGAACTAAAGATTATCTTGAAATATATTTCGATAATTTTTTAGTACATTCAAAATACTAGTGAGTAAACCATTCCATGGTTTTTAGTTCGAGTATTAGACTGCCTGTTCTCGTACATTGGGATTAGTTGGTTGTAGTCTTAAGGTTCTTTCGTTCTCTGCAATCTCTTCAACGCGTTGTCTCTTAAATTTACTGGGATATATCATCATATTCGGTAATTCAACTTTACATTTTATCTTACTGGGACAAATAACGGATCTGCCAGAGACCAAGACACACTTCATTGCGCATCTGAAAATAAAATATTCACAGTTCCGTTCTTTACTGAAGGCAACATATAGAAATGTTTGATGTGTTTATCAAATGAATGCACTGAACCGGAAATGGCGGTGCATGAAATTAATATCTAATGGCTCTGAAAAGATAAGATTACAAAACGGAAAAATAGTGAAGTACTTAATAAACATGCATGCACAGAAAGCTTATTGTAACATGAGGATCTGTTTGCCGTTCACGATGACCTATCACTTTGGGTAAGGAAATAAATTATATGTTAGTTCCAAACAGTTTTTTTCCACAGGCGAATCGAGATACAAACCCTTTGAAAACGCGGCGTATTTTTTTTTCCTCCTAGTTAAATGCTACCGACAAAGATGCATGTTATATTTCCTTCTTGCACTGTGAGTGTTTAGAAGAAAAAATATCCGATAAGATGACCCTTTTAATTAAATAAAGTGATAGTATAGCAATAGCTCCTTGATAAAGCTTAAGATTATATTCAAGGTCGAAACAGTGATTATTAAATGAAGATCTTTTATTTTGTAAGCAGCATCATGTTTGAGTTGCAAAAGTTGCAGAAGTGGATGAAGTTTGAGGTGCAAAACAGCAAGTTTTAACTCGGGCACTTTTATTTTTCTGTTTAAAAGTTGTGTATTTACAACTGATATACTACCGAATAATAGAAAAATGAAATGAAATCTTTCTAAGTTTTACGTCCCACGGTTATGCCGGTTAGGCTAAAGGAGACGGTGATGATGAGAAATGAGTGAAATGGTGGAATGAAAAAAGTGGGAGGACACTTTCTTAATAAACCCTGAGAAAACCCACGAGCACGGTGTTTGTCCACCACAAAGTCCACACGGCGCGAGCTAGGATCGAACCAGGGACCTCAAGCACCGGAGGTGAACGCTCTACCACTGAGCCACCGCGTCCCCCCTACCGAATAATAGAGTATATCAGAATTACCAAATGCAGTGTTATGTTTGTGACAATTGTATTATTATCCCATTGTTGCTAGATTAGAGTACATCATGTGTATCACGAGAAACACATTTGAGGTTAGCATAAAACAAGGCACGTACCCAGAAATTTTTTGTTGGGAGGGTCCCTGCTTTGGGGGGGGGGGGGAGTCCAATACTACAAGCCATTACGTTATATGTATATTGAACGGGTATTATTCTGTACCCGATAAGTAACTGTAAAATAATTCTATCTATATTTTCAGATTAAAAATTAAACTAGACTGTGTTCATAAGAGAAAGTGTACAGATGAAGCAAAAATCAAATTTTCATGCTACATCAATCATTTTCCTGTTAAAAAAACAAATGCAGTTTTATTAAGAAAGTGTACAAATGTATGTTGAGTTAGGAAGTATTTTCTTTGAGGGGGGGGGGAGTCGGACCCGGTGGAACCCCGTAGGTGCACCTCTGGCATAAACAATTCAACCTGAAATTCAAAGAAATAACATCTTCAATAAGAAAATAAAAATAAAATACAGTTGAGATAAGCCTTATAGAATCAACACGTCCTAAAACTATGCCCTGCATCTGAAGAAGATAGATAATTAATGAAAGTGAATGATTATGACATGGAAAATGGAAAAACTCCCGAGAAACCCCACGGACACGATGTTATGCACACCAAGTCCCAAAGTCGGGATCGTACTAAGAACCCTCATACTAGAGATGAGCGCTTTGTAACTGACCTGCTTTTAATACTACTAAAAGCCTTCCTTCCAAGCCTTCGGTTCGTCGGGGCAAAATACTTATATCCTAGCGACTCCTAAAGTCAGGTAGGAGGCAGCACAACTAGCGACAACTATTATTCTAACTGAACTATTAGTGGCGTGACTGACATACTGGGGCGACTAGCTTTTATTAATAGGTATATCTGTTTATAGTGTGGATAGCCCTCCTCGCTGATCTAGTGGCTATAGAACGCATCCTTTCAGGTCTATGAGGTCCAGAGTTTGATTTTTGGTGAGAGAGCATCGAAGACACTACCGTCCTTCAAATTCTACTGTCAACTGTAGGACTTATTCTATATAGTCTTACTGCAGATAGAGTGTAAATACAAAATCAATCAAACCATATAAAGCAATCAAACTAACTTGATACTTATGCTAGCGCTAACCGTGAGACGTCAAACTTAAAGATTTCATTTTCATTTTTAGTTTACCCTCGCATACCTGGAAGCACATTGAGTTAACGCTGTGTATGCGCACTTCCTGAACTTCTCCAATTAGTTATGACTGATCAGCTTTTGCTTATTAGCATGACGTAGTAACAATCGAATATTTTCAAGATCATTAAGCTATCAGCATCCAACGACTAGCGCGTTGTCTTCTGCTTTAGATGCAAGTGTTATGTGACTGGAGGACGGTTCATACAGCGATACCGGTACAACTATAACTCCATGGGCTACGGAATCCGAATGTTCAATGTTGCATTTACGAAAGATCTCCATTGACGTTTGTTCTTAGCCAACTGGATCCAGTTTCTACTTTGTATTCCTATTTCTGCAAGAGCCATCTTAATATTATCCTCGCATCTGGTGCTAAGTGTTCCTCGTGATCGTTTTCCGATTGGACTTCCAGCTAAAACTTTGAAACAATTCTACTTTCTTCCAGTCTGGTTACATGTAAGGGCGGCGATCCTGGGGGGCCGAGGGGGCCCGGGCCCCCGAAAGCTCACGTGGGCCCCCACATTGTATTTATGAATATACAATATTTGGCATAATTTGAATGCAATTTGTCTTAAAATCTTCATATATATATATATATATATATATATATATATATATATATATATATATATATATATATATATATACCTTCTGCGTCTGAATGCCCCCCACCCCCAAATTTACAGAGAAATCGGCGCCCTTGGTTACATGACCTGCCCTCTGAGCCTCCTAGGTTTAATGACCCTAACCATGTTACGTCAACGGTATAAATTATGCAGTGCCTTGTTATAAAGTTTCCGCCATTCCTCATTTCGATCCCTCTGGGTCCGAATATTCGCCTCAGGATTTTATTTTCAAATACTTTCTGTCTACGTTCTTCCCTCAAAGTAAGCGGCCATTTTTCGCAACCATACTGCACAGTAGGCGTAATTATTGTTTCATATGTTTTAAGCTTCGAATTCTTCGATACAATACACGAAGACAAGAGAGACAGAACTGAATAATAATACGAATTCCTTGATTTAATTTCTTCGTGGATATGGTGCTATGATGTTAGAAAGACAAATACTAACTTTTCATTCTAATATCTTTTTATGTTCACTTTGAAACTTTTGGCTAATACTTTTGTGAAAGTACTCTCCTGAACAAAATGAAAATGTTATTATTTACATTTATTAACATTTCACCAAAAGATAGACCTGACAAAGAATTAACTTATTACAGCATAGCATTACAATCCTTAGATACATCATTATTATGAAAACGAAAATGCAAGTGTCTACTTTCTCTCTAAATAGTACAATTGTACATCAACTTTTAAGTGCAATATTTTTAAATATTTTATTTCCTGCTCTGATGAATGAAACCATTAATAATAATCTTTATATATATATATATATATATATATATATATATATATATATATATATATATATATATATATATATATATATATTACTTTCACACAACTTCAATCTAAACATGTAAAAATTACGAGAGATCAAATGCTGTCAGATAACGAAAATGTACACCATAAATCAACTACGTGTTAAACTTGACACTTTAAAAGAATGGATTACAAAATTTTGCGAAAATGAAAACTACTAAAAACGGACAATACATACATATATTTATGAATATGATGTCATACATATTAATACATTTCGTCTAAATTCATTCAAGCAGTTAAGAATTCAAAATAAAACTTCTCTATAAATTAATCTCTGTCGTGGGTACTTAAAAAGCAAAGTTGTTAATAACTAAACAATACATGTTTTATTCTAACATGAAGAAATTGAAGTTGCGAATTTTTTTTTTATCTTTGCATTTGCCTTTCTCTCGTTTGAAAATAGTTGAACGAACGTCTTCCTTCTTGTTTTATGACGAATGGGATGGTTAGAGGCTATTGGAATAGCAGAACTTTCGCTAACCTAGTTCTGATGTCCTCAGCCACACCATATCATTGAACACATGATGAAGACCAAACTCCACGACCGTATTCATCTGATAGCTATTTAATCGCATTAATCTCTGTCTTAAAGCAGGAGAGAAATATATAAACTGTGAAATCAGATGCATGCGTACATACACACATTTTTGCTTCTGGAACCACACGTAGAACAAGTTGAAAAGAAAGTAAAAATCATCTTTATGATCTTGTATCGAAAATCTATATACGAAAATTTCCGAGTTTAATTTTAAAAGTTGACGATAGAATTTGAAGACAAATGTAATGAATATGTGTGACTTTCAGAGAATTGGGACGGAACTTTTGTGGCTTAATGTCGTGAATGCGTTAACATGCTTATAGCACTGTTAAATTATAAAGCCGTTACATACGGTACTCAAAACTGGCTAAAACACACTAGCCAAATTAGCAAGGTTCTCTCATACAGGATAAGCAGAGATTTACTTGGAAATTTTGACACCTTTAGAATTCTTGCGAAAAACAACTAAAAGTTATATTTTCTTGGGTAATCTTCAGCAAATAATAATAATTTGTGGTTTAGATTAAGCTATTTTGCTGAAAATTATGAACTTGCGCATTTACCTCCAAAAGAGATGCTATAAACTTCAGCGCCCCTTTTTCTGGACCGGCGCCTATAAGTACTTTTAAGTGGAGTGTTTAATGCTCTACCACCGGGAATAGAACCCAGGACCCCGTGCAATAAGGCGCGCGCTGGCCGCTAGACTACGGAGATGTTGTGCAGCTCATTTGGCATTACACAATATACTCGCAATATGACGAAAAGTCGTGGTTAGGAATTTGTGGTAAGACTCGAGATTTCTCACAGCTTTTGTTAGCCGTACAGAGATTCACTATCAAACTACAGTTCGTACTACAGATTTTCAGATAATTTCCTCAAATACTGCAAAGGCGGAATCACGATGCTATATCTAAATATTCTACCCGGATGCAGGTTCAGTCGCACTTACCTTAAAGTACCAAGGCGCGATCACTAAATCAATAGAGCAGGAGTAGGGTTGCCAGTTTTTTCCCCTGTAGTTCAAAAAGGTTTGTGAGAAACTAGAAATTAAAGAACTGGAGTAGATGAATGGGAAGGAAAGGAAACAGGATACGAGATGTCACACACACAAATACTACGTACGTTTTTATGGCTTCACTGCACACGTAATCACTTGTATACGTGCATTAATATTCCTCCGATACATGACAGATCTAGAAGGTAAAAACTGGGGGACCAACCAGAACACAGACTATGATAGGTATATCATGAACTTACTATAAACTTTCAAAAATATATAAATAATAGCTTACATTATTTTTGTCATCCACAAAACTGGAGGATCTATCCTCCTCCCCTCCCTCCCGCCGGGCTAGATCCGCCACTGAGATGACAGAACTTTCACATTTGTGGCTCAATGGTAAGTTTACGCCTTTTGTGTGGGAGATAAGAGTTTTACATGAGACGAGATAATTTTTGTTACGAGATATGAGAAGGAGACAGACATCAAATGAAACAGATACAGGCACGGGACAACCTGAACTCTTTGTCTTCTGGGCAACCCTACGGAAGGACTAGGATCGTTTCCTGCTAGAGAGTATGCGATTCTGCTCTCCATTTTAAACTAAGTCTATGTCCGATGCAACTTCAACCTTCTACTTCCACAAGCAGTATTGTCCACGAGACAAGATGTACTGTATATTGTTTAAATTCAAGATGATGCTAGAAACATAACAATTCTCGTCTCATTTTCTGCACGAGACGAGAAATTTTACGAGTCTCGTGGGCCACAGTACTTCTGTCTGTCAGAGAGGTCAGAAGTTTAGTCAGTTTCTTTGCATTTCATATATTCTCAAAAAAAGTCATTTAAAAATCAATTACTAGCAGTTCCATCCTTTTAAAAACCAGTTACTAACAATTCCACCCTTTTAAAAACCAGTTACTAACAATTCCATCCTTTTAAAACCAGTTACTAACAATTCCACCCTTTTAAAAACCAGTTACTAACAATTCCATCCTTTTAAAAATCGGTTACTAACTGTTCCATCCTTTTAAAAACCCGTTACTAACAATTCCACCCTTTTAAAAACCAGTTACTAACAATTCCATCCTTTTAAAAACCCGTTACTAACAATTCCATCCTTTTAAAAACCAGTTACTAACAATTTCATCCTTTTAAAAGTCGGTTACTAACAGTTCCTTTTTAAAAATCAATTACTAGCATTTCCATGCTGTGAATATTTTTATACTCGTTTGGGTATGAACATTGATTAAGAAATCCAGTGATATGTGTCTTTTCAATAGCATTTGAGTGCTACCAATATTACTTCTAAAAATCAAGTACAAATTTACAAAACAAAACTAAGTTTTCGAGACAAGACAAGAAAAATTTTTCAAGAACAGAAACCAGACGAAACTTCTACAAAATTACAAAAGAGAAGAAACGACATAACGTCGTTTCCTCTCGGTAGCAACGCTACACATTAGCGAATATAACACTAAGTTTTTTTTTTTTTTTTTAATTCCTAATACGTTAACATTCTATAAAGAACGTGAAACTCGCATCTTGTTTGCCTCTCCGGAAATACATACACAAATTATTTTTAAATCTTTACGTATATTAAAAAGATGAAATACGAAATGAGGAATTGGATCTATGCTCTTACAAATAGTTGGAAAATGCAAGTTAACTGTAGGTTTTAAGAGGATAATCACGCAGCCATGAACGTTAACTGAAACAACTGCCAACATTGTAATATGTCACGGAATACGTTAAAAAAAAAAAAAAAAAAAAAAAAAAACTAATAATAACGGTGCAAAATTTTCCCACAAAATCTCTAACTTCCTTATCGTCACATTCAAGAGACTCATATTGCTACATACACAGAAGATGAGGGGGGAAGGGGAACAGCGCTCGTATTAAAACTAAACCATTTTTTTCTCTCTCTCCTGCAAAATATTATGAGCTGTGTACACTGAACGTAAGTAGAAATTATAATAATTCAATTAATCAGTTTTTGCTAATTAACTTTTCTCAACTGTAAAAAAGCAAATCTAACCTTCCTTCAATGATTTACATAAAAGCAAATATTTCCTAAGCTACTGAAACGAATATGCTCTAGAAACATGAAAATAACAAGCAGGCTTTAATTAAACTGCAGTTACATATGTTTACGAATCTTAACATAAAAAAAAAAGAAAGAACGAAATAGTGGCACACGGGATCATATCCATGTTAAGAAGTAGTTGCAGTAAATTCTTACAGGCATTTGTTTCTCTTTACCACGTTCAGACAAACGGTTAAGATGAAAAAAAAAAAAAGCAATGAACATAATGGGTATATTGCTCTCAAATATAGGGTGGAATGTAAGTCATTTGATAAAAATACATACAAGAAATACTGTAAATATGAAAAATAAGTTTATATATATAAGGAAGGATTATAAACTAAGGTTACAAGGCCGATATTTCTGGAGTTTCGTCTGTTATAGAGGAATGAGGAGTGTGCTGTAATTGTAATACGTGAAGTTGGCAACTGTGCAGAATTTCAGTCATCCGCCACTTACAGCGCTAGTTGTAGATATAAACACAAATGGCGACTCGTCTCGCTCAGTTATTCGACTTCTGTGGGTGAAACATGTAACTGTGGCTGAAATTCACGGGCAGCTGGTAGAGGTTTACGGAGAGTCTAATGTCTCGTCAGCATGTCGCAGAAAGGTGTCGAAAGTTTACGGTTGGTAGACAAAACGTCACCGATGAGGAGCCCAGAAGACCACCACGGTGCTGAAGCGTTTCGCTGGGACATCATTGATCACCCTCCCTAGAGCCCGGACCTCGCTCCAAACAACTTTCACCTGTTCCCGCACTTCAAGAAGCACCAAAGAGGCCATCGCTTCGCTTCAGATGAGGAAGTGAAACACTTTGTGACAACGTGGCTGAACACCGAAGAACAAGATTTTTACGAGGAGGGAAACTTCAAACTCATTTCACAATGCGACAGTGCCTCAACCGAAATGGGGACTATGTCAAAAAATAATCTATTGTGTGCACTGTGTGTTGACTGTATTGCTCGCATAAAATAATACATACACGTTTCACTGCAGGCTTTAACCTTACTTTCTGATCACCCTTCATATCCATATATATATATATATATATATATATCCATATATATATATATATATATATATATATATATATATATATATATATATATATATATATATATATATATATATATATATATATATATATAGGAAGGGAGCTTAACGAAAAGCTTTTGAATTTTTTTTTTTTAAGTGCGGCTTATATACACGAGAACGTGTTACTCAGCAGATCAGGATATTCAAAATTTTCTTACGTATTAATTAACTCCATATTTTTTCGTTACTCTAGAAATAAAGGAAAATTTAAACACACGTGTATGACCCTTGACAAAATACGACTTTTCCTGAAAATCAAAGAATCTTAGTTACGCCGACCTTCTATTTCTTTTTCTTTAAAACCACAATTATGTGTGTCTGTGGAAAGAATAGCTTAGATGAACTGTGTATATAATTTTGCACAACTAAGTCTCCCCGTTCTCAAGGCGACAAAGTTTCTAGATTCTTTTTCTCCTCCTTCCAAACATTCCAGCGAGTCCATCATACTCGATCGCTTGCGATGATTTTGTCGCCCTTGGTCCAGTTCCAGTCACGAAAAGGTCACACTCCGGTAATTTTAGGGCGCTTGGGAACTCACCGCATAGTCAGTCAATCTCTTTTTTTTTTATTATTTCCATCGCGATTAGTTCTGCTACGTATTTCAATAACCGTTCACATCACATTCTCCAAACGGAGTTTTATCCTTTGGAGAGAAAGATAAAACATTACCTAAGAAATTATCATGCGATTACGTGATATCATAATATAATAGAAGCAGCCAACCAGGCAAGAGATAATCCAACTTGGACGTATTAGAAAATGAAATTATATTAAAGACCAAGATCCAGTAACTCCAATGATCCAATGACTTGTTTTACAACTTGAGATCACCCCGTTTTTTAGTACACAATACTAATGACTTGGTTTATTTCTCTTACTTTTACAGCCCTGCTAAGCAATTTATATTATCTCTAATCTTAGATGCAGGAGAGACGATTAGGGGGAAACGAGGGGGCAGATGCCCCCACTTCTTTGAAGTGACCCCTCATTTGGAAATGTAAAGTTTGTGTAAGTATTACTGGTTCATAGGGAAAAAAAATGGTGCCATATAATATTGGCCGTTGCGTAAATACGTATTGGTTATTTGTGTTCCCGTGGAGTTAAGAAAGCTGCGTTTTAATTGCAATTGCGTATTTCTTTAAATGTTGTACATATACTTGTAGTATTTACTGTCTTTCATTTTCTAAGAGTAATAACATAGGCTACAATTAATAGCATGTGTAGAATTAAAATATAAGTTGTTCACTACAACAACTTCTATATAATATTTCCAATGTTAGTTTCAATATAATTTCTACAAAACAAGCAACATTATTTATTACTTTAATATTATCCTTTCTTTTTGTTTGTTTCGCAAATTTGTTATTAAATAATCTGATCACACAATTTTCCAGACAGAATTTTAAGATGTTCGTGAGCAAGGAATCAAATTTCTTCTTACACATTCGTTGTTTAAGAGTACACAGGGCTAGTACCTACTTGGGTGTTGTGTTGCTCTTGTCAATTTACTTAACTGAAAAGATAGTATCCTATTAGTTATATAAACCTTTCATAAAACAAAGTGTTAGAAACAACTAGCAAAACTACCAATGATATACAAGTATTCAGATCATGTCTTGCTCTCCATTTTTAACGTCCAATCGCCGCCACTGCTTAGACGTAAGCGAAACGAAACTTGCTATTTTATACGGTAATGTTACGCTATAAGGAAAATTAAAGACACGTCACCAGGTTATGGCGGATGTTGTTGTAAATATAACAGGGGATGACAGGAGAATAGAAAGAAATGCAAAAGTCTTACTAAGCGCTTGCACGGATATGGGTTTTGAAGTAAATACAGAAAAAAACTAAATACATGGAAGTTCGTCGCGATTTTATCTAGGTAATACTGCAAATTATGAGTGTATTAAAATATCAAATAACACTTTCTACAAAGTGGATACTTTCAAATATCCAGGATCAATACTAACTGACGAAGATCATACTCACGAAGAAATTAAATGCCGACTAAAAGCAGGGAATTCGTGTTATTATTCGGTCCAAAATCTTTTGTACAACGCGAATTCTGTCAAGGAATTTAAAGCTTAAAATATATAAAACGATAATCATGCCTGTTGTTCTCTATGGCTGCGAAACATGGTCGCTTACTCTGAAGGAAGAACATAGATTGAAGGTATTTGAAAACAAGCTCCAGAAACGAATATTCGGACCCAAGAGGAACGGGAATGGGGAATGGTGGAAACTTCATAACGAGTAACTGCATCATTCATACTGTAGAATCATCAAAGTCTAGGAGGCTCAGGGTAGGTCATGTAGCCAGAATGGAAGAAAGTAGGAACTCTTTCAAAGTTTTAACTGGAAGTTCAATCGGGAAACGATCATTAGGAAGACCTAGGCACAGATGGGAGGACAGTATTACGAAGGATCTCACAGAAATATGAATACAAAGTAGATAATGGACCCAGTTGGCTAAGACCAGAAGTTAATGGAGAGCTTTTGTGAACGCGGCATTGAAACTCCAGGTTCCATAGGCCGTAGAGTCAGTTAGCGTAAGTGATCATTTTAAACAACATACAACATGACGAAATTCCATCAAAGCCAATTTTTGTGAGGTCGCAAATTTAAACAGCATCGTAACACTTCACAGTTGAATTTTCACTAATAAAGTACATTATATTTTGATTCAATAGAAGAAAGTATGTGGTGTTTCGTGTGACCACAGAACCACAGTAAAGAATAAAAAGATGATATACAGAACAGTGGTTACGCCAGCAATTGTGTATATATACGGAGCAGAAAAATGGCCAATTAAGAAAACAAAAAATGAATGTTACCAAATAAGAACGCTGCACTGGATGTGTGGGATAACAAGAGACAGAGTGAGGAACGAGAAAAACTTTCAGTTTATAAAGTCCAATGATTATCTCCTTTAAACTTAAGGAGACAATAACTAAGGCAAGTGAATGATGGAAGAATCAGTGGCAGGAAACGAAAGTACCCTCTCGGACGAACCAGGAACCCCACGCACCAGAGACAGGCGCTCTACCACTAAGTCCCCAGTGAGGAACGAGAGAGCAGAGGGGGAAAAGAAAGGTTGTAGAGATATCTCAGAAGATCCAAGAAAGCAGACTGCAGAAGTATGGCCAACTAATGAGAAGAACAAACGACTCTGGATAGAAGAGTGATGACAATGAAAGTGGATGGGTAGTGGAAGAGAGGTAGAGGCAGACAAAGAAGGAACTGGATGGATATGGTTAAGAATGACTTCAGGGAGAAAGGTCTAGGGCTCTATGGAGAAGATTTATCGACCCTATCTAAGTGGGAAAAGACGAAGAGAAAGAAGAAAACAGTAAAAATTTATTTAGTGACATGCAATCCACTTGGCACGTTTTCAAGTACAGTATTCTGGAATACATGCATTTTCCTATATTCTTTCCCCTTCGAAATGAGATTAATCATTTTTTAAAAGCATATGATAATACCAACATAGTTATATTTTGAAAGTACGTAGTATTAATTAGAATTCTCATGCTTTTACGTTGGTATTAATAGAAGATTTTTTTTAATAACTGAAGGTTATCAACACTATTTTATATAGCAGATAGCGTAATAAATTTCATATCAGTCCCGGAAGAGAAAGTGAAAGACTCTTTGTATGTATAACTGTCAAACTCTGAGATTCTCAATTATTGTGTATGATACGAAATTCACTTGAGTTTTATTTCTTTCTATCTTTCTTTGACCAATATACCCTCTAAGAGCACCACAAGACCAGACTTCAAGGACCACTTGTGGTCCTCGTACCACAGTTTGAGAAAGGCAAGAATGACATCACATAAAGGTTTCATTTAATTGTATTTAAAACTAGCTTCGTTCAATCTGCTTCGCTGAGATCAGCTAACGGAAGTAAATTTCTACCTGGGAATAAATTTCACTTCTTTTATATGAAGGAGATGCAATATAGATAAGATAAATAACGAGGGAAAAAAACACGTTATAAATGAACAGAATATACTGTGGAGTCTTCAGCCATTTATTACAACTGCCATGCGGGTTATCTAACCTTCCAGGGGTTTAAGCATCTCATTCTATTCAATGGACACTTCGATAACCAATACTCTCAACTTGTGGATATTATATTATCAACATGATTAAAAAAAAAAAAAAAAAAAGCAAGCTTAACCCAAGTGATAACTATGATCAAAAATTCATCTGAAACGTTCGCTGTTTATTTTTCTCATGAATTCTTTGTATTGTCAACCCATTAAATTATTTGATATTTCGTTTACATGGCCGGTACTAATATTGAACAATTCGTGTCTGATCACATTTCCAATCCTTTCGACAATCAGATCTCGAAAACCAGTTCTTATTCAAATTTTCAAATAACTTGTCTTTATTTTTCTATTCCACATTTTAAGCATCATTTTGATCCTATTAGTTTAATACTGCCACTAGGACGTTAAGGTTGATACCCTTGTGAAAGGCAACCAGTAGAGGAGCTGTGTATCACGGGTTGATGGACATTTCAGGCGCTTTGCTTTAATCTGAATGATACAAGTGTTACAAACTGGCAACTTCGAAGGCTTGTGGACCCACAATGAGGCGTACCCGGATATGGAATTATAAGAAAAAAGATTTGCATTTGGTATCATCTATCACGCATCCAAGTTTGCCACAAACTTCCCCCAACATTAAGATACTATATTTATATGTTTGTCTATAGCAATTCACTCCCTTTGAGAGTTTTCCTGTCCTTTACTTGTGTTCATAAAAGGACTTGCACAGATATAGTGAGAAGTAGGAAGGAGATCCATGCTCATATTAGAACTGTGCGCTGTGTAAATAGCCCAGGTTCAGCTAGTACATGTTAAAATGTTTAAAGTAACAAATAGAGCTGACCATCCCTCAGAGAAGCAATATTTATTTTTAAAGTTTCAAAAAGGTTCTGACTAAGATCCCTCACCTCCTAAAGGCACGATCTTGATTAAAATATGAATTTCTATGCAAAATTTTGCCTGCAAATAGTCTAGTTTAAAATAAAATTGACGCCTTCTCTCAAAGAAAAAAAAAATGAGATTTAACATTATGGCGTCATTTTGTTGACATATATATATTCGACCTGACCTTGAAACAATAAGAGCAATATTTCCTTTTGTTCCATGATTATGACGATGTGATTTTTATACGAGTACCGTAATTCGTAAACGAGCACAATAGCTTGTAACAACATCATGAAAATTATAATATAATCTTGTACTTTTTTTTTATTACGTAACACGTGTCATCCATTTTGAAATATTTCTAAGTTTTACAGGGAAAAAAAGCTTGTATTCCCTACTTTCCGCATATCTACTGAATCAAATGAAGTTCGTGTACAAGATATTTCTACCCATTATCACCTCATGATACATTTATGTGTCGACACTAAACAATGGCGTATGTTAAAGCAAGAATTTGTTACACCTGTAATTATGCTAATTGACAAGGAAATGTAGAACCGGGTTTTCTCACTTGGAAGCAACCAATCCTATTGTTAGACAGACAAAAGGATTTGAATCACAATATGTTTCTCTTTGGGAGCCACCTTGAAATGACAAGTTGATCTACAGGGAACAAACGAATGAAAATATTCATCCCAGAAATGAACACTTAATTACGCTTAAAAAAAAAAAAAAAAAAAAAAAAAGAGGTACTTTGAAGGGAAGCTGCTACACTGACAACTTAATACATACAACTTTTATCATCTTATCTTGAGAATCATTAATACACGGAGAAAACACAAAGATTTCTCAAATAATATACATATTTGCCACACCAGCTTACCTAAGAAATTTTGTTGGGCATGCAACAGAAAGGAATAATGCAACATTCTTACTATAAGAATGTCTTAATTTGTGTGTGACGCTCATAATAGTTCACAGACACGCTAACAGGTGTCTCTATCTGAGCTGCCTGGTGTTTGACGCCAATAGATGGCGCAAGTGTGCAGACATTTTTCAGATTTAATTGCAACTTATAAACGGTCTTTCAATTTGTTTCCAAATGAGACAAAGAGCAATTGCAACCAATAGCGATTGGCGAACCGAGGGTTGACGGGAACAACTAGTCTTTTATAATACCCAAGAAAATAAAAGATATTACAGATTTTGTGGAGGAAGGATGGTGGCATGCATTGGCGCCGACTACGTGGATGCTCCGGGGCTCAAGTATCCACTGAATTTTTGGGTTCGAATCAAGGGCGCCCATGTTGTGGTTTCCAAGGGGGAGGGGGCAAATATAAGCAACGTTTCAAATATAGTTTCAAATTTTGCTGTAACTAACAAGGATCTTATAAAATAGAGGATCTGCCCTTACAACAAAATCTCGAAGCCATACGTCACAGTTTCGCCACCCCTACTCTGCCCACTCCGCCTAATAGGATCGCAATGCTTTGAGCCAACAATCATGGCGGAAATAAAAGTAGCCAATCAGAGGATGGTAGAAACGAGAGTAGCCAATCAGACGTGCCGATAATCGGTTGCTTTTTGGCTTCACCGATTTAATAGGATGAAGATACATATGGGCAGATCCTCTATTTATAACATCCTTTGTAACTAATGTAAAAATTCTATTGGGTTTTCGATATTCCCAAGTACAATTTCCTCTTTGGGGGGGGCAAGCGCCCCACCTTGCCTCCCTGATGGGCGACTTTCGTTCGAATTAACTTCGAAATTACACTTCCATCCGGTCAATAATAAAAACAACCTCGAAAGAATATGATCCCAGGTTAAATTTTACATAGGTATGCATACATGTTCAATAATTTATCAATACCTATTTTACTCTTCAGCTTTACGGCATATCGAGCGATATAGAATTACAATTATAATAATAATCCGTGGGCGTAATATTGTATGATTATTTATTTCAAGAATTTGGTGTTCGATGATGTTAATTTATATTTTAAAAAAATGTAAAATGCTGACTGTAATCATTATTATTTTAATAATCTTTTGTCTCCCTATCTTCGCCAATATTACTAAATTGCAATTTAAAAGTAATTTCATGGTTAATTTTATTTCAGTAGATTTTGATTGCCTTTCTCAACTCTCCGGAAGAATTTGGGAACCATTGGTCTATTAGGATCTACTTTTTTAAAAAAAAAAAAAAATAATAATAATAATAAAAGACATTAGTACCGAATCCCAAGCACCTACTGAGAAATTTAAAAGTCAGTGCCTATGGTGGCACATTTCTCGAAAGATGCATCGCTTATAAATCAGAGTGTAGATCAGAAAAATTGAAATTACAATCGACCTTTAGTTTTATTCTTCTGTTTCTACTTTATGGTATATATATATATATATATATATATATGAGAGAGAGAATTTGTAAGTTTGGTGAAATGCGCATGCAGGAAGGTAATGTAATGATCGTAGGAGTACAAATGGGAAAGGAGATCAACGGGTTATCTTCCCTTTATAAGAAAATGTGAAATATGAATCGGCTGGGCGCAGAGCACTTAGCACTCTTTATTCACAATTGAGAGGTACTGGGTTTGAATCCTCTTTTCCTGCAGTTGTACTAGGCAAAGCCGGAATGGTACCTTTAAAATGTAAATTCAACTTTTAATTTTTTGAGTTCAACGCCTCTTTTCAGCACCGAGACTTTCTGAGACATTGACCTACAGCTTAATGTGGAATCCGCACCGTATGAGTTTTCACCGGTAATTGACGGCGCCAAAGCGCTCCCTGGCTTCTTTTGTTTAAAGTTCCTGATAGTCTCCATGGACAATTACAATAGATTTTCAACAGCAACAACAAAGACGTTTGCTTTGAAGTATATTCAAAGAAACTACCTCGACATTCGCCATGGGCGGCTTTAGGATTTTAATTTTGGGCTTATGGATACATAACACATTTGATCGATTAATGACAGTAGGAAATTACTTTTCCAGTAGTGGTTGATACTATTTGTTCAATAATTATCTACCCTCAATATAAATAGCGGAAAATATATTTACTCTTTATTGTATCTTTTAGCATTTATATATTTTTCAAGTTTTTTGGGTAGGCCTGTGAATACCAGACCTAACCGCTAAAGCCGCCACTGACATTCGCATAGAACTGAGCAAAGGTCTTTGGAAAACATCGGACTCAAGGCATCTGGGTTATAAATTAGTAACCCTATGATCGTTCGGTTCTCCATTGTTGTAGATTCAAGTTAACTGCTCGTAGACTCTATAAGGAAGTTAGTTAATCAAACTGCACGCTTTCTCACATATTATTTACACCCAAACGCATACACTGCCATTATCATATTTTGTCAATCCCGGAACAAGTGTACAAACAAACCCAACCTAGCATGTTTATTATTAACATGCAGCAAATGAATGAACGAGTCGAAACAATGGAATATTATTATTATATTCCAGTGTTCGTGATGTTAAAACTGAATTCTACACTACACATGTAAAACGCTTCGTAACGAACTAAAAACTAGACCAAACGTTTTATGATAATGCCTGATAATTCCTCTGTTCTGAGGCTATTTATCGTGAATTAAGGGATCGTGACGCAAGAAAACGAAGGAACGGAGTGAAAATACGTCTTTTTCCGGGTCGAAGAAGAAGAAAAAAAAAACATTTATATGCTTTGCGAACCGTGAGTCCTTCCTTTCTCGACTTCAAGGAATTGAATCAAACAAAAAAAATCATTCTGTAGTACAGCACAAGCACTGGCTACAATTGGACATGCAATAACGAATTGCATAATTTTTTTTGTCCATTTAGGTGAGAGAAAAACAGAAAGAAAAAACTTAACTCAATGTTAGTTATCGTAAATGCAATATTCCTTGGGAATGTTCTCACAAAATAAGATACAAGTTAACAAAAAGAATGAAAATATATTATACTTTTTTTTTTTTTTTTTTTTGTATGTGATTATTCGTGTCTGTGAGAAATAGTTAGTTTTTCTCTGTATTATTTCAGAGATTTCTTTTTTGGTTAAACTATCTTGGTTTTTTCTTTCGTTCTTTCTTTAGCACGAAAGTTATACTTCTTTTAAACGTGATTTTATTTAATAAACTGATTTTTTTTTATTTGTTTCACGTTTAAATCTCCTTTAGGCAAAAGAAGATGGATGACTGCTGAAAATGAACGACACACGTAAGAATTTGTAGAATGAGAACGTGGGAGGAAATAGAACTTAAAAAGAAAAAAACAACAAATACGATATTATCCTTTACAAACTCACGTGGCTTGGAATCGAACTAAGGGCGCCTCGCACAAGATGTGAGTGCTATATCATTGAGCCACCGTGCTACGAATACCGGGGTATGCGCAGTATACTCACCTGACTTTGCAGTTCAGCGCACGGAAGTCAATCCCACCGAGGACGTGTCCCCCCAGCCAATATCTGTAAAACTGTTTTCGTTCCCACAATATTTCAAGTATCTTGGGTCAACTATGATCCAAAAGAGGCTCGCTCAACCATGTAACACTTTGCTACGTTCACAAAATAATATGAAAAAAGTAGCACAAAAGTTTGTGTGCAATTGTGAAAAAAAAAAAAAAAAAAAAAAAAAAAGACTTCTTGGTCCTATGAATGTGAAGGTGGAGTCGACTACAAAGTAACAAGCTGTTTTTGTTTAGATAGCGACCATATAAACGAATTTAGTTTAGCATTTTAAAAACCAACTAATTTTTTAATCATATTATGTTGAGCCCCATTTATATTAGTTGTAGACTTGTAGGCCTAAAACCTATTTACAAAACTTTATTATTTCGTGCAAGGATGTTATAAATAGAGGATCTGCCCATATGTATCTTCATCCTATTAAATCGTTGAAGCCAAAAACAACCGAGCATCGACACGTTTGATTGGCTACTCTCGTTTCTGCTATCGTCTGATTGGCTACTTTTGTTTTCCGCCATGATTGTTGGCTCAAAACGTTGCGATCCTATTGGGCGGAGTGGGCAGAGTAGGGGTGGCGAAACTGTGACGTATGGCTTCAAGATTTTGTAGTAAGGGCAGACCCTCTATTTTATAAGATCCTTGGTTTTGTGAGTATTCACTTCACACTACCTTGTTATCACTATTTTGTTACTGACATACACTTGCTATCATTTAAGTTAAACTAAAATTGTAAAATAAGGTTGAATTTTACTGTTTGAATAAGCGAACAGTAAAACAGTTTTTCTTTTTTAGTACCACATTTTCCAAAAATTAGACTGACTGTCAAAGGTACAAAATAAAACTTAAAAATTTTAAAGTTTTTGATTGCTTTTGAAGTTAAAAAATGTTTTAAAATACAATGTACCAAAACTTCTTTTTATTTTCCGAGGGAGGACCCACAGACCTTCCCTTTCCTGGAGGGTTATTCCATACAGACGTTCTTTCAGAAAAAAAAAATGTTCCGGGGAGGCACACGTAGAATTCCGGGGGGTGCACTTCTGGTACTATTTTACTTATTATTATATTATAAGACGTATTATTTTGGTCTCGTCCGGGGGTCACTCTCAGAGCTCCGGGGGGGGGGGGGGAACAGTGCCCCCAAAAGACCTGTCTGGAAGAAACACTGATTCCATACACCCCAGTACCCCGTTCGTCTGTCCTCTCCAAAGTTTATGTGCTGCTGACGTGAATGGTTCAGCGTATACTCCTTAAATGAGGGATGAAATGAAAGATACAAGGCTGCGTAACGTTAACTTTTTTTGAAAACTGTGAAAAGTATACCTTACCAAACATTGTACCAATACAATACTGGTGTTATCTTAAAAGAAAGTTAACAAAGCACCAGAAACTCAAATTTTGACATTGTTTTGTTATTTTGAAAATAGTAACAAAAAAGTATCTTAACGAGAAACGTGTCACTGACAACGAGGTTTTTTAGAACGTCGAGAAGGACGCTAATTGGGAGCAATGGATACGAACAAGAAGTTTGTGGAGGCAGTGCGTGGTCGTTGAGGTTATACGGGTGATGTCATTTCCACAATGACTCCAAAACAACAATGGTAACTAACTAATGACCCATTATTTACCTGTTTTGCTGCTACTGTGTTCATGGCTATCAGGGAAAAACAAAATAAGCTCCACTTGTTTCTACGATAAAAAAAGAGAAAATGTTCCACGTGCTCTGATAGCGTTACGTTTTCACATTGGGACACCATTCTTGTCTGCAGATAACTCCAAATCAGTAACATGTTATCTCGACCAATTTTTCAACAAACTGGCTTGACTTCCTCACATTTTCTTGTATTTTCTTTCGATAAGAGGTAAAAAAGAAAGAAAAAGTTATCGCTTCACTACAGATACACGAGTAAAAAGACGATCTTTTAAAAGCAACTGCTTTGCGTTTCAAACAATTCTTTCGTTTCTTAGGACGAAATTTTTGAGATTGGTAGACATGAACCTCCTTATGCACAGTCGTTTTGACACATGATTAGCATCGCACTAAGGGCTTGACTACTGCAGGAAACATGTTAGTGGATCTCTTTAGTATCACTTTGCATTGATAGACGGGATAGATATGAGGGAAAAGCTTGTATACCAATACACGATTTCTCCTCATACCTATTCCGTCTATCAATGCAAAGCTTGGTATACACCTTTTATTCCCTGTACTATGTGTTGAGATACATTTGGATTGTGTGTTTTTACCCGGAGCCACTCCAGAGGGATCCAACGTTGATAGGAGGGATTCCTGGAGGGAATTTTTCCGACATTCTCGCAATTTTCCCTGTTCAAGTACGTGATGGGCCCCAACACATAGCACCCCTGGAAAGCTTGTTTCATGAACTATAAACCATGACTTTCCAATGAACAGTGTCGATGCAATAGCTATTTCTTGTGAGTCTACGATTTTCTTTATACTAACAGGGTTAAGGACCCCAGGGACTTAATCCGTTGTCTATGGCACCTAATTTTATTGTGTATGAACATATCTGTTTATCGAATGGAGTAAGTTTGCTTAGGAAATCCCGTTGACAGGTTATGTCCTTTTCTTGTGAGCATATTTTGATAGCTCATCTTTTATGTGATTAGGCATGCGCACGACATAAGATTTGTGGCTGCCTCGTCTCGAAAATTTGCTGTAAAAGTGATGTCTCGACTCGAATTTTGTCAGGAAAATCCTGTCTCGACTCGTCTCGTGCGCATCCCTACATGTGATAAAGTACAGTGATATGAGAAGTCCAGCTTTACGCATTAACTAGAGCGGTATCTAGATTTTAGTTTCATCACTATTTCCATATGATATGTTTGCTTATGGAACTGTATATCAAGGAAGTTTCTTCTGGAGTTCATTTTTTAGTATAGTGTCGGGGAAAGACTATAAACACAATATTTAAGACAACATCCACACGCAATGGAACCACAGTGGTTTAGTCACTGTGGTCCTCTGATGCGTGGGGATCTTGGTTCGATCCAAGCTCATTCCACTACTTATTTCATTTTCAATATTACTGTCTCCCTTAGCCTCGGTGTATAAACGTGGGACGTAAAACTACATTCCACTGCCTTAGTTTCACCTTTTTCTACACATGAACTTGTTGGGAGTGAAAGTGTTAAAAGTTAGTGGATAGATTGTGTAAACAAAAGAAGAACGTAATTAAGATTAGAACAATGGTTTTAAAAAATTAAAAGGGTAATTAGGTGATTGTTTATGTGTATATTTAGTTGATGACTGAAATGAGCCAGATGTGGCTGAAGGTGTTTGTACGTTCAGTAAGCCTAGTGTGGCTATTGATATTTTAAGTGTATTTTATAGCCAGGTGTGGCTTACATTACTGGAATGGTTTTCACAATACAGGAAGGTTCCTGTTTAGTGGATGTAGTGGTATAAGTGAAGTAAAGATAGATCGGGAAAGAAACTGGTATAGTCATTCATTTGTAAAGCCTATTAGTTTAAGAAGTTAATTAAAGTAAATACCTTTGCACTAACTAATTTTGGACGACCTAACAGAACTGTATAAATTCTGAAGAGACAGAAGAAAAAGATTGCTCTAACAAAGCACACACCATACATACATTGACAGATCAACCAGGTTAGCCAACTTTCAAGTTTGTACACAGTGCTATGTTGTGCATGTTTATTTAATGACAAAATGCTTATCGAATGGAAAACCCTTATTTCCTCAACACAAAGGACAGATAAAGAATGATTAAAAAAAAAAAAAAGTCTTGAATATGCTGGTTATATCAACGACACACGTTAACTTCCGGATTTTTAAGAAGAGTAAATCGTTCTGAACGCCTACGCCATGATAAGGGTAACATTACAGAAATAGCCTACACGTAATGCTCTATTCGCATTTAACTCTAGGCATTAATATTTTACATGCAACAATAATAGTTTACTCTTTCCTGAAATTGTAATGAGCGGAATTAAAAGTTTTTTTTTCTTTTTCATGGAAACGTTATAAGACAGAACCCAATATTTATTGTGGGATCCGAGTTACTAATCGGGTTTGCATCCATGGCAAAATTACTCCCACCTGGAATCAAATCGGACGCCACTCGACTATGAGGAAGAAAAACAACGTTTCATATTTGCGTGTGTTAATAAATCGTTGTTTCCCAATTTCCTACATTAAATTTTTCCGGCACCTCCAAGGAACTATCAAAGCATAGAGATATTTCGTCGTTGCTTTTTTTTTTTTTTTTTTTTTTTTTTTTTTTTTTTTTTTTTTACCGACGACACATTTTACTGAACACCTAAGACATCAAAACACGCTTGATTAAATGTTAATGATAATATAAATTATAGTATTGTAAGCCTAAAGTTTCTATGAGCTAGAAGTGATCGTATTTTAGGTCTAGAAAACTTCTGATACGACTGTTACAGACAGGGCAACGCAGCGCATTGATCACATGTTTCGTCGCTAGGCTAGACGTACTTCCGCTGGTCACTAACGGATGGAGTTGGAGTGGCTCAGGCTCACACTAAAGGGCTGCCACGCAGGCCGGTAGCTAGTCCAAAAATGTAGGAGGGGCCCGATCCAACCATATTATATTTCATCACCATATTATAGTTCATTTGCAAGCCAACAGTGAAAATTTTAGGGGGGGCTAACAATTTCGAGGGGCCCGGCCCCCTAGACCCCACTTGATACGGGCCTACTGCCACGCCAAGTGGTTTGGTACGGAGTGACTCTCTCTATGTACTACTAAACATTACTGCTCTAGCAGAAGGCGTTGACTGGTGGATTCAGTCTCAAAATTGATTTTAACTAATTATTGAATGCTTCATCATCCTTAAATTCTGAAATTTCGAGCCACACCAGTTGGGAACCACTACTCTCGGATTCACTGTCTAAAATGAATTTGCATAAATTTGAAAAATCTGAGTGAGTTGAATTGATTTTGAGTTTAACGTCCCTTTTAGCAGAGAGGTTATATGAGACGGGACCTCCTGATTAATATGGAATCCGAACTACATGAGTTCCCGCCAGGAATCGAACCAGAGTCTCCCACGCCAAAGGCGCGTACACTAACCGTTTAGCCACCAAGGAGGTCAAGAAGAAGCTGAGTGAGTCGCATGAAATGTTTCAGAGCGAATGAATGGGTCGTCATGAGACAAAACTGATTCACTATATACTCGGATTTAATAGACTTTCTCTTATCCGACCAGGACCCGGTTCCGTGGTGATCGGTTAACAGTAAGTCTACTGTAAACGAAATACATTTTTTCCCCACTTCTGCACAAAATGCCGCAGGTGCAAATGGAAATACTGATGTTTTCAGGGGTGAGCCCAGGAATAATCCCTCAGGAACCACCCATTCATGCACAGTGCTACCAGTAGATTCACAGTATTATTTTCACCTCGTATACTGGAAGTACCCCTCGAAGGGAGGGGGAGTATGATATGGCTACCCCGAAAAGGTCTTACGTGAAACAATGAGCGAAAATCTTTGCATTTCCAAATTTATCCTTCACGGCTTCACGATAAAGAAGGGGAACAAAATACTACAAATAACATAACGCATGTAGTTTTCTACCGGAATCAAGGGAAAATAGATTGACCCAGTACATGAATTTAACGGCAAGTAACCATAATAAACATTTGGAGCAAGACTTCATATAAACGCAACAGCAAACAAAGAATGTCATTGCCAAAGCTAACGGTGAAATCAGACCACTTTCACCAAAATTTATTATGGACGAATGTACCTGCGTACTTTTTTTTTTTTTTTTTTTTTTAATCCTCTCAAACACAGTTAAAAGAAAACTGAACGTAACATAACATTCTTCTATACGGCACTGTTTTCTTCATCTCTCTCTCTTCAGCAAATAAACGTCCTTTAGCACTGCTTTTGTTTTATTTTCCTTACAGACTTTTTTTTAAAGCTGTCTCTAACGGAATACATCGTAACTGTCCTCAACAGCGGATGATGTCAGAAAGATGTTTTGCAAGTATTACCCGTTAAAAAGGAAGTTTTGCTAAATACTTTCTCAACGTTTTACCATTACCTGGAAGAAAACCAATTGTCATTACGGGATTTCTCTCTGTCAAGGATGCAGAAAGGAAAGACAAGGTCTCTTCACTGATTACATAGACTGTACTTGCGATATCGTGCTCTCAAAAAGTCCAAAGAAGAAGGAAAGAAAAATAGGAAGTTCATCAACATAACTAAATATTAGTTACTCCAGATTGTCATAATACATCATGGACAAAATGTAACAAATATATCAACCACGCACGCGTAGTCGAATAGTTCATATTCCAGAGAATCCGGGTTCAATTCCAGCTGTCCTGAGTGAACTTTCTCAATTCCTGATGGTCATCAGCAAAAGAAAGCAAGTAAGCAAGAGAGAAAGAATGCATCCCCTATATACAGGGTGTCCCATAAGTCGGGAAACAGGGAAATCATGATGCGCATCTACAAGAGAATATTATTAAAACGTGTTCACAAATCACACCACAGATCAATCGATGTATTTTCCAGGACTAGGTATGATTAGGTTCTGTCAATGCTTGCAATAGAAAGGCCGACATGTCGAGCACATTGTGTAAATGCTCATTTTTCCTGTTTCCAGACTTATGGGACATCCTGTATTGCACATCAATTATGAGTTTAGCCGCGCTTTAAACAGAGCGACTGATTTAAATATACATCCTGTCAGCAGCGATATTATATAGGAAAGACCTAAAATTTGAAGTGAGATCTGAAAAAAAAAAAAAAAATGAAATCCTTAAGTTTTACGCCCACGTTTATGCCAGCTAGGTAAAAGGAGATGGTGATGAGAAATGAATGAAATGGTGGAATGAAGGAAGTGGGAAGAAACAGAAGAACTCCGAGAAAATCCACGCACCCGGTGTTTGTCCTCCACAAAGCTCACTTGGCGCGAGCTGGGATCCAACCAAGGACCTCATGCGGAAGAGGTGAACGCTCTACCACTGATACATCGCGGCCCCAAGGGGATCTGAATCACTGTAGTGTATTCAATACTCTCACACAACGGTGTCAAAGGACCTCTGCACTACGTTCATGTGCGTACTAGCCCTAATGATAAGGTAGGTATTGGCTTAAATACTCAAATGATTATAGACTGATTAAATGGCTACTAGTGACATCTGTAAGCAAAACAAATACAACAGTAAAAAGTAGTCGACTAAAAAGAAGGGACTCTACGGTAAGAAATGAACTAAATATTGTTTTCAGAAAGGACAAACCAGAAGAGAAAAGAAGAAAATACAGAAACAATAAACGTATTTAATCTGTTTCTTAATCTTATCGAACGATATTTCTTTTGTTTCCTTTAATACAATTCCAGTGAAAGTTAACTTTTGTTATTGTTTACATATATTACGAGATTTGTATTTTGTTGCTGGTTCAATAAAAACACGAACACTCGCCACTGAAACACGATGTTTTTTAACAGAGATATATATGATATGTCTACTCAATCGTGTCTCAGAAAGAATTACAGTATTATCTTCATAAAAGTTCTCAAGAAAAGAAAATATCATATAAATGTTATTTTGATATGTTTTTCTTTAGCTCTATCAAGTTACATATGGCCTACATACTATATAAATTTGCAAAGCCAGCGACTATACGATGTACTGTAGTAGTTTCGAAATTTTATATTCTATGCACGGTATCAAAATATTTGATGCCATCTTGTGGCTTAAGTAATTTTGTTATATTCAGCGACATAATCCAAAACTATTAATATCATTGAAAATTGAAAGAACAGGTTTAATTGACTCAATTTAGTAATTAAATATCTACGTCTCAATTTAGTAATTGTGAACATCTATTTCATGTATTTAAAAGTTTTGTTGATAATTTCATATGGGAGAGAAATAAAAAAATAGTTTAACGTACCACGATTATGCTCTTTACGCTGAGAGAGACTATGCTAAAGCAAATGAATGATTATGGAAGAATTGGTGGAATGAGAAAGTGGAAGGAAACGGGAGTATCCCGAGAAAACACAAAGACACGATGCTGTCCACCACAAACTTACTTGGCCTGGGATTGAACCAGAGACCCTATGCACAAAGATATGCGCTCTATCACTGAGCCACCGTGTCCCGCAAAAAAGAAAGAAATATTTATGTTCCTATCGGAATTAGTTACTATGGGTATAAAAGTTACAATTTTACGAAACTGCACCAAAAAAAGAAAAAGAAAAAATCTCGTTAGATTAGTTCATAAGGTGAACGGTTCTTATACTTCGTTTAAATAATTTATAATGTACAAAATATCCTCTCCTCAAGGAATCTTAAAAAATTGCTTATCTGGCAAAAAGAAAGAAAGAGAGAAAAAGAAAAAGAAAGAAATACTGTACAATCTGCAGCAAAAAACCTGCAACATGAGCATGTAAGTTAATTGTGAAACGACGTCTTTTGCTCCAAAATAAATGTACAGGAGAGGACGCAGAGGTTTCTTCTGGCGTAGTTTCACAATAAACTTAACATGCTCATGTTGCAGGTTTTTTTTGCTGCGGACTGTACCAGGTGTCAACACATTCTCCACATTTCTTCGTTTTCTGTCCTATGTTCAAGTCATGACCTCCCGATGCAAACGGAACAAATTTGTCGCCTAGCGATAAAATTATTGCCAAAGAATAGAGGAATAACCTACTGCTAACTGAAAAAAGCAACAACTGAAACGAATGGTGGCACTAGTGTTGATAGTAGTAAAGACAAAATGGTCGCAACTTACAACAGCTCCCATTCGTATTTCCAGAAGCCACTAGACCAGTTTCTTTCCTTATGGTTTCAAAATAATATATGGGACCATTAGGAATTAGGGAGCTACGAGAATTAGAGATACACTGAGAATATAATTAGAGAAATCACGTAAACTAGACCTGAGTAAGGTTTTTTAAATTAGTCAGATTAACTTGCAAATGTCAATAATCATCCGAACTACTCTCATTTCTTACTGACTAGTCTTTAGAGATACTTGACTTAACGTTACTAAATAAGAACTGAATAAAAACGGCTTGTGATTTAAACAAAACCTAAGGAAATATACGCACAGTACAAACCCACGCGAAAGAAGACATTCTACGGACATTGATCTTATATATTTTGATCATTCGTGCTTCCAGCCAAACTACTTTTTAAAACGTAGGTACACCATGTCTCTTTGTGTTCTGTTGCTCAACGTTCAAAATCATTAGCTAACAATAGGTGAGAAACGAAACGCAGACAGACAGTAATTGAATAACGGACAACTTGCGCATCACTTAGGAAACAGTGTTGCCATAGTAACTGAACAAGAATTCCTCTTGTTTCTTAATGTGAACGTTGAAGAAAAGTTTAATACACGCTAGTACTTCTTTGTGTAGTTCACACAACAACAAATTTAATATTCGTAACTCCTATTCGTACAGAAAATTCTAGTAAATTGTTTTGTGTTGTGTGTATAGATAATGATTATGACATGCACCTTAGTTTAGTTTATTACTATTATTAGTATGTTACAGTGAGTTACACAAATACCGACAGATACGAATAAGAAGCCAAATAATCTCCCACTTATGTATTTATTAAAAAAAAAAAAGAACTACTTAAACTTTTGTTTAGACTAAAAAAACGTAAAGATTTCACTCTATTTTAACCGTTGCCTTTGGTGTGGGAGAACCGGGTTCGATTCGCAGCGAGCCATAAACCAAAATCAAAAATCAATTTTATCCGTTTACTTATCCCCCCCCCTCAACAAAATAAATATGACGATGTTCACAGCCAAAATGTAGAATGTGAATGAGGTAAAAATGGCGTTGGTATGGACTTGCTTTTAGTTAAAAAAAAAAAGAAAAAAAGAAAAAGAAAGTAAAGAAGATATAGTATCAAAATTTGGGTAGAATATACTAGATCCTGCAGCGACTGAACTTGTCGGGCTGTTCTTAGGTCAGCAATCTTTCAATTGGTTTGATGTAGCTTTCAACTCTGCCCTATTCTCAGCTAGACTTTTCATTTCTATATATACTTATTCTTCCTTATATTTTTAATTAGTATTGCTTGTACCTTTCCACTCTGCGTTATCCTGAGCCAGACTTTTCTTTTCTATATACTTATTCTTCCGTACATCTTCAATTACTGTTTTTTGCATCCTTTCACTCCTCCCTATCGTAAAACAGAATTTTCATTCCCATGTACTTTCTTCTTCCCTCCATCTTCTTTATTGTTCCATGCATCTTTCCACTCTGATCTATCCTGACCTTGACTTTTAATTTCCATGTACTTTATTCTCTACATCTTGTATTATTTGGTCCATATACATCAACCGTGATCATCCTATGGGTATTTTTCCTTCTGCCATTTTATCCATAGCTAATAGCGTGATTCCTCCGTATCTAATAATGCATTCGATAGTAAATTTCTGATAATTACTACTATTATTAACAGGATTGATAAATCTCGAAGTGAATAAAGGCAATAATATTGCATCACACATGGCAACCCTGCTGATTGGCACCAAACGGAACGAATGATCTTTTTTTTTTCGTCTCTTGATCACAAAGTTGTAGGCACACCCACCAGAAAGCAAAGGTTCACAATAACAAAGACCGACCATTTTCTTTCATGCACCTAAAGACGACACTAACAATATATATATTAATGGAATATTTTATTAAGCACAAGATTATTAAATGATCATAATATCGACACCATCCGCTTAGAAACTATACAGTTAACTTAAAACTCAAAATACAACACCGAAAACAATGAGAATTTCTCACTAAATATTTACATGTGATTGTTTACAACAGTTTAAATTGTGAACCGCTATGTGATTTGTGTACATAACACCCATATACTGAACAATAACTATAAAAGCAATTTCCCACCCTGATTCCTCCTAACAAAAGGTGCTATCATTTATTTGTGAATGGCCTCCAGTCTCGGAGAGAACGGAATAAAGAACAAATCAAACAAAGGAACTGGGCAAAGAAGTACCAGGCTGTTTGACCTGTTGCAATGGAACTTGACATCTAAGGCCTTCTTTCACGACGAACGATTTGGATCTTACATTTAACCTACTCGGCACCTCCTCTTTTCAGTCGTGTCATGTAAATGCACGTTCTTCATTTCACTAAATAAAATAAATATACTTCCACACACAAACACATGCATAATACATAACCACTATTATGTAATTAATGAAAGGGATGTAATGTGTCAAAATCGAACAAAGAGATTCACCTGGATAGAGTACAAAGAACGGCCAAAAACAAAGCTAATGGGAGTCCATTTTGTTTTATGGTCATAAGGGAAAAAATGACAAGCTAATCTAATGCCCTACTTTTCTTCTTTTAAGATGGAGATCATCTGATGAAAAATTGCTCACGTACGGTATAATTTCGCGTAAGGATATGTTTTCTACTTTCTTTTGATATTTGGCAATACGCCACCTTTTGAAATACTTTTTCTGCCCAACTGTTGCTTTGCTGCCATAAACATACACACTACACTACAAAAAATTAAATACATGTTTGGTGAAATTGCACTTTCTTGCACAATACTGTAAATGTATTATTGCATGTACGCCTACCATGTTCAAAATCTCTTGTTTGTGTATAGCATACGTTTTCATCTAACAACTACAATAACAACCGTGGAACACATTTAATGCAGCCAGTACAGGCAAGGGTGCCAGCAGATATTGTTCCAGTGGTGGAAAGCACACAAATACACACCAGTGCAGATATTTCATATAAAAAGAGCAATTATTTATGCATATTGCATAGCCCTGTATATTTATAATACTATATATATATATATATATATATATATATATATATATATATATATATATATATATATATATTAAAATGCTACATTTATGTGTGGTCAATTCCTTTCGACCACACTGAAATCTCGGATAACACAAGTTCTAGAAACTTGTCTTTTCGCTGGTCGATTCAAATTTTGTGTAATAAACTTTCACACACAAAAAAGTGCCATTATTTTTCGATCCAACATTTAAGGGGGCATTCTGAACCTAAAAGATTTAACACTATCGCTAGGACGTTACCAAGGTTGATATCCTTGTGATGGGCAACCAGTACAAAAACTATGTACAGCGGGTTGACGGACAGTGCAGGCGCTTTGCTTTTATATGAATAGCAAAACCCATTGTACGCTAGCAACTTCAAAGGGCTGTAGGGGCGAAATGAGGCGTACTCTGAAGGATTCATTTGACATCAACTATCACCTCTCCAAGTTTGTTACAAAAAACACCTCAACATAAATATATTAAAATGCTACGTTTGTGTGTTTGTCTATAGCAATTCACTCATTCTGTTTGTGAGTCTTCCTGTTCTTCATTTGTAATTATAAAGCATTGGTTTCCAAGCTGGATGGCGCAAGACAGACAGAAACAAACTACATTCGTAATTACAAATATTACGAATGTTGTAACAAGAAGGCGTTAAGTTAAATATCGTACTAATAGAAAATAATTGTTACGTAAGAATTGTGGTTCCATTTGGAACAAAGCCGCTAAAAAAAACTACGATGGTATGTAGAAGTCTTGTAGGAAATGCATATAAAATTAGTGAGAATATGGTTATATTATTATTATTATTATTCTTGAAGATCTGTGATGCTGCATTTATAACCGCAAACGGGGTCAAAGAAAGAAAACAAAGCACGTTTGACGAGGAGCGAGGGAAGGCGGAGGCATGAAGTATGCAGGGTTTTCAAAGAGGATGCCCGATAACGCCGGGACCCAGTGCTGTAAAGGGACATGTACGCATATGAGGAAGTGCTGAGATTCATGCTCATATTAGAATTATGTGCTGTACAGACAACATAGATTCAGCTCCTAGTATTTAATATATTACAAGCTAGAGTGTGTGAGTACGCAAATCTGTTTTGACATAAATTTCAGAAAATTAAAGCTCTTTCGAAAATCTAAACGACGGAAATTGCTCCATTCGTGGACATGATAAAGGAACACCTTGAATGACGCGGTTATTTTGTACAATTACATAAATCGGGTTGTTTGAGATCCATTTACAAAAGGCTTAAATTGATTTTTTATCACAAAAATTTAAAATAAGTTTTAAAATTACAACAAATTTAGGACAGATCTGATAGAATAAGAATATGGGAACAAAAGGAAAACCTCAAGAAAACCCACGGACGAGGTCCACTACAAACTCTCCTGCCCTGGGATCCAGCCAAGGACCTTTGCTACATAGCCGAGCGCTCTACTACTGAGACACCGTTCTCTCTTCCCTGTTCAATGCACTGAAACGTTCTTTTCTTCAAATTGAAATAATATTCTTTTTTAGTTTAATATCTCATGGTCATGTCCTTTAGGCTAAAGGAAGCGGAGGATGAATGCTTGCGAAGTTAAACTGTGTTCTTCGAACGGGAATCGAACCCGGGACTACACGGACTAAGGGCACACGCGGTAACCAGTAGATCGGGGAAGACAAATTAAATCAAGAAATCTAGCTTGCAAAATACCCTTTATATCAAATAAAATTTATTACTTACTACGTAATTATAAAAGTTTAATAGCGTGTATGCTGAAAACAGCTCTCGCATACCTTAATGTGAAGAATCGATCTGCAATAATGTTGTTCTAATAAAGTACGTATATAATAGAATATCTTGTTGAAGGAGAATAATGATTTCATGTCGTTAAAACTGAACGTCCAACGCGAAACACTTTCATTTTTTCTTTCTTAATTTTTATCCTCTGATCGCTAAGCAACTTCATCCATAAACTCACACATGCTCAGAATATAATCTGTTATTACACGCCCACATGAGGCAATATATTTCTGTGTTGAAACAATAATAATGATCCCTCTCACGCTTTAGTATCATGAGATGAAAGAAATAATGAACATTTCACTCACATTACTTAAAATTATTAACTTGTTCTCTGACGCTCAATTTGTCAAACTGTAGAAAATTTACCTTTCTTATTTAAATTAAGTCTTTCTTCAGTTATATGGATAGGTGTGAACACAGAATATCATATATATTCAACTTCTTTAACAAAAGTTCCTTTCTTATCTTTCTTCGTAGTTCCCACCAATTTCACTTAAACTCAACCTAGAAATATAAAGAATTAGATTTTCACCATTGTTTGATTTTTTACTGTTTCCTTCCGGTTGAGCACTGCCACGCGTTTAAGAAAATGATCAGACAATAAATTGCCGCCATTTTATTCTTCCTCATACAGTGAATTGTAGTTATTAAGCAAGAATTTTTGGAATGATAAAAAAAAAAAAATGATCAAAAGATTGCGGTCTTGCCCAAGAATTTTAGGAATGATCCCCCTCCAAAAAAAAATGCATCAAAAGATTGCGTTCTTGGAAAATAATTAGTTTTAGGATCACGGCCTCTTAAATCGAGTTTTCATATTTTATTTAGGGAATAAGCACATCATACTGAGTTAAGTGATAGCTTGGGTTTGGCTACACTATATGTAGTTCTTCAAATATAAGGCGTGCAAGAAAATTTTTAAATGAAATATATTGGATCTTTTGATGCATTTTTGGATCAGGGGACACTTTTTGAACGGCCCCTAAATCGAGTTTTCGTTTTTCCTTTCTTCTTAGATATAAGACCTCCAAGAAAATTTTTGCCTGAAATATATCGCTCTTTTGAACCAAAAAGACGAAACGAAACAATTCCTCATGAAGGAGAAATTGTGAATGTCTGAAGTGTGAAAGAATTAACGACGAAATTTTGAAATTGATAAAATTTACAAAGAAAAAATCATTTCCATTCTAAGAATTTAATTTATTCATTGCCCTGTATCACTACTTCAAATTAGCTTTTCTGTTTATATTGACATAAAAAAAGAACGGTCCTATTTGCACAAACGCACATAAAATTTGTACAAAATGTAAATTTCGCATTTTGCTATGTTGATGTAATGTACTTTAAGTAAATTATAAACTTTATTAATCTATATATAAAAAAATAAAAGTGACTATGTTTCTGACTATATACCTCTTCAACCATCCGACCGATCTCGATCAAATTTTCAACATAGATGAGGGTCGGGCCTGAGATGGCTTAATATTTCACTTTGACTGTGCCACTTAGAGGAGGGGAGATATTTTAAAATGATTGACAATAACCGATATTAGTGTCGAATTCATAAACATAAAGGATACGTGTTTCAGTATTTTGGAAAAGTTCACTCCTAAAAGGGTACATTTCCACAATATTCACATTTCCGGTTTTGTATTCATTAAACCTTATTCTAACCGTGCGGAGAACGGACACTTCTGCCAGCTTTAAATTAAAACTTGGAAGAGAAGATGCAAATCTTCAGAGACCAACTCTTAACACAAACGAATTTCTCTTTGTATACAATCAATAAGAAACAGAATAGCTAAAAAATTTTAACGACCCACTTTCTCCAGTTCATTGAATGATATGAATCACCTTACAGGAAAATATCACAGCGATAAGAACTTTAAAAAATTACTAGTAGATTTTATTTAGTAATAATAATAATAATAATAATAATAATAATAATAATAATAATAATAATAATAATAATAATAATAATAATAATAATAATAATAATAATAATAATAATGTTGCTGTGCAACATGTATATACTCCCATTTTGTCAACAAATTAGGTCAGATTTTTCCTAGAAATGTTCAGGCAATTTTGTACTTACGCAATTCGATAGCTAATATTTATTTCTATGTTAAAAAAAATGCAGAAGCGTGGAGGATGGGTACATATTAGGATGATTCACGCTCATTTGGTATCGAGTCTTGGTGAAATTTTCTCACCAGAACTCAAGTTTATGACTTCAAGAAATATCGCACATATGTATGGTGAAACAGGTGAAACACTTACGTGCTCATAATACATACGCAATTTCGCAATTTAGTAAGACGATGCACTTGCATTTATTCTAGATATTACATTTTTTTTTTCATTATATGCGATGACAATTAACTTGATAATTTAAGGGGAAACTCTTATGGTTGTCACCAAATAATAATTAACTGGTTTGCTAGTTATTATTTAGTATTGTGTCGTTAATAAAAATAGTCGATAATAAAGTATACGACATATTTCTACAAGTAAAAATTTTCAATCCTGCTTCGTTCCTTCCCGGTCTCGTCCGGAGATAGAATTAAAACCTAACGACTTCCTAAATTAGAGCTACATAAGATATTAAAAAATTACGGAGGCATTTTCTGTATGTATGAAATTAAACGTAACAGAAACTGCTTTTTGTACTTTTCCAACGTGTCATCTTTAAGTAACTTACACTCATTTATAGAATTTGTATACAAATTTCACAGACCAGATTGTATTAAAATAAACTATGCAACTTACTTTTATCAGACAGACAGCTTATTTTGCCTGGCGGTCAATAACTATTCCGGAAGAGGAATAATTCGATCTCTAACCGAATAAACCTAATATTCTATGTTGGTCACCAGTTTACGCGACTAGACGACTCTTAAATTGAATCTAGAGAAGAACTCACTCGATCCTCAACCGGTTAAAGGGAATTTCTCTTCCAGCTCTTAAGCAGGCTTTTCTTACGTAAGGTTCCTTTAAAATAAAATAAAATATCCACAGCTATGCATCACTTAAATAGCTAGTTAAAACACACACACAGAACCCCCCCCCTTCATTCAAGAGACAATCAAAAATACATAGAGAATGCGCCTCATTCAAGAGACAATACAAAATACATCTCCGTAATCGACATCATTTAACTGACTGGGTATTAAAGAAAACGGAACAGTGCTCCTAAAAACATAACGACTGCCATCACATAAATAAAATAGTTTTTTTTTTTTTTTTTTTAAATCAAACTCCCTTCCAGGTTCATTTACCCCGGAAAGAAGTTATTATTATTAGATTAAGAAACAGTCTATTACGTAAGAGAACTGTCCAAAAAGTTTAGCGCAAAATGAATAATAATACTAATCGAAGTAAAAACAGACAACCTTATATAGAAATCTTAAAAAAGATTGAATAGAGAATTAATACGAAATTTTGAAATCTTTAAAATTTATTCGTACAAGGGGAATACCATTCTCAACGTCGGGTGTCCCACAGACTCCCGAAAAAAAAAATCTATGAACATTATAGTGTACACCACAATCTCACATGCCATTAGATCGCCAGAGGTGAGCGCTACGCTAGCCACTGCGAACCCTAATTGCTAAAAGAACGACCAAAAAGCATAATCTCGCAGTTTATTGAGCAAATGTTCAGATAAACTCGCAAAATCAATTACACTCACTAAATGAAGACAGTAATTTATATTTCATAACTCGGTTATATGTGAAAATCTACATCTTCATTCACAACGTAACCAGGAAAGAATAAACAATTAATTCTTATAATATCTACATGATTGCCTTTCGAAATGTTTTTCTCATGATGACTTGGCTCACAGTATATAAACAACAAATCAAACATTTATCCATTAGAAATGCATCTCTCTATTTCATAACGTTTATATAGAAAATAAAAGGTCACCCGAATATTTGCAATATTTTATTTGAGTAAACAAGTATACACATAGTTGACATGTTAGCATAAGCAGCATTAATAAACGTGGTTAAAGACTATACATTTTCTTCAGATATCAGTCAACAAATAAACAGTTGGAGACTTGGCATGACTTCTTACTATTTCATTCGCAATAAATATTGTGAATGTTCTGACATTGTTGTTCCGAGATCATAAATAAGGAATAATTCCTTAAACATTATAAAAGGTAATTCTGTGTAATATGTGAATGTTTAGAATCAAGTAGTGGAATGACCAAATATGAGAAGGTATTATAATGAAAGTCTTCAAGCAGAAAAATTACTTCAATATACTGGGTGTTAATAAACTAGACAAACTTTTTTTTTCAATCTTTTGATCCATTTTTCTTTGATAATCCCTAAAATTCTTGTTATACAGGGTGGCCCAAAAGTAGGTATACACCCCTGCATTGATGAAGTATAACATTCTAGTTTATGGGTTTATTTACTTCGCCTCTGAAGAGCTTAAGATATAAGTAAAAACACATTAAGAACAAATAATAAAGAAACTATGTCTACCAGATGAATAACAATAAGAAATGATATAAAATGCAATGAGCTGATTAGTACGGCACTCTATATCTACTTTTGGGCCAACCTGTATACCTATTGTGCTGCCAAAATGCCTTGAGCCGTGGCAAAAATGCGAACTAAAGCTCACACCCTCACACACCCTCGTGTTGAGCCAATAAGGGTTCAGCTGTTGCTAAGCAAGAGAAAGCGAGTGGAGATCCTTCAGCCGATAGCAGCGCTTGCAACGGAAGACTAGGGATCAAGTCAATTTGGTATATGTATACTTCTTTGAGCAGTTATTAGCATTAAAAGGCAAAAATACTGGCTTCTGTTATGCAAAGAAGCCCGTTAGAATCCAGCGTAGCGATCACCAAGAAAGCGATACGGATATGGCGTTATGGTTTAAACAAACAGTTCATGGTCTTTTAAAGGGCATCCCCTTTTTAAGTTTCTTTCTTTTCTAATGATAAGAGAGCAAGAACGAATTATGTTTCAAATCATTACCTCTTCAACCTAGTTTTGCATTGAGCTGTGTCGTTACGGAGTCAAAAAGCCTATCAGAATTTGACAGATCATCTTGCCTCATTAAATGTCTGTCAGCTTCACGACGCAACAGAACACAACTTCGATGTCTTTGGGGCAAGACAAAACAAAACGTTTCACCAAATAGTTACGATCCACTGAATCAATGCAATTTTCTCTTATTGTCTTTCAGATCACGTCAGGAAACGTCTGTTCTTTTTCTTCATTGAACAATTGACGACAGTTTCTTCTTTTTTTTCTTTCTCCAGCAATCATCTGTCTGTGTTTTCGGTTGAGTTTTGAGGAAGCGAGTACAGAGAATCCATGATGCAAAGAGAGTGGAGTGGCATTTCTCATTTTGATGCTTCGCTGGGTTTCAGAGCAGGGAAACGCAACAACCAAGTTGCCAAATCGTTTGCCTGTTTTAAAATTTTATTTTTTAAAAAAGAACAAATATGCACTAGAGGGAATCGAGACGAAACAGGAAATTTTAAAAAACGACACAATAAAATATTGTTTATTTATTCTTCTCACAATGCAAAAATGCACTTCAATATGCAGCAAGCATTGTTAAGTTTCTACGAAAACAATTAAAATTAAGGTGCCACTTCAATTTAACTACGTACTTTTCCGGGTTTTTAATAAACATAAATAAAATTATCTTTTAACGAAACCAAATATTTATATAATATAGCAATCTGCTAATATGCTATTAAGTTTGTGCAGTAGTTACTTTCGTATATTAAGAAATTTACATGTAACTTAAAAAAAAAAAAAAAAAACTAGATTATTACTTCCCCACATTTTTTATAGCTAATGCCCTTTCTTTTTAGATAAAAGGTAGAAAATACTTTTCACAAATTCCTGCTGCATTTGAGGAACATTCTGAAAGAATTCCCCAAGTTTATTTTTATTATTATTTAATGAATGCATTTTAAACAAAAATTTAGTAATTATTAAAGAAAAAGGATCAAAAGATTGCGATCTTAGCTAATAATTAAGTTTTTGGATCAGGGGCCACAAAATCTTTGAACGGTTCCTAAATCGAGTTTTCGTATTTTCTACGGAATAAGCACATCATACTGAGTTAAGTAATAGTTTAGGTTTGGTTACACTATATGTAGTTCTCCAGATATAAGGCGTACAAGAAAATTTTTTTTTATTAAAAATTGAAACTTCATAGTACTATAAGACCCGACAATATTCGAAAATTATATAAAAGATGTAAAAATGGGTTAGTACGAACACATGTAAAGTTATATAAATATTTCACTGCAATATGCAGTATTTCCTAACGATCAGATCATACATCGTACCAGTTTATAAAGGAGGTGATAAACATGATCCAAAACCCTGCACACCTATTATGTCAATCAAGTCAAATATAAAAATGTATTATTCAAGAGCATATTGATTTACGTTAACCCTAAACAGTTTTGTCAAAATTAAATCTAGTCTGTTGGATATTGAGAGTGGCACACAGTGCTTTTAAATGTTACATATACTGTTGAGAAGTTGAAGATAGCATATAGCATGTGAAAACAGAGATATAAATGCATAGAGTAAATCCGGTGAAAAAAAAAATTAATTGCTTAATTACACTTTACATAGACTTATATTCTTACAAACATAATAGCAGAATTTTATTACCAAACTGAACTGTTACTCAAACTCATTTTACCAATTTCACCGGAAAAGGCCTAAGAACACACCTTGCAACTAACAATCATAATTTTACATCGTTTTCTATATTAAGGAGGTGAAACAGACTTAAGTCTGCACTCTTCAATTTTTAATACCTACTGTTAGGTGAAGTGGAAGTGGAAGTTAGAGTAAATATGCTCAGTGGATAAATGGAGACAAGATTCATGGAAGATTTTATAAAGTTAATTAAGAAGATTATGATGTAAGTTAGATAGTTTGGTGAGATACGATTGGTTTGAAGACTCGAGATTATAGAAACGGCACAGATACAGAATAAAGAGGTAAAATAACGATATTGTGTTTTTAGTTATAGAGTAATTCTGGACGTGACAGTAGTCACACACTTGATGTAACATTTGATATTTAATACAGTCACCAATCTTCTGCGAATAGTTCAAGAAATTTCAAAGGATATGTCATCAAGATCGCATCCTTGATGTTCATGTATTCGTATTTAGTAACTGATCTGACATAGTGCTGTTATTTGGCCTATCGCTGTTCCTAGCACTACGAATTAACGATTATTGGAGCAAAGTTCCTTTTTACTCGACATAGGCGTTCGTTTATCCGGACACTCCTCCGACATGCCTGAACCATTCTTAATGGTCATTCGAGAGTGCGCGTTGAGTGTCGTAAGAGGTCGCAATGTCCCGATCGGACACACCATTTGAGGAATAATCACCGAAAACGATGTCCATAAACTTGGAAAACCATCTGGTGCGCGAATTCTCGTTATAACAACGGAAAACAGAATTTTCAGCATTAGAAATAGAGCGAAGCCCTTTCCGTTTTGTTCTGCGAACACGATTTTTCAAAGCTATTATGCTTCTCGCTGATATACCAAATTCAACTTCTCTAGTTCTAGTTGTCTCCCTTTCGGGAGATTTATAAAAAAAAGTCCCAGCCTTATAGCCCAGTGGACTGCTTCACTAAATTTGTTTTAATTGTCTTTGAAAACGTAGATTTGTATAAAATGGCGCGTTCCAACATGGTCGAATTCGCCTGTTCTAAGTACATTTGTTTTTAAACTATTTGTGAAATTACTTGGGGGTTAGAGGCTCAGAACATATAAAAAAAATGTAATAATATATAAAAATTGTAAAGAAATTAAATTTAGTCAAAATTTAAAATTATGAACAAATTCACAATTGCATAATTGTAAGAGCACGACTCTCCAGGTGTAAAGATGTCCGTCGCCTCTTGTTTCCCCCCATTCAACTTTTTGCATGTCGTGTTCGTTTACGAAAACAATTGATGAAATAAAAAATATATATGAATAATCAATAAAAGTCGATCGCTTCACTCCAAATTTGTAATTGATACATACCTAGTTATATTATTATTATTATTATTATTATTATTTACAGCATAAAATTATTTCCTGGTCTACCCCAATTAGATCAATGTCATTACCATAACGATGTCCCTGCCATCATTTATGCACTTCATATACATACAAGTTAACTGACAATATAAATACATTTAATATGGAATGAACTTTCTCTATTTTATTGCGCACAAGAAGAGGAGGTGGGTTAAGAATGTAAACTATTTGAACATTACTTAACACCCACGGCTTGAAAGTGAAAACGATATGTCACAGCAGAGAGAGTGGTTGATAATATGTAAATTATATGGGGGGAAAATACTTATATCCATTTACAAAAATGTATTGTTTTATGTACCATTGTAATGTAGATTAACGATACAAATGTCATTATTGCACAGACAAAATGGTAACTGAAATATGACAATTACTTCGATGACTGAAGTCTATTCATATATTGTATCGGCCTACACAAATAAGCAATTTTGTACGTATACAGCATCTACTTTCTTACGTCTGAGTATTCTTCCCACAAGCAGCCATGGCTCAGTGGTAGACCTTTCGCCTCTGACGCATGGGGTCCTTGGTTCGATCACAGCTCGCGCCACGTGAACTTTGTGATGGACAAACACCCTGTGCATGGTGTTATCTCGAGGTTCTCCCGTTTCCTCTCACTTCCTTTATTCCACCATTTCTTTTATTTCTCATCATCACAGTCTCCTTTAGCCTAGCCGGCATAACCGTTGGACGTAAAAATTAAAGATTTTTGTTCCCACAAGCAGGTTCTAGACCAGCGTTTCCCAACCTTTTTCAACTTGCGGCACACTACGGGTGTTACTTCGATTCTCGCGGCACACTTATAGATATTATTACTTGTAAATATAAAACTGGTATTTTTTCTGTGATTATTGGTCGAGAAGAAAGCTCGATCATTGTTTTTTTTTTTTCCATTCATTGTAAATCATTATGCTTATTTTTCATTCTAATTTAAAAATAGAAAACAATTGCAATGAAATATTGGACTCAAGTTTTTAAAAATACGCTTTCTTTTTAAAAACTGTATCCAACCTTTTACTAAGAAGGAGGATCACTAAATAACGAACGAACAAACAAATCTCATTTACTTTTAAAACACAAATGTAGGTACTTTGTCGAAAAGATTGAATGATATTTTAAATTTTTAAGTTAGGAAATGGTCTGCAACAATAAAGAAGCAATAATGGTCATAACAATGATAACCACTTTTTTTTTCAACATTAGAAATGTACAGAACAGTAACCCGGTATGAAACTTAAAATTGTAGATTCACAATAGAGTTTCATAGTAATGTGAAATACAAATATACATTTTTCCCTACCTTTTGCAATTTGATTGCTATAAAATTAATAATTGTTTCGATTCCTCGCGGCACACCAGCGGCCCATTCACGGCACACCAGTGTGCCGCGGCACACCGGTTGGGAAACGCTGTTCTAGACCATTTATAATAATGTAGTTAGGTTAGATTACGAAACCAGTTAATCAGAAGAGGGTGATCGGTGCCTTATCCTTATGGTTTAAAAATATATCAAATAAAATTAAATTTATACTTTTGCGCCTTATGAAAGCATTGGTGAAATTATGTGGGAAGAACGTCGAACTCCTGCGAACATCACATGGGTTCAATACTTGCTGCAGTTTTATTTGCAGTTGTGCCATTGAACCAACAACTAAGCTTCTTCTTGTGTTCTTCCGAATACCTTATATAACATTAGTAAATGAACATCGCTTCTTTCGTAAGCTACACAATCTCTGCAGAATAACCATACTTTCCGTCAGTGAAACAATTATTTAACATGAAGACACAATATAGTTATTAATTTTACACCCCACGCTTGTCTTGCAGACTAAGAAAAAACAAGATGATTCATTAAAAAGTGAATGATTACGAAAACAGTAGAAATGAGAATGTGAGAACCTTAAGAAAACGCACTGACACGATGGTGTCCACCACGAACTCGCATGGCTTGGGGTCAAACCAAGAAACCCTCGTATCAAAGAAGAGCCGCTCTAACATTGAAGCGTATCCCGTTCACAATGTCAAGCAAAAGTTTTATAACTAACAGACTTCTGAGTCGATGTTGTTTCGTCCAGTTCCACAACGGCTCTTGTCCATTTATGTCAAATACCAGAAGAGCGAGAAAAACTGTAGGATCGATGCGTTTTGTAGAACTGGAAATATTTGAAGATTCTGTTCAGGTTTTTCACATGAACAGACTGAAGTATTCCCAGTTCCACAAAACATACAGATCACACATTAAAAAAAATTAAAAAAAAAAGATTTCTGGGATATTCTGTAAACGGACAATTCTTTCGTGTAAGATGAAAGGGGCTAACTTTTTCATAAGAGACATAAACTAACTTCAAGATCACCAAGAAAATGTTTATTCTGTGTGCACTACAAGTTATAATAAATAAAACAATAAAATATGCCTTAGTCATGTTTTCTGTTTTAATTTTGAAGTTTCCTTCTGGTAAGATCCTTGGGTTCTTCTGAGATTTTTTTTTTTTTTTAACTTGAGCCCTTTTGACTAAGCACTCAAGATTTCTTGCTGACAAGATGTCCGAAGGAAAGACAAGGAAAGTGCACAGTAATAATAATAATAATAATAATAATAATAATAATAATAATAATAATAATAATAATAATAATAATAAATGTATATAAAATATTGATTACATAATCTAGGAATCGTCCTTCCTCGAGACGTATACACTAGATATTGCACAACTATGAGTAATAAGCACAAGAGGAAACATGTGCTCATGGCCTTTTTGTCATTCATTACACATACACATGCTAATTAGAAATGTCAGAGGCAAGGAGGGGAAATGAAATTAAAAGTGACAATAAAAACTATATAACGAGAGGTACATACTGACAGAGAAAGTTAAATTTAAAAACAACAACAAAAAAAAAACTTTCAAGGATTCATTGAAACCTTTTTTTTTTTTTTTTTTTTTTAATAATAAAGCTCAGATGTCATAAGTGCGAATTTTGTTGCCACAATCAACGTATAATTTGTTCTCATTCCCTCCACCCACACAACATAAGGATACAATTTCACTGTATCTCTCTCTATGCTACACAGTATGTCAAGTACTTTATATTTCATTTTTTTTATTACGTCATTAAATTCTTTAAGCACTTTCCAGTGTTGATTAATCTTAATTACGTTATATACGCACTTCATGTACACTTTTTTTTTTAAAAAAAAAAAAAAGTTAATAGTAACTCTCCAAGAAAACAAACGAAAAGTTATTAGATAAATAATAAACCACTCCTTTCGATTTCATATATTTTACATATGACACTATCGAAAATCCTAGGAATAACACTCCGAATACTTTTGTGGCTCCTGTAAAAGACGGAATGTAAATCATAAAATTATTCTGCCATTTGTAACTCGACAATTCAATGACATGAGCTGTGTATTAACAAAAATAAAAACAAATGGTTTCCTTTTGAACAAACTTTGTACAGATAAGTACAACAAAAGGTAGGGAACCGTTCGTTGATCATAAGAAGAATTAGGATTTTATACTTCTGTATGTGCACTTCTTTATTTCTTTCTTTTAGAGCAAAAACGAGTTCTTCTGAAGTCTTGATTTGCCAAAACGTTGCTTCCAGTTAGGAACAGAGATAATTTGTCATCAGCTCTCCCAATTCTGAGCCTTTTATCCCTTCATTTCCTTAATTAGCCTCTAATCTCGTTTCGTGGTATTTTACCCCTATTTCTTAAAATTTTATTCCAAATTCCTTATCATTATGGATTGAGTGGTTATTTTTTTTTTTCTTTTTGTGCGAAAATTTTGACTAGATCAATCAGTTTGTGCTTCCTCTGGATGCAAACACAAAAGGTGCAATTTCCAAGGCGCACAAACTTCTTTAGCCAGAGAAGATTAATGATTTGGACACAGAATTGTTTTGTATCTATGGTTACAAATATATGACGGTTAACATTAAAAGCTGAGGAGCTGTTGGAGCAGTTGATTTAGTACAAGCTTTACGTTCGTTTCTTCCCAATACAAATATGTATCTATTCAATATCATAACTTCCTTTTCCCCTTCTCTCCCCCATGAAAATTTCCCCTAAAAATCCTAACCCTGATCATGAGTTTCTAGATACACTCACACTTTCCCTGCACCTATCAGTTAAATTACTAACCTACATTGGTGTCCAAAGCTTAAGTATAATGATTGTTCAAGAACATAAGGCACTAAGAACGTAAATACATCGCACCAAAGAGGGCCAGCATACCAACACACCACACATACCCCACACGGAAGACCACATTTGCAAGGTCTATGGTGGTAGGAGGTCGCACAACGTAAACGCAAGAAATGGGTCACAACTCACTACAAAAGTACTGAGAGATGAACTGCCGGCATCGAAAATGGGTTAATACAGGACATGAATACTTCAAATGATCTCGACACACGTCTGATACTGACGCTCCATGTTGAAGATAGGTTTTGAACTCTTGCAGCAACTGATTCCACTCCTCTCGAAGAGAAGTGTAGAGCTGCCCATGTGTTCTGGAGGGGAGGGAAGGTCTCTCGGTCTCCAACATGTCTCCCTATGCGTCTCAAGCATATTCAATCGGGTTTAGATAAGAAAATTGCGCTGGCCACTTGATGAGCTGGCTATCTTCCCTCTCCTGATAGTACTCAATCAGACTGTTACGATAAGAACTGGCAATTTTGTCCGTGAGCAAAAAGTGTGGGCCGACTACGCCCCTGAAAAGTTGCACATAGATATACAGAACCTTGTCCCTGTACCTCTTGGCAGTGATGAATCCTGCATCGAAGATGTTCAGGTTTGTACAATCATAATGCCTTCCCAATCCAGTACGCCACTACCACCATACTGATCCCTTTCCACAGTATTCATGGAATGAAAGCGGCTTCCTCGTCCGCGTCAGATCAGTGGGCGATGGAAATTGCTCTGAGAACTGTACCGGGATTCATCCGTGAACAGTACGCGGCTCCTTTCATTGCGGGTCTATTGGCAATGTTCTCGACACTACTGTAAACGAGCAGTTTTGTGTGCTGGAGTCAGTGGAACAAACGTTGCTAATCGCTGACCATACTTATTACTGGCACTTAGTGTCTGGTACAGAGTTTGGCGCGACACTATCACACTTGAGGCGGTCTCAAGCTTCGCTGACAGTTGTCTTTCAGGCATGGTTCGGTTGGAGTGTGCGGATGTAGAGTTATCACACGTGGATGACCTCCGCTGAATCTACGACTGATTTCTACTGTGTCGATAAACTGCTTCCACAATCTGAATATGACACTTCGAAGCACATTGATGGCTCGCGCTACTGATGTGTATGTGTTACCTCGTTCCAAGCGCCCGATGATGCGACCCTTCATAAACGCATCAAAATACAGTCTTTTTGCCATATACTTGCTGTCCATTGCCACATTAAATTCGACAATACCCTCCGCTAACTAAAGCTGACTTACACAGTGTGCCAAGTGTGAATTTTTGCTCCAAGCAAAAGTGTTCGATTTTTTCCATATGGAGCGAGACTGACACTTGGCACACTGCTATTCAATGAGCCTCACAAGCCATATTTCCGTGCTATATTTCGTCCACTATATTTACCGTGGTATATTTCCTCTACTATATTTTCTGCGCTATATTTCGTCCGCTATATCCCCCGTGCTCCTGGTTCTTGCAACTTATCGCATCAAGTTTAAGTTTTGGACACCGGTGTATTGTACAGAAGTCTGAGCTGAGAATATTACAATTTTCCCAGTATTGACTCTGAAACTGATTTTGGTCCTAATTTCTTCAACCTTTCGCTCTTTCCCGGCACTTGTTCACGCTTGTTCACAACTCAAGGTGTACAAAGAAAATTAAGATTATTCAATGCAAAACTTCTGCATTCTACGTTCTAAATATGACAAACCAGTTCATACTCAATTGCCTGTATGCGAAGAATCAGTAAAGTCCTCGTACACTTTCTATTATGAATATATATATATATATATATATATATATATATATATATATATATATATATATATATATATATATATATATATATATATATATATATGTATAAAAGTAGCAATGCTGTTTGGGGAGGAGGTGCTGTATATCTCTCTCTCCGATAAAATGCAGTATTACGACAGATGATGAAACATGTAAATGCAAAGCAACTTTCGCTTGCGTGCATCATAAAAATACCACATCAAAACATTAAAAAACGAGTGCAAGATAGAATAAAAACATACAAAATGGTTTTAACACTGCTTCAAAAATGAGAAAACAAAAAATTTATATATATATATATATATATATATATATATATATATATATATATATTCTCTGAAGGATTTCAATCTCACGTAATAATAATCCATAGTGGTCCTCTCCCACTTTTCCTACATTCCCACGCACGCATACCACTTGAAATGAGTTTTACAACTGGGGGTCTCACACAAAATGCAATTGATTCTCTAACTGCGTAGGTACATATAACCAAGAACAAGTGCAATTGAAGTCTGGGCGACACTACGAGCAGAACGAACATTCGGAAATGAGGTCAACACTCATATATAAATGCTTACAAGGATTCTTGTACCACAAAGCAAGCGTGTGAATTTGTTCCCTTTGCCTTCCCATCCCAGCTTCTTTTGCTTAAATACTATATAAACCATTTCGCTTTTCCATACTATAAAAAATTATCTTCCAGCCAATCGAGATATAGGCTAGTCTCTCTCTCTCTCTTCAGAAATTTAGGCCAATTTCATTATTTTACACACAGAAGAAGAAAAAGAATGATGTTTGGTTATTTTTCGTAACATATTTTTATTACTTACGGTCAGAGTACTACATAACCTGGCAACTGTGAATAAGGACAATTTTATCCTCATCAATGGAAGAGATATACGAGAATCTTGTACATGGAGAGATAAAGCAGAAGATAAATACGATTTTGCATTCCAGAATCTCCATTCAGCAGTTTCATACAGAAGCTTGTGTCTCGTTCCAGACCATTCACGAAAGAAGAAGAAAAAAATATGTAATTTGATGAGTTGTGGAGTATGGTTCTGATGGTGAACAACGTAAATAGAGATTCATATTTAAAAAAAAAAAAAAAATCTACTGGTATGCTATATGTTTTGGTTAATAGCAACAAATCTGGCGTCCACATATTTGTACCTATCATAGAGTGAATATAGTACATGGTTGTCGTTTTCTACCATTAGCTGGGAGCTCGGTGATAGAATGCTTACCTCTGATGTATGAGGTCCCTGGTTCGATCTTCGGCAAAATAAGTTTGTGGTAGACAACATCGTGACAATTTTCTCGGGTACTCTTTGTTTCCTGCCACAATCGCATTTTATCAATTCTTCCAATCGAGCTCCTTCGTGGGTAAGCGGATAGCATACGCGCCTTTGGCGTGGGAGACCCGGGCTCTACTTCCGGCGGAAGTTCATGTGATTTGGATTCCGCATTAATCAGTAGGTCCACGTCTCATATAACCTCGCAGCTGGAACGGAACGATAAACTCAAAATCAACTCTACTCTTCCAAATATTCACTTGCCTTAATCATCCGTCCCCCCTTAGCCTAACGGGCATAATCGTTGGACGTTAAACCCAAAGATTTAAGTTCATTTTTCTCCACTTGGAAATTGGAAGGGGTTGTAAAATTGTATATTTTAGCATTTATATTTTTAAAAAGTCTCAAAAAATGGTTTGATTATCTTGATCTGAACAACATGATATGCGGTGAGTAAATTATCATGCGAAATTCGAGCAAATGGAGAAAACGAATTTATTTCAAATAGATACTGTACTTCAACGCCGCCACTTATTACGATGAAACCTGAATGAATCATATAATAATGCAATTTTCATTATGTCACTACAAAGACGACGGCACGCAGTATGATTAGTGACGTATTGCTCAAAATTACAATTAAATTTGAAACTTAATTTTATATCTTTCTTGACTTTAACATCCACAATTACGCACCGAGCTTAAGGCAAACTGTGATAATGAAATGAATGATAAAGACGGAATGAAGAAAGTGTGAAAGGCATAACCGCGGGTTTGTTATTAAAGATCTTTTTCACCATCACCCTCCCCAGAGTATTTCATCAGCTTTCATTTTTACATTTGTTCTTTCTTTGAGAATCACTGGCTAGGAGTTTGAATGTGTGAATATTCTAGATTTTCTTGTTTAACATTCGACAACTTGTACATTTCCATAACAGTTTTCCAAGTGGATTTATGTACAACCGAAAGTAGTTTTGTCAAGATTAACAAAGTCCGAAATAAGCCTCTTGAAAACAGTTCTTAAGCAGTTCGATAAAAATGCAGCATAGCATAACAAAAGCTATTTTTTTTTAAAGGAAAAATTCGAGTGTAGGGGCGTCGAAATCTCTAGCTACGGCTCTGGCGACAAATCAAAATAACATTTTATATAGCCTACAGTCTATTGTACTGGGGTTCACAATATGTATACTTTACTAGGCAATTACCTCGAATTCTACTGTTTGGTTCAAAACCTTGAACAGCTTCCAAAATCGTAATTGGTCCTTATTTCCACATTTTTTTTTTTCATTTGATGTTAGTGCAATTAATATAACAATGCTATGGAAAGACATGCTCAACAAATGACCTTCAATATGAAACGCATTGTGTCATTTTGTTTGTGCCCACGTAAGAAGTGTCATCTCCTACACAATGATAAAAGACGAATTAATGAAACAAAGTGTTTAATGGTACACTTTGTTTTTAAATATGTAAATGAAATGTGCTGAGAGACTGACTGTCTCCAAGTGTAAAGATTATAATTTTACTACGTACATACAGTTGTATATAAATATATTTTTATAGCAACTTATAATTTGAAGGTTAAAAGGAGGAACTATTTTGTAAACATATGACGCATGATTAGTGAAGTACTCTTTATCTACATTTACTCGAATGACTTTCATATTTTCCCAGCACTTAATAAGCAGTGTTGCTCGCTTTTTTGCAATTTATAAATACACATCCAAGTTTGTTCTTCCCAATTCACGTCACAAAAGATTAACTTATTTATTTTTTACGGCAAGGCTGCGAAATTCCTGTTGCTAATCTTTACAGGTATTTCTAATTTCCCAAATATATAGCATGTATATATGCGAAGTATTGGTTCGATTTCACGTTAAACATAAGTACTATACTTCTCTCTCCTATATTCTCAATGCTGAAACAAACACTAAATTTTAACACCAAACCTACTTAGTCCGGTAAGTAGGTTGCGGTAATTTGACGTACGCACATAGAAGCAATATAAAACTTCGAACTAATATATACAGGGTGTTTCCAAACAACACCGACAACGTTTGGGAGGTGATTCCTGACACCAAGATAAGGCAAAAAGTATAGACTAACCTGGGTGCACAAATGCTTCCTCTCGGAGTTATAGCTGCCGAAACATGAAAAAAAATAATAAATAAATAAATCCATAGCTTAAAAACTATGGGACCTATCGTAGCCGGGTCAAGACTTCACTTAGGAACTAGTAGTGCCATATCCAATATCAATGTTTCAGAATCCTGAGGTACTTCCGTAACAATTTTTATAGAGGTAGTTGGTGAGTACTTCAAGTTATGTGCCCGTAGCCAAATTCCTTCTATAAAAATTGTTGTGTGAGTACCTCAGAATTCTGAAACAAGTATTTTTGGATACCGCACATATTAGTTCCTAAGTGAAGTCTTGACCCGACTATGGTAGGTTCCATAGTTTTGGAGCAATGGACTTTTAAAGTTCATTTTTTCATGTTTTCAGCAGCCTATAACTCCGAAAGGAAGCATTTGTGCACCCAGGTTGGTCTATACTTTTTGTCTTTTCTTGGTGTCACGAATCACCTCCCAAAAGTTGTCAGTGTTGTTTTGAAACACGCTGTATAAACATTAGGACCTATAATACCACATTCTAATGCTATGAGCATGGGTGCCTCTAGGATGGAGCAATCGCCTTCCCCTAAATTTTCAAAGAGTGTGCTTGTGTGTTTCCCCAGTCACACTAGTCTAAAAATATCCTCCGGGTGACCCTGGCTATGAATCATTTGAGTGAACCTTCTTATAATTCACGATGCTACTGTACGCCATTGGTAAACCCTGTTTAATATATTTCCTATATAGTACATGTAATAATTTATAGTTTACAATCGTTACTGGGAACTATAGTCCATGTATTTTTTATTACTATTACTATTATTATTATTATTATTATTATTATTATTATTATTATTATTATTATTATTATTATTATTATTATTATTATTATTATTATTACACCGCAGCTACTTTATTCCTTCAGTTTATATCAGCTCAACCCAGTTATGAAAAAGGAGAATGTGGGGAGAAGCCGGTTTGGAAGGTGAAAACTGAGGGGTGGGGGCAACCAGAATACAGACTATGGTAGGTATATCATGAAACTTCCAAAAATATATAAATAATAGCTTAAATTATTTTTGTCACGAAAAAACTGGGGGCCTAGGCTTCCCCGGGTTAGATCCGCCACTGAATGTGGGCTCTTTAAATGTTCCTCAATATATTTACAAACAGCTTACCTTTAATTGTGTAAAAGTATCTTTGTTGTTTAATGTTAAAATATATCACGATTCAATGAATGAATAATTTCATCCTAAGTTTAATAATCTCAATTCTACTGTGCAGAGCGTCCCAGTTTTTTTTAAACATTCTACGAAACAGCTTAAGATAAATCAGGGTCTTCCTTTCAAAAATTCGTATGGTTAAAAGGGAAAATTACGGTGTCAGCTTGTATAAAAGCTGCGCATAATTAAAAGCGTGTTAATTATTTTGACGGAAATTGCTTATGCCAGACATGCCAACTAACTCTCTCATTTCCACATACATACGAGATGATTATATACTTCTCCATGTTCCAGCAGAGAAAGCTCATATGTTTGTAGACTACACCCCGGAGGATACATAACATACTCTTGCTATTTTTTTTTTCACAGATGAAAAGGAAAAACACTAAATAACAGTCTTCCTTGATTCTAAATTGTACTATTTTGTACTCGTACTTGCTAACCCTGTCTTCTTCACGTGTCTTCCTCCCCCCCCCCCCCTTCAATATAATAATAATAAGCAACAGAAGACAAGTCTCATACATTGCCCGCAGGACTCGACTCCTCCCCAAGTGAAAACACTGGTCGCTCGCTAGCTCTTCCATCCGACTTCGCTTGTTGGAAGTTCGTTCTCTCCATGAATGTTGCCAGGTATTCAATTGAAATTAAAGTGGACAATGTTGCCATATTGTGAATCCTCCGGCAGCACTGTACGCTTCCTGTTGAAATACAACAGTCTTTTTAACAGCAGTATCCACAATTTGATTTTCACAGTTGTTGGTATCGGAAAATCAAAATATGGAAACTTGGGATGCATAGCAAATACTTATTTGTATTCTCTTTCCTAAACAAAACTCAAATTTCAGAGCCATTCGAATTAAAATTGCGCCGATTTTATGAATGATAAAACATTAATATACTCTTGCCTGAATATGATCCAAGCCCCGATGTTGTCCAACATAAAGTGTTATACCCAGGAATCAAAGTACGAACTACTTCTAACACAATAGCCCGGGATCAAACTACGGACCGTTCACACCACAGGTAAGCTTTACAACTTTTTTTAATAGAAAGTTCGAACAACCGAAATCATTCTCACTCAGTTATCTCGTAATTCATCTCGATCCTATATTCTACATAACCCAGTCCGTCAGGGAGTCTTATTCCGTACCAGCCTTCGCAAAAATCAACTAATGTATATATTATCGCACACTAAAACACAGATCTTGAGTTACGTTGAAGTATACCGTTACGGAACGGGACCTAGGAACACAAACACGAACGTTAAGACTACATAGAAACCCTCATAGTCTACAGATAGACTCGAATCCCGAACCTTGCAAGTGGCAGTCTAACTCTCCAGACTACAAGACTACACCACATCAGACCACAGCTGCCATATTGGTAGATCGACAGTAATAATTCTGAATGCATCGGATTGATGCACTATAAAATTCACTGGCAGTCTTTTGTTTCCGATACGATTAGTATTTGTAATTTTAAGTATTGAATTAATATGTATTTTGATTTAATAATAATAATAATAATAATAATAATAATAATAATAATAATAATAATAATAATAACTATTCGGTAAGCACATGCACGTCAAAACTTGAAAAAAATTGTCGAAATAATGCTAATATGATGACTTAATAATATACGAAGCAAGCTACTACAAAATATTGTTTGATTTGTATTTACATGTTTTGTCAGCAGAGAGACTTTTTCGGAAGAGACTTTGAAGTTGGATCTGTGGGCTTCGATGACCTCACAATGGGAATCAAACTCGGACCTCGTGAACCAGACCCTTCTGACAAATATTGTGTTGCATAGGCTAAAGACAATAAGAACTGATTCTTTAATGTATTCAATTGTCATCGAACCCAGGATTTCACGCACCAGACATATGCTACATACTACAAACCAACAATAGGTTGGCAATACTGACGACAAATAATTCATACCAAAAAAAAAAGTAGTACAGTCTTAGTTGAAATTCCGTCCATTTCCGTCCCGTGTATGAAGGAAAAAGGGGTAGTACCGCAACACAGTGTATAGGGAAAAGAGAGAAAGACTAATTTGCTACAGGGGCCTGTACACGCCATACATTTCAATCATGTGTGGCGTGGGAACTGAACAACATACAATATATACATGCCAAGGACACGTACGTTCGACGAAAATTCATGCATTACATACATACATACGCTATTTACAATTCTACTTTCGCGCAAGGTGGTTGTCAAGCGTGTACAGTTATAGTCGCACGATTACGGAAGCAAGTGGACTTATTTTTTTCGTTTTGCAGGAAAAATACAAAAGGAACATTTTCCTACGGAAAGCTTACAACTAAATTACGTGTTCTCTTTAACTAAATGCATAAGACTTACGCAAGTAGGTTTTCACGTATACTAAATCCCCTTATTTAGAAATTAGAAAATTACTCAGCACATTATATAGAGAATACAAAACTATGTAAAAATAATAATGGACCAAGGAAGCCATTTTAAATCTTTAATCATCGAATTCTAAAATCAATTTCTATGTAATTGTCATGTCTACGCTAATGACAGGGGGCAGCCGCTCAGCTGTACAGCTCTCATCTCTGGTGCGAAGTCTCTGGTTCGATTCCAGCCGCACGAGATTATAGTGAACAACATTGTAAGTTTTCTCTTGATTCTCATTTTCTCCCACATTCTCATTCCACTAAAGATCATAACCATGAGAGATAAAACTAAATTTCATTTTTTTTCAAGCGGAGTCGAAAGCAATATCCTCCATGTTTTATCGATTCATATGAAGATTACAAATTAATATCTATGTTTTTTTTCTTTATTTTATGCATATTAACGTGACACTGGGATGTAAATATCACCAAAATTTACGTGCAAACACTTGTTTGATACATTGTTTTCTACTCAATCACGATTTACGGACATCTGTAAACGTTTTATTGCATACATATGATCAGACTATGAACAGGATGCAAAAGGATAATTTAAAATTTTAATAATTCTCCGAAACAGTTTCTGACGTCATCAGGAATCTATTTGAATACATATACATAAAATTTTCAGTTTAACTTGTCCAAACACATTAACCTCTTCTACTGTTATAACACGTGTTATTCAGACAACCAATAGAAAATGACTACAATGAATCTAAAATACCTGTATATACAACCTTAAAAAAAATAATTTCCTTATCACCTTGAAGAGTCATCTTTGCTTCTGGCCCTGGCTAAGCAATGTATTTTACATACGTCCTCCCTTAAATATTTTGTTGTTTTTGTTGCTACAAATAAACAACGATAATAACCATCGTTTGAGTGTACAGCGTTCTGAGAGGAATTCAACAAACAGTCGAAATATGCTGCCTATAAGTTACATATGGAAAAAACTTCAGTCAACAAAGAATAATTGTCATGGATAGCAATTCATGTACTGCCAATATTTATCCCTTAAATACCGGAGTTTAGTGCGTTACTGTTACACATAGTCACAAACATTATTTATAAAAGATCATAACATGGGTTTTAGGATTGTTCGTACCAAAGACTTTTCCCTTTCTGTTTTCATGTATAATTCCTATTACCAGGGCCGGATCCAGGATTTTCTGAGGGGGATTGCACCAAATAATTGCCAGTACATTTGAATTAAAATTTGAGGTTTTTAAATGCCTTTGTGCATCTGTGGTGTGAATGAGGAATTGCCTTGGAAATGCTGAGTGTATGCTCTCGATGAATCCTCTTCCTTCAACCTTCATAAAATTGACAAACTATTGATTTTGCAAAACTCACTGCTAGCTTCTCACTTTAGGTAGTATATATTTACAAGGAAGAGAGGTGCACGTGCACCTTTGCACTCCCCTATATCCGGCCCTGTCTATAACTGATTTTTTAAAAATGTTATATCGGTTCTATATATTAAAGAAACAAACTGCAGGGAAAAAGTTGTGATCATAAATTATTTTTTGAGATCACATTTATGCCTTTTAGGTTAATATAAAGGAGACTGTTAATAAAAGTGAACACTTACGCAAGTAATTGATGTAACTTAATAATGATGTGGGAGGAAAACAAGAAAACACCGAAAAAACCACGAGCACGATGTCATTCATTACAAACTTATGGCCTCGGATCGAACCAAAGACCTCTCACATCAAAAGTGAGCGCTTTACCGCTGAGCCTCATAAAAAAAACTTCAATTTTACGCTCCTCCTGAGAATTTTACCTCTTGAATCATATAAGACGGCGTTACTCCAGTTCGAAAAAAAAAAAAAAAAACTTAGGTGTTTTACTTCTTGCCAATCGCACAAATATCATAGCATGATGTAGCATATGAGGCGGGGACACGGTGGCTCAGTGATTGAGCGCTTACCTCTGGTACATGGGGGTCCCTGGTTCGATCATCGGCCAAGTTGTGTTTGTGATGGACAACATCGTGTCCGTGAGTTTTCTCGGGGGGTACTCTCGTTTCCTCCCACTTTCTCATTCCACCAATGCTTCCACCATTATTCACTTGCTTTAATCATCGACTACAATAGCCTAAAGGACATAATTGTAGATGTTACACGGAAAGATTTCATTTTATTTAAATATGATATGTTGCGAGCGCGCTCAAAGATTTGTTTCCCAAAAATCCATCTTTAGTATTGCACTCTGAATGGTCGAAATAACTATAGATTTAGTTTTAAACTATTTTCTACGAAAAAACGAACAGTTACCATAAACTATACATAGATATAGGAACGAGAACTGGCTGGCATAGAACCATTTTGTACTACAACTCTCGCACTTCAAATGTAAAAGTGTTGGCCACGAGCGTTTCGTCTCCGTGTCGAAAACGAAACAAGCAGTACATTTTCAAATTCGACTTGAGACGAGAAATTTATTGAGTCTTGTCTTAGTGTTACATGATTTATAGCACAGAACAGTGGTTCTCAACCGATGTATCGCAACACATTGGTGTGACGCGAAATTTTACAATTGAAAAATCATGAAGAATTTAATAATAGTTAGTTAAAATCCAGATAGACTCTGCCAGTCAACACCTGCAGCGGTAGCGATAATGCACAGTGCTATATAGAGTCATTACAAAAATTAATTGGTTCCACTATTATAAAACATATATTATTATTATTATTATTATTATTATTATTATTATTATTATTATTATTATTATTATTATTATTATTATTATTATTATTATTATTATTATTATTATATTATTTATAATAAAATTATCAAACAAATGTGTCGCGAGGTCCTGGATGTTCAGAAAAGTGTTCCATCACTCAAAAGGTTGAGAATCACTGGTATAACTAACTTTATGGCTTATGGAACCCGGAAGTTCAATTCCGTGTTCACAAAAGCTTTCCATTAACTTCTGTCCTCAGCAAACTGGATCCAGTTTCTACTTTGTATTCCTATTTCTGCAAGATCCATCTTAATATTGTCCTCCCATCTGCGCCTAAGTCTTTGAAATGAAATGAAATCTTTGAGTTTTACGTCCCACGGTTATGCCGGTTAGGCTAAAGGGGACGGTGATGATGAGTAATGAATGAAATGGTGGAATGAAGAAAGTGGTAGGAAACGGGAGAACCCCGGGGAAACCCACGCACACGGTGTTTGTCCACCACAAAGTTAACTTGGCGGGGGCTGGGATCGAAACCGGGACCCTGGGACCAGAGGTAAATGCTCTACCACTGAGCCACCGCGGTCCCCTGCGCCTAAGTCTTCAATGGTCTTAGGTTTTCTAGTTAAGACTTTGAAAGCAATTCTAATTACTTTCTTTCATCCTGGCTACATGACCTGTCCACCTGAGCCTCCTACCCTTGATGAGAGAATCACTGATAGAGAAACTATAAATAGATAACCACAATGAAGAACGTTTATCAACTTTTAAAAATTTTGAAGTCATTACCCAATACATTCTTCAATAATAAATGTGCTCTAAATATTCGTGATATCACATGATAACCCTTCGTGGACTTTTGGTGATGAGGGAGGATTCTGATAACTACTGGATTAAATTAAAGAAGAAAAATAGGCCACAAATTTTATACATGAATTTACAAAGAGACGAGAAGAGCTTTCCAAGAACTGACACGAAATGATAAAGAATTCTTCTAGAACTGAGACGAGACGAGAATTCGCAAATTTTTACAAGACCAGCCGACAAAACTTTTTTTCTCGTTTCGTCATGTAGGCAACAGGCAGGTAGCCAGTCCAAAAATGTAGGGGGGAGGCAGTAGAAGTTAGGGGGGCCCGATCCATCACCATATTATAGTTCATTTGCAAGCCTACCGTGAAAATTTTAGGAGGCCAGTAAAAAATTTAGGGGGGACCCGGCTCCCCTAGACCCCCTTGGGTACGGGTCTGGTGGGCAACACTATTCAAGTGTAATTTTCGAGCTTTTAGATTGCACGTAACTTTAGCTTAGTTCACTCTTATTACCCAGAATGCTTCATACGATTTCATTGTGTCTATTTGATACATAAATAGTTCACCCCAAACTCAAATCCTTCGTTATTGTACACTATGTTAAACTTTATGATAAAATTACCGTACAATTGATAAGAGTGAAAATAACCTTCATTTTATAGACACTATTAAGTATTCGAACAAGTTTAATATTTATAACGGTCCATTATGAGGATATCAGTACACTTTTAACAATGCTGAGTCTAATTTAAATACTCAACCGAGTATAATTTCTGTCTCAAGGTGAACTACAGATTATTTCTACTAACATTAAAACATAGTTTTCATTTTAAGACAAAATTTGTACATTTAACTTTTCAAGCACGGGCCAATGGAAAAAAAAAAGTATGGCCTTCGCGTGAAACTGAAAACCCCCACAAAGCACTTTAAAAAAATAAATAAATATACATAAAGTGCAAACGACAATCATTATTTTCTGCTACCTTAGATCTCTCACGATTCCTGTTTTTTTTTTTTTTTTTTTTTTTTTTTTATGGTACTTAACAGACAAATGTGCCAAGGTTAAGTTCCAGCCCACATCCGCCAAATCTGTATGAAATGAATGTATGCAGTACGAGGTGTGTGTACATTAAGAAATTGTTACATCCTTTATGGGAATTTGTTAACGAGATATACGTATGTATCAGTCAAGGATTTTTGGGAAACTTTATATTCTCTTTGAGGCATCTGAGGACAGAGACAGAAGAGATTCAACGGAAATACGTGCCGCAATAGCCTTGTTTGTCCTAACGAGGAAGAATTTCACGCATTGTACAATTAGCGGATGTGTTGTGGTTTTATATACGACTCCCACTGGGAAAAAAAATGATTTGATGGAGAGAGATACTATAAAATCTACCAATGATGATATTTAACAATACGCTGTACCCATGGGAAAACAACAAGCATAAACCACGTAACAAGCCACAGGGATGATGCAGGAAGTGTATTCTTTGACTTGTTTATTTACTTTTTTTTTTTTTTTGTAACGAATTTCAGGACAGTTATGAAGCCATTTGCTATATTATAAAACACTAAGTAACAAAATATGGAAAGAAAGTCGCCTGAAGCCCTATACATATACATACTATCCCAAAGACGGACGGGGGGCCGTGATGGCTCAGTGGTAGAGCGTTCACCTCTGGTGCATGGGGTTTCGGGTTCAAACCCTGCTCCCGCCAAGTGAATTTTGTGGTGGACAAACACCGTGTGCGTGGGTTTTCTCGGGGTTCTCCCGTTTCCTCCCACTTTCTTCATTCCACCATTTCATTCATTACTCATCATCACCGTCTCCTTTAGCCTAACCGGCATAACCGTGGGACGTAAAACTCAAAGATTTCATTTCATTTTTTTTTTCAAAAACGGACGGAGAATTCCTTGGAACAATACAAACTGATTGGCTGGGATTCAAACTCCCCGACTTCTCGATTCTGAAATATATAAACACTAGAATCATTTATCTACATCGCTTTAATTTTTTACCTAATATATTCATATGCTCAATGAGAAATCGAACCTACGGTTCCCAGTTAGCTTATCTCGCCTCACTAAAGGGAGATTTTTTAGAAGGTACGGTCACGGAGAGCCATGGACCAAATAAACGCGAAGTACTTGATATGAATCTTTCGGAGTCAAATATGTCAACAGCAATTAAACTTGGAGACTTTTCTTCATACTAAAGGACTTTCCGGTGCAATCCAATAACCCCCTTTTGCCAACGAAGTTTAAATGGATCACCACCAAAAGATGACTAGCCTTTATTCATTTCATCCAGCGCGAAAACCTATCCAGTTTTGTTAGTAACCGCAACCAAATAGCATTTATTTATCTATAAATGCACCCACAGTAAACAATAATTCTTTACTTCGTAACCAAGAAAACTTACGCACGACATCAAAATATTATATTTTGGATTTTCTCGCAATCTTCCACATGTAGACAATATCAAACACGATTTCAAGAGTAGCTAAATCTTGTTTACATATAACCACATATAATTACAACTCTTACTTTGATGTGAAGACAAAAACGATCTGAAATAACTGAAGTTTCATGCAGTTTGTGTCAGCTCAAAGTCAAAGCTAAAGTATTTGCTTTAGGTAAGTAACTGCAAAGGTACACTCAGTTCTTTATTATTATTATTATTATTATTATTATTATTATTATTATTATTATTATTATTATTATTATTATTATTATTATTATTATACAGAAAAAGTAAGTGTGTTGGAGTTACACGTTTTTCCAGACTGTGAGAGGATCCACTCCAACTGAACACGGGAATCGAATCTCTTCTCTTTATCAGGGATCGAATTCGGGATCATCAGAGAAGACAGACATGTTTGTCGCTCGGCTGCTCGAAGCCTTCTTATATGTATGCCCTAGCACTAACAGGGAACATGCTCAGTGGAACAGCGCTTTACTGTGGGAAGGGTCCCTGATTCGATTCCGACCCACGTATGTTTCCGGTAGACAACATCGTATTCGAGGATTTGTCATGATTTTTCCACTCCATTTTTCACTGCAACAATTCTTTCATCAGCATCTGGTTCCATTTCTCATCAGTTTCCTCCAGTCTACATGATATGTCCACGAGGAAAAAAAAACATCTAAATTGATAACGTAATTTCAATGGACAACACAGCAGAAGTGACTGTACATGATCGAACTACCTGGAGAATATTAGTAACATAAATTACATAGAGAAACATGCGCTACAGTATTTTAGCTATTACTATTCTTCTTATTTCTTGACACATACTTATAGCTATTACTATTCTTCTTATTTCTTGACACATACTTATAGCTATTACTATTCTTCTTATTTCTTGACACATACTTATAGCTATTACTATTCTTCTTATTTCTTGACACATACTTATAGCTATTACTATTCTTCTTATTTCTTGACACATACTTATAGCTATTACTATTCTTCTTATTTCTTGACACATACTTATAGCTATTACTATTCTTCTTATTTCTTGACACATACTTATAGCTATTACTATTCTTCTTATTTCTTGACACATACTTATAGCTATTACTATTCTTCTTATTTCTTGACACATACTTATAGCTATTACTATTCTTCTTATTTCTTGACACATACTTATAGCTATTACTATTCTTCTTATTTCTTGACACATACTTATAGCTATTACTATTCTTCTTATTTCTTGACACATACTAATAGCTATTACTATTCTTCTTATTTCTTGACACATACTTATAGCTATTACTATTCTTCTTATTTCTTGACGCATACTAATAGCTATTACTATTCTTCTTATTTCTTGACGCATACTAATAGCTATTACTATTCTTCTTATTTCTTGACACATACTTATAGCTATTACTATTCTTCTTATTTCTTGACACATACTTATAGCTATTACTATTCTTCTTATTTCTTGACACATACTTATAGCTATTACTATTCTTCTTATTTCTTGACACATACTAATAGCTATTACTATTCTTCTTATTTCTTGACACATACTTATAGCTATTACTATTCTTCTTATTTCTTGACACATACTAATAGCTATTACTATTCTTCTTATTTCTTGACACATACTTATAGCTATTACTATTCTTCTTATTTCTTGACGCATACTTATAGCTATTACTATTCTTCTTATTTCTTGACACATACTTATAGCTATTACTATTCTTCTTATTTCTTGACACATACTAATAGCTATTACTATTCTTCTTATTTCTTGACACATACTTACAGCTATTACTATTCTTCTTATTTCTTGACATATACTTATAGCTATTACTATTCTTCTTATTTCTTGACACATACTTATAGCTATTACTATTCTTCTTATTTCTTGACACATACTAATAGCTATTACTATTCTTCTTATTTCTTGACACATACTTATAGCTATTACTATTCTTCTTATTTCTTGACACATACTTATAGCTATTACTATTCTTCTTATTTCTTGACACATACTAATAGCTATTACTATTCTTCTTATTTCTTGACACATACTTATAGCTATTACTATTCTTCTTATTTCTTGACACATACTTATAGCTATTACTATTCTTCTTATTTCTTGACACATACTAATAGCTATTACTATTCTTCTTATTTCTTGACACATACTTATAGCTATTACTATTCTTCTTATTTCTTGACACATACTAATAGCTATTACTATTCTTCTTATTTCTTGACACATACTAATAGCTATTACTATTCTTCTTATTTCTTGACACATACTTATAGCTATTACTATTCTTCTTATTTCTTGACACATACTAATAGCTATTACTATTCTTCTTATTTCTTGACACATACTAATAGCTATTACTATTCTTCTTATTTCTTGACACATACTTATAGCTATTACTATTCTTCTTATTTCTTGACGCATACTAATAGCTATTACTATTCTTCTTATTTCTTGACACATACTTATAGCTATTACTATTCTTCTTATTTCTTGACACATACTTACAGCTATTGCTATTCTTCTTATTTCTTGACACATACTTATAGCTATTACTATTCTTCTTATTTCTTGACACATACTTATGAACTAAGATTGAGCATGAGAGAGCTATTCCAATAGAAATACAGTGGGGCCTCGATAACTCCAAGCAGAAAGGAATAGATAAAAAATTCGAATTATCGTGTTTTTCGAGTAATTAAGGTGGCCAAAACAAAAATTCGAGATACCGAGGTTGAGCATCCTCATGAAAAGTGACTCTATAACTCGAAGTTGTGACAGTTGGTTAAATTAAATACGAAATCAAATTGCCAGTACTGTAAATAAAATACTACACGAGTAAAATACAATTACAGTACACATTACCAACAATGACAGGACTAGCAACAATGACAATTTTGTTAAAGAATACAGCTATACCTTTGAGTTATCGAGGTCACTTTCAGAGGCAAACTTCCACTCGTAGATGTTCGCAGATACGAAAGAGTTCCCGAGGTTTTTAAATATGATTATGAAACTCTTTAAAATTCGACTTATCGAGATTGTAATTTTTAAACATTTGACTTACAGAAGTTATTCTAACATTCAGGGTTACGCAAAGTTCGAGAGAATCTGAAAAAAAAAATCGAGTTACCAAGGAATTCGGGTTATCGAGGCCCAACTGTATATAAGCTAAATTTCAGAGACGAGACATCACTTTAACAATACTTTTCGAGACGAGATACCTGAGCTCTTATCTCGTAGGCAACGTTATGATTGACTAAAACCCACACTAGCCTTGCGTCACATCCCCCATCCTTGTACAAATTTACTTTCATTGATGAGGTAGGTGTTGTCTTTTGTGTTTCATATTCTTTAGTACATATCCAGTGTGAATTTAGGATGCGACCTATATTTGAATAAAGGACGACATATTCGTTATTTAATTCTGGCAACAGTGGTTTTCCCCACAAGATCACAGACCTTCATATTTTCGTTCGTATATGATGATTTACCACCATTAACATCCTCTTGTGGTTTACAGCTCATCGTAGTATAGAAAAAAAAAAGCAATTTTAGACTGGTAAAAACCTTGGAGTTCTTGAGTTTCTTCACATCTAACGAATCTTTTTGCCTTGACGGGGGGGAGGGGGGAATCGAAGGAAAAACTATAGAGGTGAAGTAGAACGAAACAGCATACACTTATAGCTTTTTGCGGTAGTTTTTAGTTTCAAATGTATCTTTAAGTTTGGGTCATCGCAAAGTTGCGAAACTAGGACTGTCTATCGTAACACTGCTCGCTAACTGACACTTTACATGAAGTAAATAGTTATGTAAAAAAAAATACGAAGAAATAAATGCGAAAATAAAGATGATTAATGGCTGGAGTTTTTTTTTTTTTTTTTTTTAACTATTATTCCGGTTCAGATCATAACATTTTGTCTTTGCAACATCGAAGAATTTTAATGTAAAAATCGAACGAAAGCATAGTTTCTTGTCTGTTCTATTATAAGAATTTGACAGATGTGTCAGTATTTATTCATTTATTTATTATATACTGAAAATCCCCCACTTTAGCACTATTATGCACTATAGTTTAAAATATACATTATACCCAATAATACAGTTGGAAAGTTTAGATAGTTCTCTTTTAGGTTTATTTCAAGTCAAATGTAAGGCTGGGAGACGGAGAAAAAAATTCGAAATTTTAGAATTTAGAGCTAAATATTTCTAAAAGTTTGAGTTTTATGAAAAATTGTTTGTTATAAAAAATATTGTCTTATCTATGCTCTAAAAGAAGATACTAAATTTATCTCTTTATGTTCAACCATAACGAAGACATTGGTATTTTCATAAGGGTATTGTTCATTTGACACTTCCAGCGGCCATTTTCCAATATGGCGAGCGAAGGTCAGGTGGGATTTCAGGGGACTTTTAGTATGTTGTTTAGCACATCATTCCCAACATTTATACCAATTTTCAGCTTGTTACTAATTTGTTCTTTTCTTCATTAAAATTCGAGTTTCATTTACTGCACTATATTAGGAATACACGGATTAGAGTAATTCGTAGAACAGGAGTGATGGTGACTAACTGGTGGTCTGATTGTACGGTTACAAAGAAAATTAAAAAAAGAAAAAGAAAGAAAAGAAATCAGATCCTTATCTACAACTGCACGTGCATTTAATCATCCGGTAATTTCCCTGTATTGCATGTTTTACACTGCAGATTAAAATAAATCGTATGCTAATATATATATATATATATATATATATATATATATATATATATATATATATATATCGCAATTAAGAACGGGACGGGTATATCCCCATGTAATTTTTCCTCTAGGGATGTTGAATGAACATTTGTGGTGCCCGAAATTAAGAAGAATTACTGCAATAATTATTACATGAAAATGACCGTATCTCCGAATCACTGAAGTGTAGACACATGACATTTGGTATATAAACTTCTCGTTAACAATAATAAGATACGTGTTTCCGTATTTCTTGATACTTTACCTAAAAGGGAAGAAAAGGAAGTGGGAAGAAAATGAGAGGAGGCTTATAATTATTATAATAAAATGTCCATATCGAAATCTTTTACAAGTTAGAGACATGAGAGTAACTACTCATGACTTTGCATTTAAAATAACTGCAACCATGTTTAAGCGTTTTTAGATGTGTGATCTAGAAAAAAAAAAAAGGAAGAAAACGAGGTGGGTTGGTTCACTAAAATCCCCATACAAAGTGTTTGAATTTCGTGCGAGTCTTCGTGCCCAGACAAAGTCTATATAAAGGGTTCTGAAAAAAGAACGCCTAATATTGTCCCACAGTAACGCGTGGAGCCATTTACTAGTTATGAGATATTTTGCTGGTATTGATTGCTTATCTCTCCTTGTCCCTTGCCGTATGTTCCATATATACAGTATTCTCTGATGGAGCTACATGATTTAAACTACTTGCTCACTCCCACCGATCACATTCGGGTTCAATCCCTGAAGATTTCAAAACTGTGAAAATACTTAACGGATATGTGATGATTTCGTGATCGAGAGCTCTTCAGCTCGAATCCTGCAACAGCCATCTTAACGAAATTCTTTAAACTTCAACTACTTTCTTTCTTAGAGTTGCTCACAAAGACAGCTCTTCCAACAAAAACAGATACATTTTCTGAGACGAGACATAACTTTCACATCATTTGAGACGGGACAGTTTTAACTCGTTCTTTCGTAGGAGAGTTATTTATTTTAATGTTCAGTCACCTTCACATACTTTTCTGTTCAGATTTTAACGATACAGCTTCTTACAGCCAATCCGAATCGATATAATCCAAACGAGAATCAAATATACGTCTTCCTTGCTTATTTGCACCTTTACCAGAATCACCTCAATGGTTCACACCTTACGTTACAGCCGAGGCACCTACAGGCAGGCTTTAGGGCGCAGGTTGTGCCCATGAGTTTTATTTGGGGGGGGGGGGATTTTTCATTGAAAATAGCACAAACTTACCATAATTATGTATTAAGAATGTTAAAAAGTCCCGAAATTGAATAAAATTGAGTCTACAACGCAAATCCTCTACGTTGTTACAACCAACTTCAGCCTCCTCTACTATTGGGGAGAATGGTAAATTTCTGGGAAATGCCTCTAAGATTGCGGAAAGTAAACATCGCTGCCTTACACTATCTAAATTTCAAAAACGAGATAATAGTTGGGAATAACGAGAGTATTTTGTTTCATTGCTTCTTTCCTGAGCTGTACAGACACCACGAACATAAAAAATATATCCACCGTATTAAGTAAATGAATAATAACATGACACAGTACTTCGTCTTGCCAATGGGCGTGGTATGTATATACTAGGATAAAGAGAACATTAAAACATATCACCTCCCATATGACCTGAAACGCACTTCAGGGCAAACCCACATCGTCGATGACTCAAAGAGGCAAGATCTGCAAACAAGCCACTTTACTACGAATTGCACCTCACTGATGAAATCAACACACTCGACGAAGGATGTTGAAATAACAAATAGTACGTATCTTGCATTCTTACAGGATATAAACAAGAAACTGGATGTAGTATGTTAAACTGAGTTTTCACTGTGATGACTTGTGTATATACAGTAGTATATAATACATAGTTGACCCATAAGATCACTCTCCCGTATGTTCACTTATGAGATTATGTGCAAGTATGTGTATGTAAATAAAGGCTAAAGCCTCGTTAAGCATTCGTACTCATTTTTTTAAAGTCAGTAATCTGCTAGTTTACTTATAACTTTACAGAAAGTATAATCGGTAAAGTTTTTTTTCTAATAAGAATGTACTAAAAAGATCTAATTATACGTATGAAAATTTGAAACAGAAAATACAAATATTATATAATAATAATAATAATAATAATAATACATTTTATTGTCGAATCAGCTACATAGCCATAGACAACGTCAAATTATAACTTACTACAATAATGTACAGTAATAGTGATTGTTCATTATCTACACTAAGTGCTAAAGTACTAAAGTTCACCACAATAACATATCTTATATAATATTTACATTACAAAAATTAAATTCAAAAAACTCATCTATTGAATAAAATGGTGTTTTTACTAACCAAGAATATAATCTATTTTTGAAGCTACCCATAGGTAGTTGTGCCAGTTCTATAGGTAATTTATTATACAACCTCACACTCATGGCTTCATAGCTATTTTGTGATTTTGTTAATCTCAAATATGGAACGTTGACACGTCTATTATTTCTAGTGTTGTATAAGTGTATGTCATGCCTATAGTGTATTTCTGACGTTTTGCCCTTTATGTACATCAACACATTGTATATATATAAATTGATTACCGTCATTATTTTTAACCTTATGAATAATGGTTTACAATGACACGTATTCTCTGCATTCATCATTATTCTCACAACTTTTTTTTGTAACAACAGAACGTCATTCACATGGCTACCATTTCCCCATAACAGTATACCATATAGTAATATACTTTGAAAAAACGCAAAATATGCGGATCTTACATAGTTTTCTGGTACTTGATTCCTCAAATTTTTTATCAAATATATAACTCTTGAGAGTCTTCCTGTAATATATTGAATATGAGAGTCCCATGATAATTTGTTATCAATAATAATGCCCAAAAATTTTACACTGTCCAAATCGTTCTCGGTTGCCATACGTCTTAAACTGAAGTTTAAATGTTTCGTTTTACTTTCATTAAGGAAAAAACCATTCGTCTTAAACCACGATCCAGCTTCAGATAATGTTCTTTCTGTGATTTCTTCTAATTTTTCCAAGTCGTGGCTAACACTGAGAAATGTTGTGTCATCTGCATATAAAATTGAGTGACTAGTTACGCAATTTGGTAAGTCATTAACCATTATAGTAAAAAGCAAAGGCCCAAGTACTGAGCCTTGCGGTACACCACATATAATCTGTGCAACTTGTGACTTTTCCCTTCCTACATATACCACTTGCCTACGATCCTTAAGGTAAGTCCTGAATAAATTTAGACCAGTATTTCCTACCCCATAATACGCCAGTTTATTTAATAATAGAGTATGGTCAACACAGTCGAAAGCCTTGCTCAGGTCACAGAATGTGGCCCTTGCAAAACCCCTGGACTCAAAAACTTGTAAAACCTTGCTTACTAATGAGTCTATAGCATCAACCGTAGACCTCCCGGCCCTAAATCCAAACTGTGAATCACTAATTATATTAAGTTGTTCCAAATGATCACATAACTGTATTTTTATAATGTATTCGATAATTTTTGAAAAGATAGGGACCAGCGAAACAGGACGATAGCTAGCTGTACAATATTTGTCTCCCTTTTTATAAATTGGAACAACCCTAGACAGCTTTAGTACGTCAGGGAAAGTACCTTCATTTATACATCTATTTATACAATATGTAAGTGGACTTACAATGCAATCAATTACTTTTTGAATTAGAGTTGTTGATAAATCATAAATATCAACACTATCCGAGGACCTCATTCTTTTAACAATATCTAAAACCACTGCGGTTGTTACCCCGGTAAAAACTAAATTATTCTGTACCCATCTATTAGAATGCGGTTCAGTTATGTCAAAGACCCCTACATTTGTATTTTTATGTATTTCCTCAACCGATTTAATAAAGAATGTGTTAAGTTCATCAGGGGAAGGCTATATTAGCAGAGAGGGCTAGAAATCATGTAATGCTTACTATTTAGTTATTTACAAGCTTTTCCTTCAAACAGAAATGAACAAATTCTTTAAACTGTGACAAAATTTTCCATTATGGAGTATTTTTGACATTCAAATGTGGTAAATGTCCAATTTCTTCTGAGAAAAAATGAAATAATAACAGAATTATATCAACACAAATATTTGGTTGGTTTATTGGCACTAAGAAAAAGAACAGATGGGTTTCTTTTCAACGAATCGGTGTCTACCACGACAAACAGTTTACTTCATAGTTATATTTTTAAATCTGAATATGCCAGCTGCTATACTGTTTGCACCCATTGCTGAGAATCTGTTTCTCCGAATTCACAGTCGGGGAATTCTTCACACATTGACTGAAATATACAGAGTTACAAAGTAACGACACACACACACATATATAGGAGCAATTTCTCCTTTTTCGTCTCTAATTCCAACTCTTCTCACAAAAGAAAACACAGTGGTGTCTGGAAGGAAATCAAAGGACTTCCATGAAATTTATCCTGGAACATTCTTCTAAAATGGGACGGGATAACACAGACCACCTTTATTATTGACGAAATTCAATGAAAACTACTGGAATTCACCTCTACTAATGACGATAACTAGATTGCAACATCAACTAATGATTATGCCTGGAATTCAATCCCAATCACTGGGAATGGCTGGAATTCAACTCTAAGCACTTGAGATGGCTCAAATTCAATCAATAGGATGACTGAAATTTAACCCTAAGCACTGGAGATGACTGAATTCAATCCTAATCACTGAAAATGGCTGGAATTCAACCCCAATCACTGAAAATGGCTGGAATTCAACCCCAATCACTCAAAATAGCTGGAATTCAACCCCAATCACTGAAAATAGCTGGAATTCAACCCCAATCACTAAAAATAGCTAGAATTCAACCCCAATCACTGGAAATGACTGGAATTCAACCCCAATCACTGGAAATGACTAATTCAACCTCAATTGATAGTGATGAATTCAACTCCAATAATTGGTGATGGCTGAAATTTAACCCCCAGTAATTGGTCATGGCTGGATTACATCCCAATTAAGATTGGAATTCAACCCCAATCAATGGTAATGACAAATTCAACACCACCGCTGCCGAAGTCATATGATATATGTGTATTTATTTATTTACTTTTTTTTAAATTATAATTTTACAAAAAACCTTTCCAATCCATAACACTGTTTGGAAAGCATCAAATTGAAGTACACGTCAAGCTTAATTAAAACTGGATAAATCTGACGAAAGTTGCCGTGGGAAACAAAAACATGAAGAAAGAAAAAAAAAAGTCATGTCGTAATGTTTACGCTCCCTTTGAGGTTCCCTAGTCTCTTCTTAGAAAACATAATATGTTAATAGCACAGTTAATGGCATCATAAACATAGGGAACTTAAATTTCTGTATATGAAAGTTCTTTAAAAAGAACTAAGTTAGTAATATTTTTGTAGGTATTCGGTGGTCTGATCACAACTGAGTGACATTAGGCTATTTCCACAAAGCTCAGAAAGACGTGGAGAACACGACGAATACATTTTTGCTTTTGAGTTAATTGTTTCTCTCTTTCATTAGTATCAGTGAAATCTTTTGAGGGTTTGACTGCGCTGACCTTGAAATGTAAAATTATAATTTGTGCCTTACCTTCGAAAAATGATGGGATATTTCTATTCAAATGCCGGACATTTTTTGTCTTCTCTCCTTCTATTGAAGAGGATCTGCCAGCCATATAGGAATTTCCGTTTGTTGTTAAGTGGCCCCTTGCTGTGGCAGAAACAACAAAAAAATCCAAAGGATGTGCGAGGGAGTAGAGATGACTGTATTTGTTGTTGTTGTTTATTACATGTGGTGGGTGCATTGAAACGGGAAGTATGTCACGTCAGAGTATGTTAAACACGTAAACTGTAGGTTTAACTTTCCTTCCGTTTTTCCCCTTTAGCTAGAGTTATTCTATTTGTATCGGAATTCTATTTTAAAGGTAAAATGATATTACCATTTCCTTTCTATTAGCAATACAAGTGAGTGAGAAAAACATCGTGAGGGTTTATCTTAAACGCTTTAAAATCAGATAAATTTCTCGCAAATATGATGGTACAGCATAGTTGATATATTACAAATAAGCATAATACGAGAAACAGCGTTCATACTTAATCATGACTGATAATAATAAAACACCCCCACCACTTTGATAACCATATTCCCAGTGATACATAAAAAAATACAGAAATTCTGTTTAAGATGCATAAATATCAATCCTTGTTATGTTCATAAAAATCATATTCCAGTAATATTCAAAGTAGCATTGAATAATGATAGCTATCTACCCTAGTTACTTTGATAACCACATTCCCAGTATTATCAAAAGTAACAATGAATAATAACTATCCATTCTTGCTGTTTTCATTCGCTGTGCTATCATAACCGTATTCGTAAAAGTAAGAATGAATTATAATAACTTTCAATCCTTATCATGATGACGATAACCGTATTGAAGATATAACTACAGGAATCCGCTACCTGTTCATTCACACAGCCCCTCGGTTTGGGGTCAACATCGAAAATTCTGTCCTACTCCATCAGGATTGGAACTTGAAACCAAATGTGCTAATCTTTCAGACACAGAGTACAAGAAAAAAATAAAGGACGTTCCCTTCCCATTTATTTGATACAGAAAGAGAGAACCCATGGGCAGTGTGAGAGTAACCTCCCCTCTTTCTTAACTTTGGCAGATACTGGAGATGATGTAAAACTTGGGACAAAATCGATAGTATGTCGGCTAGGTGAACAAAAAGAAGGTTGCTGCGCGAATATTGCCGTGTTGTTAAAGAAATGTGGCTACGCAGGCACACCTCGTCTTCTAGTTTAATAAGATAGATAAAGACATGGCAACACCGCAGCCCTCTTATTTGCTAACGGCGTTTACAGAGTACTCGGGGCACCACCTTCATTGAATACCATAAACGTTGTCCCTTAGCATAATTAACAATATTCCGGCCGCAGTTATCCAGTTTCTCTCAATTATACATTTTATACAGAAGCCGAATAAATCTCTGAGCCGTATTTCAACGAGAGTAAAACAGAATTATTCCCAGCTGGGATCGAACTCAGCTCGTCTGGTTGGTAGAAGTTTTACTTGCTACGTTGATGTAACTGCATCAATAACCAGCTGAGAATGCTCCCAGAGCATTGCCAGAACGAACTTAAAAAATAATTAATTTTTCTTATTAATTTCTAAAGGCTTTATACCAATTGCTCTATGCACTTTATTATTATACTTATTAAACAATTCTTGTAATGTATCTATCCATTTATAATGTCCTTGAGTACTAAATTTTTTCCACGTTTTATTTCAGAGTTATGTTAAAACGTTCTACGATATGTTGTTTTACGAAGACATGCTCAAAATGGGGGGCTCAAAACTGAAAAATTCACAAAATATTATTTCCCTATGACTTACGGTTCCTGAAATATATGGCTCCAAATCTCCCGAAATCTAAACTTTTGGGGCCAATATCTGGGAAACGGTGGCCAGTTGGTCAGTGGTCACTGCTTACTAGTTGCTACAAAACTGTTCACCATCCTCTTAGGTATTAATCAACACCAATATCATTTCTCTATGACTTACGGTTCCCGAGATATGGTTCCTTAAATTTCCCGAAATAGGTACTTTTTTGGCCAATATCTCGGGAACGGTAAGAGTGGTGCGAAAAATTCCATTACTTGTTCCAGATACTTTTAGATGCTCTATCGAATATAGGGCTCAAAATTGAAAAATAAAAAAATCTCAAATAAGACACACAATATAGAGAACTTAGTAACGGACTTTGTAAGTTCGTTGAAAATAAAGCTGCTGTAATGGAATGAGTGAGGAAAAATTGAGAAATAAGAAAGGATTTAGAGAAGGCCACTGTGTACGGCATGAGTTGCAGCAAGGAGAATCATTTATGAGAAAACACGCTTACAGTCAAGTATTTACATGACATTCCTAAAGTCATTTAAATCTCCTTGATATGCCGTTTGACGTCAAGTCACGGAAGCCTCCAGTAAACAGCATACTGTGTATCAGCTACACAAACAACGCTCATTATACGCAAAAAACTGTGTGAGTCAAAGACGGGTTTCTTCTTTTCTCCTTTTACACTGTGGTATTCTGTGTCACTTGCATGCGAAATTTCTTTCCTTTCGCTCGGCGCGTGATGCCTAATTAGCTCCAGTGAAGGATCTTGTTCAGATTAAACGCAAGGACTCGAATAATCAGTCGCAGATTTATATCTAGAGAAACATCCTTCTCCTCTTCTACACACAAGGAAAAAAGCTAACATCAGCTGCATTCTATGCAAGTCTCGTTGGTCAAAAACAGAGTGTAATTTGTAAATTTGTTAAGATGAGCGTGGTTTGTGGAAATTACCGTTACAACATGTTGTCGCTTGTTTATCCTAGGTGGTCCTAAAAGTGGACCATACACGTAATATTCTTGTTGATTTAAAACCAAAAAAAGCGAGAAGATGCGTGTAGTAAAAGTTATATTTAAGCAAACCATGATAACAGAAATGCTACCAAAATCGGTATCATTCCATGTTTTAAAAAAATACCATATAGGCTTGCCTGATGTCCCGATTTTAAGGATCGTCCCGGCCGGTTTCGTGCTTAGTTCCGGTCATACGAAGAAATTTAGTTTCTAGTCGCAAAGTTATTTAACAATTGCTGGTGCTTTTCCCATAAATAAGTTTAGTGAAAAAGTCAACAGGGAGAGGACCAATGACTTGCAGTCAATTCTTTGATAAAATAAAGAACAGTAAGTTCTTTTTGAAAAAAAAAAAAAGTTCATTCAAGTGAAAAATATAAACCTGAATAATCTATAGTAGTTGTTCTTTTCCCCCTCGATTTGAGAATGTTAAATTGTAGAACATGTCACATCAATATCGAGTTCCTACTACAGCATAACTAACTCATTGTTCCGTTTAACTGTGGATTTGGCGACAAGAACCAAAAGAATAATATATATATATATATATATAAAATTTTCAATGCTCTACCTCTCAATAAAAGATATTTTCACGTCCATATTATCATGATCCGAAGTTTCTGATAACTATTGTGTTCTCTTCTAGATAGTACATCACAAAGAAAGAGATTTCCTTTCATGCTATATATCTTCTCAATCTATAATTTCGAGATGGTTAAGACCAATTTTCTAGCACAGGCTTTTAAAATGTGATCTGACCATCTTCAATTCGATTCGGAACAATAGAACTCATCCAGTGGACATCAATACTACTACTACTAATAATAATAATAAAAACAATAATATTCAGAGAAAGTAGCTGATCACATGACTGCATTGCATATCAGAACTACAAAGATGAAACGTGTATTTTGTGAAACTTTTTTTTTTTTTTAAAAAAAAAAAAAAAGGTTCATAAAATTTCTGTGTGGAGCATCGCATTTTATTCTAGAGACAGTAAAGACGTAATGCAGCTCTCCTGAAGGCGAGTTACTGTGATGGAGAACGGCATATTCTGTGACAATTGATCTTGAATGATGGTTATGTGTACCGGAATAGAGCCTCGTTAGCGTTGCCCAAGCTCTATGGGCCTATTTCAAACACTGTTTTAATATTACTTGATTCATAGTACAAAAACTATAATAGATAAGGTGATTGTACAGCGGGGGACACTTCTAAATGGTACAGCCATATGGAGATTTACGGCTAAGGTGTACCATTTAGAAGTGTCCCCCGCTGTACAAACATAATGATCATTTACCAACGTTTGAAAGATACGTAAGTAACCACACAATATACCCGAATATAATAAATTACATTTAAATACTGTTATATCAGAGCCTTCGTTAATCTCTCGTGACGCGAAATGATTATGGTAGCCTCTAGATAAAATTAAAGAAATCAGGGCATAAATTTTGCACATAAATTTTCAAAACGAGACGAGACAGAATTCTTCGAGAATAAAGACGAGACAACTTTATTTCTCGTCTCCTGGGGAACACCAAACGGTATTAAAAC